>NC_047505.1:19741877-20091105 GCF_902827115.2 Pseudochaenichthys georgianus
CTACATGTCAAACAAAACAGACAATTTAAATATGTCAACATCGGCCCTGGGAAATAAAAATTGTATTGGAACAGAATTCCAAAACTATTGATTTGCATGGAATGGTCAATTTAATCACAATTAGTTCCAAATTGTAAAGCCATAGTCCTCAAGGCCATTAGTCCCTCTCAATTAACACAATTGGTCTTCAAAGGCAAAGTGCAGAGTTAAATATTTGCCAGGAATGCTGCAATAAGTGGCAACTGCAGTACAATGCATAGTGATCTGATAAGTTGAGTCCCGACGCCAAAACACTTCCTACAAACCTCTCTTTGTCAAACTGAAGCATTTGAACGTTTTGTGGATGAATCCCCGACTGGGCGTCCACCAAGAAAAGAAAAATGCCTCTTTTCAAAATTTCAATAAATAATTCAGTTTATCAGAAGACGAACGGAGCATGGTTTTGACAGGCACAGGCACAGGCGCACACACACACACACACACACACACACACACACACACACACACACACACACACACACACACACACACACACACACACACACACACACACACACACACACACACACACACACACACACACACACACACACACACACACACACACACACACACACACACACACACACACACACACACACACACACACACACACACACACACACACACACACACACACACACACACACACACACACACACAAGCAAACCGTCGTCACACCGGTTAAACAAACACACTTGTCCATAGCGCAGAATTGTTTAGGCCCACAAATTGGGAGCGTTGCAAATTGTATGCAAATAAACCCTTCACTGTCTCTTTTTACTCGTACACACACAAGGTCACAAGTATACTTGTTATCAGTTGGATCAGCATGGAGCATTCTGGGAAGGTTGATGAGGCCTCTGGGCGCTTTGATCCCTCTTATCACACAGATTCTGCTCAGCTCAGCGCTGCTCTTAAATGATACCACTGCATTCCGCTGACACACCCAAACACACACACACACACACACACACACACACACACACACACACACACACACACACACACACACACACACACACACACACACACACACACACACACACACACACACACACACACACACACACACACACACACACACACACACACACACACACACACACACACACACACACACACACACACACACACACACACACACACACACACACACACACACACACACCACCTCAACTTCTGGGAATCGTTATATATTACTTTTCTATACTACTTGGAATGGAAATGAAGGATTTGAATGAAATTCTCTTCAATCGTCACACAAATATACATATATAGTGAAATATAGTTTCCGCATTTTGATACCTCTCAATGTACCAGTCCACACTTCATACGTGGTGTGATCCGGGACTTGAACCGCAGACCCTCGGGTTCCCAGTACAGATTGAGCTACTTCACCTCTATCTGCCTCATTCCAACATTTCTCACAATGCTTTTCGATCTCAACAGAAAGAGTGGGGTTTCTTTGTTTACCAAGTTACAAACACTATTAATGATGTACGTATCTTCCCATATAGGAAAGAAGTAAGAGCGCTGACATAATTATGCCGCAGCAAAAAACGCATCAAAGACGGTGTTACATTTCACAAGCCTCTGATGACAGATGCACAACAACGCAATTTGGTCCATTTCCATCTCCTGTTGTGCTCCATTAATTATGTAATATTGTCACGTCCTACTGAGCGTTTGATGTGGATGTTTGCTTAAAGAACTTGCCAAAGCATTTGACATTGACGTTCATTCACCACCCATACTTCTCACCCTGGCTACAGAATTCCCACTTGGTCATCCCTAACCCACACAAACAAGTGAAGGCCTTTTTTCAGCTCATTTAATTCCTGATGGTATAAAGCTAAACAGATATTTTCCGTCATATATGAATCTGTATTTTTCCTTTTGCATCTCCTGATGTCAAGCATTGAGCCAAGATAATGAAGATGTCCAGTACACCACAAATGTTTCCTGGAGAGACGAGGGAAAACTGGAGGTGACCCAACCGGCTTTAGACTGAAAGAGAAAACCTTTATTTGAGCCCCTTGGATGAGTTATTCTAGTCAGACAGCAGACTCCTCTGTCCTGCTGTGAGGTCTTGGCCTCCACTGAATGCTGCTCTTTAAACTGCTATCCAATGTTGTATTTGTATAACTATTTGTCTGTGAGAATGTCCTTTACTTTTTATTATGTATCTTTTAATCTCAAAGAGCCCTATCGATGTTGCATGCTCATTGGCTGTGTCTTGGAATAAGATTGCGTGGGTCTGGTTTGCAGGATTGTGTGTGTGTGTGTGTGTGTGTGTGTGTGTGTGTGTGTGTGTGTGTGTGTGTGTGTGTGTGTGTGTGTGTGTGTGTGTGTGTGTGTGTGTTCCATGTCCTAAGGAAGATATATGTGTGCGTCTTTAAGTGGCCTTGAGCGGCAGAGTTAATGGCCTCCCCTTGACTGTAGAGCAGCTGAATCAAGTGGCCGTAATGGGACCAATATATCTGCCTAAACATCGCTTATCACTCCGGCTCGACGGATGGGAGGCTAAGAGAGAGAGAGAGAGAGAGAGAGAGAGAGAGAGAGAGAGAGAGAGAGAGAGAGAGAGAAAAACAGATGTGTACTCTAGAGAGCGATACAGGAGCCTGCGAGTGTAATGTGAATATCTCATCCGAGGAGCTTTAACAAAGGTTTTCTATTTCAGTCCAAAACATGTCGGTTCATCTCCGGATTACTGTCGTCTCTACCGGGAACATTTATTCACGCTGGTGATCTGTGTATTTTTCATTATTTTGTCACATGTTTATAGCAGCCATTACACACAGACAAACACACACTTGCATGATTGTGCTAATTTAGCTCAGTTGAGGGTAAACTGTGTTGTCAAAAAGATGGAACAACGTGTTGCAGGAATAAATACATATCAATAATTCCCATGCAAAGGGAAACACCATTTTCAAGAGTGACTTAAAGGCAACATTAGTTTATTCTTCTTTGACATTAACAATAGTGTTGAACCTCTTGGCTTGCTGTCATATCAGATAACGGTTTTCTTGTTTCAAACGTTATCTTTTTGTCAGATAAGAAGTGACAGAAGGTTTCCATGAGCTTTTTGTACTGCCTTTCAGATGATGACTGGGAGGAATATTTGAGATACATACAGACTCTTTTGATACAGGCACAATTTCCAAATCAAAAAGTATATACAAAGGTATTTCAGAGCAAGTCTGGAGACTATTAACTTCATAAGGTGAAGACGGTTACAAACACAGTCTTACGTTGCTCAAAAGTCTTAGTCAGAGTTAAAAAAGTGCTAAAAGCAGAATGAGCCAAACGGAGAATAATCCCCTCTCTCACTCCTTCCTTTATTGTATACCTCTGACACTCTGCACCCACATTATTCATGTTCTTGCATGTAAAGAGATTCCAAACATGTTGCCTTTGTTCTCTGCTTTCACTTTCCTCTCTTCACCCTCTCATTGTTTTGGGGATTTGTTTGTGTTATTTCTTTCCCAACAGTGTTTGTCCTGCTATTCTAAAAAAAAAAAAAGAATGTGGATTAAAAAGATAAATAAATGTTAGCATAATGGTTAGAACCTGAGTGGTGGATTAACTCTTTGTGGCCATGAATTCAAGTTTGATTTAGGAAAGCTGATCATGCCTCACAACTGCAGTTCCCTATGATAACATGGTAAAAGGATTTTTGGATAGTTTGTAAGGGACTAAAGCATGTAGGATTTTAAAAGTATCTCCCTTGTCCTGCCACAACTATTCTCCAACTCTCACTAATCCCCTCTGTTCCTCTCATCCGCCTTACTCTCTGCAGCTCTGCTCGCTCTTTATTTGCCTCTCATAGCCGGTCCCGACAGAGGCGGCTTATCTGATTCTAGGCAGCTCTGGTCGCTAGCCAACGCATATTTCAGTCCGTCAGAGCGGAGTGGCGCTGCCAGCACAGTTTTTCTTGGCAGCGTGTCCGGCACTGGCCAATGGATGGGGCTCTCTCCATCCTTCTCCACCTCTACGGCAAACGGACCTTCAGCCACAGACACATTGCCACTCTGCATTCACAACCTGACAACTCTCTCTAGCTTTATTTATGGCTTTATCCCCTCAATTAGTATCATGGTCCGATGTATCAAGCTTAACACCATGTGAGGAAGACTGTTTATCCATCTTTTTACGTCTTTTGTTTCGAAAAAAAAGTTGGAGTTGGTCAAAATGGACAATATATCTCTCCGAATTGTAAATGGGTTTAAACACATCAAAACTGTCCGTACACGATTCGTATTTAATGAACTGCAGACATCGTCACAAGACATTTTATTGTCCATCAACAGAGAATTATGTAGAAACATTTGCTTGTTGCCATGACAAATCTCCGCAGAGTGCTTTACACTAGTGAGAAACGCTCGTGCGCTATCAACCATTCAACCAACACATTTTCTCCTTAAGAGGCTGTAGGACAGGAATTACCCCGATGCGGTCTAATGATGACATTATAGGACTATTATGATTATGTGTCACTGGCTGAATTAAGTTATCATTTCTCGAATGTTACCTTGCCTGTCCTTTGGACACCCATCAACAGCAGGTCATTCATTATACTTGGGCTATGTGACTGTTTACCTGCCAAGGATAATTCATGGTGAACGTATTACACAGGGTGATAGCGATAGGAAGAAGACCTCAGACAAAAGGAAATGTTTCAAAAGAAAAAAAGAGGCAGCCTTGAGTTAGAATGTGGGAAAATGGAGAAATATACTTGCAATCTCCTATAGGAAAACCATTTTTTTTAATTGAAAATAAAATAGAAAGAGTCATGGCTGTTTCGCCTAGACATGCCAATGTTTATTTTGAGAAAATACTTGTGGTAAATTGTGGTTTGATTGAGTTTCTACATTACATTCTCAAGTGATTATGTAAGTAATCTTGTTCTAGATCACTGAGCCACAAGCCATACAACAAATCTGACTGTTTGCAGCTTTGATTTTTGATAATAGGGCCATTTGAGAAGATTTCAGGCAGGTAATAAACATTCACACACACATGCTCTGTGGATGAATCAGTTTTGTGTGCCAAAGCAAACACAGCTGGGGCTTTCTGTCTGGTTATGTGAAAGTGGATAAATGCATCTGTCCACAACATCAGCAGTCAAACTACGTTCTCATTAAGTGATACTTTCAACAAGTCCATGAACCAAACAAGCATGTTGACAGGAAAACATCAAAACAAATCAAATGAACCAATTTAATGTGTTTTTTCAATAAACAATAATCCCAAATGGAAGATCAGCATTGTTTTTGTCTCCATATCAATCATTATGTTCATTGAATCCAATATTTTTTTAGCCCATAAAATGTCAATCACAATGACAGATGCCAACCATCAGTTTTCAGGGCCCGAGGTGATGTCTGCGAATTGTTTATTTTGTCTGGCTCCAAATAAAAAATCAAATTAAGTATTGTGGTTATAAATTAAAGTGAGGAAGAAATTAAGCAAAGCAAAGCTGAAGCGAACTTGTGAAACACACATCCCTGGAGCAGTTATCAGTGACTGATTCTTACAGTGAAAATACATTATCTCTGTCTGACACTTGTTTCATACATCTTACAGCTTTATCCACTAGTGATGCCTCGGTCTCAATAAAATGAAGCCAGACTGCAGGAGGGGTAGCTCTGTTGTACCTCTGATATAGATGAGAGCAATCGATCCAGGTACTTTCCCTCTATGTAATGGCCCCGCCCCTTTTTGATAATTTGACTGGCGGTAAATACAACGCCAGAAGTTTTTCGCCAAAAACATCAAACATTTTAGAAAACAGTGCAATTTTCTATCTACAATGAGCCCAATTACAATGGTCAAACAGGCAACAATTACATAATGATGGATGATCAGTGTTGTTTTATAGTTTGTTTTAAATAAAAGTGGCAGGGAGCAGGCTTACACCTAAACTGGGATGTCCTTTGCGTGTCAGTGTGTTGTATATTTCAATGCAGTATACATTATATTAACTACTTTGACAGTAAATGTTTAACTCATTAGCATCATAGTTCAGCTGTGAGGAAGTGTTTTACTGTCAAAATCCCATTGATTATGCTTTTTATTCTCTCTGTGGATGCCTTAAGCCACATATCTTTTCTTTTCTGTATTTCTCGGTAAAGAAAAGACAATTGTTACTTTGGATTTGTTTGTTGTTTGATGTGCAATACACAACACGGCAGTTTTTAGGCCTGATAAAAAAATGTTGTCCGCTTGCCGCTGGTTCTTTGTTTTCACCTGAAAGGGGGCAGGGAAGTCCTTTCACCAGGCTAACTATTCTGAAAAGTTACAACATGGTAGTGAAATTGATACAATCCACACTCCTTTTCATTGTCCTTAACGTTCCACATAGTACTTTTAAAGCCTAATCCATCACCTCTGACAAACTGAACACATTTAAAAGCCACTCAAACAAGCGTCTACAAGATTTAAAAATAAAGTAAAGCCAGGCCACAGACAAACAGCCTCTTTGTCTCTCTTCTTTTTCCTGTCTCTTTCTCTGCCCTCAAACAGCCTCTAATCATGTCCTCTTCTGTGGGAACAAGTGTGCTCCCCTCATTTACTGAGCAGAGAGTAAATATTGAGGAAGGAGACAGAGTGGAGGACAGGAGAAATTGTTTGGAGGGGATGAAGAAAGAGAGGAGGAGGATTATGCTAATATGTCAAAACAACTACCGCTATATACTGAGACAGAAAGAGAGAATGAGACAGGAAGACGGACAAACGAAGCAACGGAACAAACTCAACCACATGGTGAGAAATAAATGAGAAAGCCTTGGGTAAAAAGAGAAGCAAGTTGAGTTTGCAGGTGTCCTGTGGTCAGAGGAGAGAGGGAAGAAGGATGCAAAGACAGAGGGAGGCATGGAGAAAAGAGATGAAGGGACGGAGAGAGAAACTGACACATAGAAAAAGGAGGGAATGGGGTCTTAATCTTCTCCGCTCCTGCTTTCGGATCAGCTGAGCCCCCGTGGTCACAGCTTCTCTCTGATTGGCCAAGACGTCAGAGAGCGGTGGATTAAAGAACGGAGGGGGTATTTCTTATTTTTTTGTGCTTTATGTGTGAGTTTGTATTAATGCCCTTGTGAGAAAAAGTTTGAGTTTTGGGGATTTTCGATGAAGGACGCTGTGGTCATTCCACACTCGTTTTGTTCAAATGCTGCTTTTTTAGGTTTGATCTAGGGTTAAAGGTCGGGATTAGATTTAGTATTTTAAGCCAGAAACATATCTTCAGCTTTTCAAAAGCCTAACTGACTCTTAAAACTGTTGAAACAGACACAGGTTCAAGGCTCGCATCTGGAGATTAAATTCATCTTAGTCTAGAGGTATTTTGTCAAAATCCTGAAATTAAACGAGTTCAGCTTTGTCAGAAAAATCTAATTTCTGATATTCACATGAATGAAAGTGTTCCACTACTGCCTAGCAAACATGAAATGATGTCTTCATTGCATAATTACGGTTTTAATTGGCCTTCATTCTGTACATTAGGTTCATTAGGGCATTGATGTTAACATGCAATGATGAAAACAACCAAGTCTGTACAAAAATGTCCCTGTTTATGAAAGAAGATGCCAGGAAGTTAGGATGTTATTGGATATAAATTCCAACTGCATTTGAAAATGCTATTTTTTCAGCACTCAATAAACGTTAGTACCTTTGAAAGACTGAATTCAAAACATTTATTAAAGGGCCCATGTCATGGCCATTTCTACTGATCATAATTCCATTGTTGAGGTATACTAAAATAGATTTATATTGTGCAATTTTCCAAACTCACATTGGTTTCTCATACAGCATCTCTGTAAAGTATGGCGGTCTCGGGACGGGTGGCGCAGTGCTCTGTGCGTATGGTCATAAGATCAAGGAGTTGGGGAACTCCAGTTCGAAACCCGCTCCCGCCCCACTGCGTCAGGCCGTTGTGTCCTTGGGCAAGACACTTCACCCGAATTTGCTCCTGTGGGTATTGTCCACAGTAGATGACCATTACATGTATGATCTGTATGTGTAATGTGTATTTGTAAAGTGCTTTGAGAGTCTTTGATAAAGCGCTATAATAAATATAAGGATTATTATTATTATGTGTATTCACTCTCTGTCCTAAACGGCTTGTTCGAGCTCCTGCCCCCCCCCTCCCTGTGAGCCCAGTGTGCTCTGATTGGTCGGGACGTCGCGGGGCTCGTTGCTGCGATCTGCTGCGAGGAGCGGACAGGCTTTCAGGTCGGCGATACAGTGAGAACATCCTGAGCACACACAAACACTCACAGCCGAAGTAAAAACAATAAGTGTGGCCTGATATTGAGTAAGAAAAAGGTTTATAACGCTGTGAGAACGGGTCTGCGGAGAGCATTTCTCCGCGATCCCAACGTAGTAGTCCGAAAAACGTTTACCCATTTAAACAGTCGTGGTAGATACCTTGTTTGTTTTAAACATCATAAATACACAAACAACAATGAATACTTACAGGTTGTGTACCCGAATCTCCCGCTGGTCCAAACAAAGTAGGAACAGCATCGTGCTTCAGTGCCCTACGCTGTACATATCCAGCATGAATCGCTGAAAGGTTTGGGAAGCTTTGTTTCGTGAAATGCTGGCAGGGGGTGCGGCCTCTGGGTATTCACACGTCAGAGTACCCAGGAAGTAAACAATGGAAAATTAGAAATCTCCAACGAGGCGTTTTGGGGCAGCATAGACTGTGTTAGAGTTTTACTCGCTACAGGGTGTACTTTGAGGGTTTTTGACTCTGCAGACCGTTTACATGCAGACAAACCTTCATAACACACAAGGGGACGGGTAATAACCAGAAAAGCATGACATGGGCCCTTTAACAATGATTCTCGCTACTAAATGAACTCGAGAGACTGTGATTTCCAAATGGGAAATCAAGTACACACTATACTTGGCTTTCAATAGGATTTAATTGTGAGAACACTGTTGCTAGGCAACTGACAACAAAAATAACCGATTTTCCCAACGTCTCTTATGAGAAATGATGTGTGATTCTGGGTTTCTTGCCTTTCAACATCATCTGACCGAACAACAAATATATATAAACATCAGAATAGTTGACAAGTCACGATCTGTACGAAAAAACATGAATTGTGGATCGTTCAAATGGATTCGTCTCATAAATATATGGTAAATATAATGCCACTGGGAGGGCCTGTCATACCTATCTTGAAATGCATCGAGTGGAGGGTTCTTATAAGTGAGTGTTTATGCGTGTATAAGTGTGTGTATTTGAATATAGAGTACACACCCATTTCACAAACCTCACAGGCCTGTGTGAGCCACTGGCAGAGGAAGCCAAACGTCATGCAGCGCTTTCAATCACGCACAACAGAGATTTTCCTCTTCCATTTCATCACACACACACACACACACACACACACACACACACACACACACACACACACACACACACACACACACACACACACACACACACACACACACACACACACACACACACACACACACACACACACACACACACACACACACACACACACACACACACACACACACACACACACACACACACACACACACACACACACACACACACACACACACACACACACACACACACACACACACACACACACACACACACACACACACACACACACACACACACACACACAATTCTACAAAGAGCATGCATGCATGCTCTTGGTCCCTCAACAACTCTTCCTAATTCTCTCTTAGGTCCCTGTGCAGCTATGAAACTTTATATTAAGGAACGCTGGCACACGACGCAAGCCCTGCACACACATTTCCGTCACATCTGCACTATATCGTGCACCAGGTCCTTATTCAGAATTCTTATCAGAATTCTCTGAGTTTTTAACTTTGGTACTTAAAACAGATAAAGTAATTATCGTAGGTGACTTTAATATTCATGTTGACGATGATAAAAATAGCCTTACTGTTGCATTTAACTCTATATTAGATTCTGTTGGTTTCTGTCAGAGTGTAAATAAACCAACCCACTGCTATAATCACACACTCAACCTTGTTCTGACTTATGGTATTGAAATTGAGCAACTATTAGTCGAACCGCATAATCCTGCTTTATCCGACCATTTCTTAGTAACTTTTGAAGTACTGTTACTAGACTACAAAGCATTGGTCAAAAGCTCTTGCAGCAGAAACCTATCTGTTAGTGCTATAGCCAAGTTTAAGGAAGAGATTCCACCAATACTTAACTCGATAGCATGTCTGCATGTAAGGGAGGAAACTTATACAAAATGTACACCACCCCAAATTGATCATGTTGTTGATAGTGCTATAGATGCGCTGCGAATAAAATTAGACTCTGTTGCTCCTTTGAAAAAGAAGAAAATAAAACAACATAGATTAGCTCCGTGGCATAATGCCGAAACCCGCAAAATAAAGCAAAAGTCTAGACAACTTGAAAGGATATGGCGTTCCACTAAACTTGAAGAATCTTGTTTAATTTGGCATATTACTATCAATGAATATAAGAAAGCACTGCGTAAAGCAAGAGCAGCCTACTACTCTTCATTAATAGATGAGAATAAGAATAATGCAAGATTTCTTTTCAGCACTGTAGCCTGCAGGCTGACAGAGAGCCACAGCTCGATTGAGCCTTCTATTCCCATAGCACTCAGTAGTAATGATTTTATGTGCTTTTTTAACGATAAAATTGTTACTCTTAGAAACAAAATTAATGACCTCTTGCCTTTGATCAGTATAGTGTTATCAACAGCTCCCGGAAACGTAAGTTCTAATATTACACTAGATAGTAAACTAGAATGCTTTTCAGCCATAAACCTTGAACAATTACATTCAATGATTCTCTCTTCTAAACCATCAACGTGCATGTTAGACCCAATTCCAACTAAGCTGTTGAAGGAAGTTTTTCCATTAATTAGCACTTCTTTATTAAATATTATGAATATGTCTTTATTATCAGGCAATGTTCCACAATCATTCAAAGTAGCAGTGATAAAACCGCTTCTTAAAAAGTACAACCTCGATCCAGAGGTTTTAGCCAACTATAGACCTATTTCTAATCTTCCGTTCCTCTCAAAAATTCTTGAGAAAGCGGTCGCAAAACAGTTGTGTGATTACTTAAAAAACAATGATTTATCTGAAGATTTTCAGTCTGGCTTTAGAACACATCATAGCACAGAGACAGCTCTGGTTAAAGTCACAAATGACATTCTAATAGCCTCAGACAAGGGACTTGTCTCTATTCTTGTTTTGCTCGATCTCAGTGGTGCATTTGATACTATCGACCATGATATCCTATAGCAAAGACTAGAGCACTTAGTTGGCATACAGGGAACTGCTTTAGGCTGGTTTAGGTCCTATCTATCTGAACGCTCTCAGTTTGTACGTGTTAGCGATGAATCTTCCACGCAAACCAAAGTTAGCCATAGAGTGCCACAGGGTTCAGTGCTCGGACCTATTTTGTTCACATTATATATGCTTTCGTTAGGCAATATTATAAGGAATCATTCTGTAAACTTTCATTGTTATGCGGATGATACTCAACTATATTTATACATCAAGCCTGATGAAATTAATCATCTAAATAAAATGCAAGACTGCCTTAAGGACTTAAAAATGTGGATGACCTTAAACGTTTTGATGTTAAACACGACCAAAACTGAAGTTATTGTACTTGGCCCGAAGAATCTACGAAACAAATTATCTAAAGATATACTAACTATGGATGGCATTAATTTGGCCTCCAGTGAGACTGTAAGGAATCTTGGTGTTATATTTGATCAGGATTTATCCTTTAACGCCCACATAAAATCAATTTCAAGGACCGCCTACTTCCATCTACGTAACATTGCAAAAATCAGGCATATCTTGCCTCAAAACGATGCAGAGAAACTAGTCCATGCATTTGTTACTTCAAGGCTGGATTATTGTAACTCTTTATTATCAGGGTGTACCAAGAAGTCAGTCAAGTCGCTTCAGCTGATTCAAAATGCTGCAGCTCGGGTACTAACCAGAGTTAGGAAAAGGGACCACATTACTCCTGTTCTGGCTGCCTTACACTGGCTCCCTATAGAACACAGGATATCATTTAAAATTCTTCTTCTCGCCTACAAAGCCCTTAATGGGCAGGCGCCATCTTACCTTAAATAACTCATTATACCCTACTGTCCTACTAGGGCATTGCGTTCCAAGAATGCAGGGTTGTTGGTTGTTCCTAGAATCTCTAAAAGTACAATGGGAGCCAGAGCCTTTTCTTATCAAGCTCCACATTTGTGGAATCAGCTTCCAGTTTGTGTTTGGGCGGCAGACACCCTATCCGTTTTTAAGAGTGCGCTTAAGACCTTCCTTTTTGATAAAGCTTATAGTTAGGGCTGATTAGATTCAGCCCCTAGTTTTGCTGATATAGGCTTAGTTTGTCGGGGGACATCTTACTTCTTCCTTCTCTCTGTCTATACCTGTGTACTCTCATGTTTTGATTAACCCAGCTTCCCCAAATTTCTTTCTTTTTGGTGTCTATATACGCCGGGATCCGGAGTCATGGATGATCCTGCGGTCCTGTGTCCTGCATCGCGAGCCCTGGATCTTGAGTCGTGGCTGTGATCCTGGATCATAGGTTCTGGATGGATATCCTTGTGGATTCATCTTCCTATTATACACGCATGCATTTCCAAATATTTGGACTACCTATGTTGCAAATGTATTATCTTTTCAATTTACACACGGCATCTATTGCACGTCTGTCCGTCCTGGGAGAAGGATCCCTCCTCTGTTGCTCTCCCTGAGGTTTCTCCCATTTTTCCCTTTAAACTGTGGGTTTTCTCCGGAAGTTTTTCCTTGTACGATGTGAGGGTCTAAGGACAGAGGGTGTCGTATTGTCATACTGATATTCTGTACAAACTGTGAAGACCACTGAGACAAATGTAACATTTGTGATATTGGGCTATATAAATAAACATTGATTGATTGATTGATTGATTGATTGATTGATTGATTGATTGATTGATTGACTATATAATTTCCACATGATCTTAATTAGATCGGATGTTTACACGGATAGTTTCATAACCACAGTCAGCCACTTTGCCTCGGTTCCTATTCTCCAGAGTTTCACAGACGCGCATTCTTCCATTGTGATCCAGCACAATTGGGCTTTCTCTACAAATTGCTAAATTGGTGTAAATGATTATCATGTTAAAGTTGAAACAAAGTCTGAATGCCACAAACTGAACTGCAACTATTTTGCTGAAAAGAGGTATTCTTCTGTTTGTGTGTGTGTTTCTTGCGATGATGCACTCTCACGGTCACACACACACATCTGAACCGCTCTCTCTGTTGTGCATTGAAACTGTGCCTCCATAAATTCTATTTTGTTTCTGAGATGTCGTTAAAAAGCATACAATTTCACTCCGCGGTTTTTACGATCCGACTTGCTTAATTCAATCAGTGTAATAGAAGTTGGGTCGTGTGGGATTCAACTCTCTACCGTGACACACAAAAACAACACGCAAACACACAGCACTCAGTGTTTCCCCTATTTTCCACTAGCGGTGGCGCAAAAAACTATTTTCATTTTTTTATTAAAATAATAATAAGTGCCGACCCTTTTTGATTGTTGATTGTTTGTTATGTGGATTTGTAGTATTTGTGTTACTGTATGTTCAATAAAGGTGTATTTAGCTAAATCTTGAGACATTTCCACTGTATGTACTAGGCCTCAAGAGCCTTTCTTGTGCTGGCAGACACATAGAAACATATTGGCGGGGCGCACTTCGCACACACGAAAAGATTTCACGTGCTCCGCGCTCACATTTTGCTGGGCCCGCGTGCCTTCGCACCGCTGCTATGACTCCATGCTAGGGGAAACACTTGCACTGACATAGCTTACCTTGAGGAAATTTAAATTTCAGTTAAATGGAACCTATCCTAACTTTCAATGTGTTGTGTGCCCCCTTAAAACAAATCACAGGTTGCAAAATCGTAGTGCGTAGTTTAGAGTTGACCTTGGAGAAGTTCAAAAGAGTGTTTTTTCCCCCTAGTTATTTTAAATCTAAATATATTAAGAGGTAGGGGTTAATGAAACCAAAACTCAAAAGATGTAATATGAAACTGAGAAAAGCTTCACATTCTGGACATATTTCATTGCCATAGCTGTTCAAAACTTAAACATCTGTATCCGAGGAAGTATCAATTTGAGTTTTCTCTGAAATATGTTTAAATAAATGGGTGAAGTTGATCTGGACACCACTGGTTAAAATATTTGAAAGAGTTGAGGAGGTAGTAGGACATTGTGGAACTGAATACTGAAGGGTTATATCTGTAGTTTTCAATGTCTGGCTGCTATAACACCAACATTAATCTCTGTGATATGAGCTCCATGGTTACGAGATTAACTACAGTAAGTTCAAGAGGACGAGCGTCCAGCGCTTGAGCAGAGGATCGATCAGACAGTACTAATGGATTAGAAAGGTCCAGCTAGACGCTCCGATATCTGTCAGCTGCTTCCATGTGTCTCCTTAAATAACTAACGTAGTGTAGATCGATATGGGGCGATCAGGCTGACTGAACATTCAACTGGCCAGAGATCAATAACACTTAGCATCCCCTCTCCCCACCCCTAACTAGCTTAATGTGACACAGGAAGACTGATGGAGACAGAACATCCACACACACACACACACACACACACACACACACACACACACACACACACACACACACACACACACACACACACACACACACACACACACACACACACACACACACACACACACACACACACACACACACACACACACACACACACACACACACACACACACACACACACACACACCACACACACACACACACACACACACACACACACAAACACACACACACACACACCTCTCAAAGATGCTTAGGAAGTGTCAAACAAAAGGGCAGCATCTGCTTCCCTACTCTATAACTGAGCAGGAAAAGGAAAAAAGAAGGAGACCGGGACCCTCACACTGACATGTCACATCGATACACAGAACTGTAAAAGAGGAGCGGTGAAGATCTCCTCCACTTGACAAACTGACATTCTCTGTAGGAAAATACTCCTGTCTGGCTCTACTGCCAAGAAATCCCTCCAGCCAAACACTGTCTGCTGCCAAAAGTCACTCAAGCATTTTTCTGCACGGGGCATACACCACGCAGAGTCTCTGCATCAGAAATACTACCCCGCCTGGACCAGTGACCCGCTCACTGTTTCACTGGGTGATGATGATGTCCATACGGGCCCAATTATATGTTTTCCTCCTATTCTACACTACGTTTTCCCGAAAAAAAACTGTTGTATCTTTCTAGCAAAATTCCGAAGTCATGCACTTTCACACATTTGCAGAAAGGAGCTGCAAAACACAACCAGAGTCTGGGTTGAGTAGTGAGAGTTTAAGGCCTTGCTCAAGGGAAGAACTGCTGATCTATTCAACTATTAACAACCATTTTTCCAGGCTGGTTTAGCAAGCAACCAATTTAACCAATTTGTTACCAATTTAATAACCATTCATAAATACCCCAAAACAAGTGTAATACAACAACTACAATCTAAATGTGTGTAAACAACCTTAATTCTGTTTTGGTCCTGACCAAAATGTGTCTGAGTATCTATAACTGTCACATATGAAAGTTAATACCACTCTGTGGACTGATTTGTAATCTTTTACAAAAATCTTGCATAAATGCTTGTGTTCATGTATCATTTATCATTTAAGAAGTTTGGCTATTTATTTTTTAGATAAACGAGATGGTTTTCTGGAAAACTATGTAAACATTGATCAAGGAAAGTTAAAAAGAAAGAAAAGCTTTTAGTAACCTTCAATGAAAGGCTGACAGATCGCACATAGGGTTCTCTAATAAATTACGACACAAGTTAAGAAATCAGAGACACAAGTTTGGAGTGTAATATTTGAGGAATGTAGAATTTCGCTGGTCACCGATTGGTCAATTTAAACTTGATCAAAGAGACGTAGTAAACTAAGAGCATATACACGGATCAAGCAATAACATCAAAGCCAGTAAACACTTGTACGACTGATCAAGTTGCAAATTGGACCAATTCAGAGTCAATACATCTATGGTCACAGTTAAATAGAAACAAAGACAGAAGGAAAGGAAGTGAGGAGGAGGAAGGATTGCGACTCACTGCATCCGTCCTCGTCACTGTGGTCCCCGCAGTCGTTGTCTCCGTCACACTGCCACTGGGCCGGGATGCAGGTACACTCGCCAAACGCACTGACCGCACATGTGAAGTGGCTCCGTCCGCACGAACACTCAGCGCTGCCCTGGACGCCTGCAAACACAGAGGAAGAGAGGGTTTAGCATCTAAGAAAAATGACTTTCCGTTATTGGAATTCATACAAACAAATGCTGCAGGTATTTGCCCACGTAGCTAATTTTCCAATCTTTTGCTTGTCATTTCATGAATTTGAACGTATACAATTTGCAGGTAAACACACCAAGTGACGCTGGTGCTTTCTGTTTTCGAGCCAAACCGCTAAAACCAGCTTAATATTAAAACTCCTTTTTAACTACTGCCTAAATACAAAAGCATTTAACTAGCAAATCACAAGTCTACTCAATGATGAAGTAGTCACAGGAAATGTTATGCAGTGATATGACCATTAAATTGCTTAAAAAAAAGACAATTGTAATTGATTTGTCATATTCTGACAGCAGATTAGTTTGAAATATTGGATGGATGAACTCTTAAGGATTGCCCTTTGAGTCTGACACAAGGCAAATAGGCTAGAGTACTACTAAGACAATGCACAACACAACTTCAATCTGAATATCAGGCCGCTTTACTAAGCCATGTTCATATACTGTTTTCTATCTTAGCATTTAGCTTAATTGTTCTGGTCATGCAGCTCTTTGACAGCGCTCCAACGAGCTGTGTACTGTAAACTACACCCTAATACAATCCATACAGCTACACACACTATGTCACCATGTTGAAATGAGACTTCACAAACCTTCTGAGAGCAATAAACATTGTGTAATATTCATCTACGATACAGAACATTTAGATTTCCTGATTACGTTTCTTTAAGTGTTGGACTGTCAAAACAAGACATAATCCTAACCCCCAAGCAGGAATGGACATTTTTAACATGTTCTGACAATTTAGAGATGTATACAGATAAATCCAATAATCTAGAAAATAATCTGCAGATTATCCAATAAAGACAATAATCTTTGGTTCCAGCCCTTTTTTTAGCTGCCAATGATGTATTACTGGCCTGATGTGTCATCATTTACTGGACTTGTGCAATGAAAGCAATGTATACTTGAGGCCCCTCATCAGTTGGTAAACATATCCGTGTTTGGAGAGCAGTTAGCCAAAGACTCATTTTAATTTCTTTCCTTAGCGGCCAAAGCAGTAAATCCAAAAAAAACAAAGTAATAAGGCAAAGATTGGAGCAAAGTCTTGAGAACAAAGTATACATTCTGATTTAATGTCCAGTTACAGCCCCCTATAGAATGGAGAAAAGGGCTTTACCTGCGCTCTGAACTGAAACTCCAGGGTAGCAGAGACCTCTATTGAATAATTGTTATTAAGAAATAAGTTAAATCAATAAGAAATACATATTTATTGTCGCTGAACAAATTGCTTACTGGCCCTTTAATAAGGCCTGAATCGCTGACTGTGTGCATATGTGCACAGACAAACACGGTATCCCAAAATACTTTGTCAAACACACACCCAGGGTCCAAATGTTCTGTACCCTCTGCTCTGATATCCCACCACAGCTGAGAAAAACACGGAGTCACCACATTATCAGACGCATCACAGCAAATCCAGGAGAGGAAATGCATAAAGGTTTCCCATTTTGCTCTCCCTTTGATGCTCATTAATAGCCATCTGTGTGTGTGTGTCTATTTTGCTGAAACTGGCTTGCCACAACAAACCCAGAGTTCCTTGGAACGTGCATGTGTGTGTGTGTGTGTGTGTGTGTGTGTGTGTGTGTGTGTGTGTGTGTGTGTGTGTGTGTGTGTGTGTGTGTGTGTGTGTGTGTGTGTGTGTGTGTGTGTGTGTGTGTGTGTGTGTGTGTGTGTGTGTGTGTGTGTGTGTGTGTGTGTGTGTGTGTATGTGTGTGTGTGTGGTTCCTGGCTTCCTCACAAAGGCATCAGTCAACCCAGGAGGGTCTGGCAGAGAGAGCTCAGTAACCTTCAGATCCCTCCCACAGCACTAAATTAATGGCCTCTTTCTTTTCATTTCTCTCTCCTTCGCCTCATTCTTGTCTTTCCATCATCCCCTCTTCACACTTCCCTTCAGCTGCCTCTTTCTTTTCTCCTTTTCCCCACTTTTTACTCTGTCACCTACCATCATTTACTCTCCCCTTTCGGGAGAGAAACAGAGATGGCGTCACCAAAGTATTCCTGTTTGTCAAATTGTCCTCAGGCCTGACAGATAGCTTACCTGCCTGTCTTTGATTGCCCTAAAGCCTGAAAATCCCCAACTAAGACTTATACATGATACTTCATAGTACAACAGAGATGTTATTGCAGTGTTGAGGGTTGTTCTGGATTTGGAACTGTGAGCGTTTTTCTTTTATATGTGTGTGTGTGTGTGTGTGTGTGTGTGTGTGTGTGTGTGTGTGTGTGTGTGTGTGTGTGTGTGTGTGTGTGTGTGTGTGTGTGTGTGTGTGTGTGTGTGTGTGTGTCAACATGAAGCCACATCACAGGCCATGCATTTGTCAAACATGCTTTAAAAAGCTCCAGCCAGAGCCATGTATGCCGTGGAACTGAGAAAAGGAATAGGCAATATGACAATATATACGGCAAGATACATGTCAACAAGTAGAGTGTTGATGTACTCTGGCTGAGTGCAAGACTCTAATATGACTAGTTGCATTAGATTGTGGGCAGGGGGCAAAGATCTAAAAGCAAGACTGTTATTGTGTCTATCAATTGCTTTATCAAGCTACGATCCAGAAAATGTTAAAGTCTACCATTTATTTGCAATACAAGACAAATTACATTGATATGACAGAAGATTTTAATATGTTGTAATAGGACTTGTTGAGTCTTTCAGTATGTTCTCGGAGAGTAATACTCGGTGCCAGAAAACAATGCAAATATTCATAGTAGTGTTACCCTACCTCCAATAACGTGCTCAAATATCCTACTGTTATCTAGTGAGAATGATCCTGGCAGGTGAAAAGTTAAGTATGAGTGTGTCCCCCAACCAGCAGATCTATTTTTTATTTTTACACTGAGAGCATGAACCTACTGAAGAAAGAGATAAACATCACCACTCACTATAAAGCTGAAGACAAACAAACACACACACATTGCAGTCAGCATGGCAGCCCTGAGCTTTCAAGAGCGCCAGCATGACAAACCTCTGATGCGTCTCACAGATAGCAGATCACATGCTGGGCTGTTTTGAATTGACGGTGGATCCCTTTGAGCTGTAAATGCAAGTTAAGCAAAAATACATCAGTCTTTGGAAGCATGTTTAAATGAAGCAGGTACAGCAGAATCACCTTATCCGTTAATTAGCAAGACTTGTTTACCCGTCTGAAAAGCCAAGTTGGGAAAAGACTGAACACAAGCAGCACAGGGATACAGAGCTGGGATTGAACAGTAAAGCCATTGTGAACTTCTCTGCTGTTATCAAGCTTCTCCCAGCTGACTTTCCAAATAAAAGCCTTCCAGCAAAGAGGATGTATTGTTATTATGCAACTGGAACTGTCTAGGAACTGATTGGTGTTAACCAATGATATATGTTGGTCTAAATCTATAAGTAGAAATGTTCAAGCCACAAATGTAATCACTGGACCAGTTTGACAATTACCTAGGCCCTTTCTAATTTCTCGAATTCCCTTCCTCGACTCCTATCCTCGTGTCTTAGTCCCGCCCACAGGAGATGCGAGCGGAGGAGCCGAGGAGGGGAACCGAGGAGAGAGGAGGGGAAGCAGCAGGCGGGTAGAGAAATGAGAACTCCTCTCCTCTGAGAGGTCATTTTAAAGAGACGTCCATTAATGATGACAGGAGGCACAGCAGCACTCTGTCTGATGGACAGATGTGTTCATGATGACTTATATATTTACTTTTAATTAATTCCCAGTGCGGTATAATGAGACAATAACAGGCTACAGGTGCGGACATATACACACACATATATTTATATAAATATATACAATTTCAGATTCAAACAAGTATGAGAGCACTCTCATAATAACGTAACACAATCAGAGACTGGATATATCCCCCCCTCTCTGGTCGCTACAATGAGGAAAATAAATTACGGGCCAAGAGCTTTTTTTACAAGTATTAAAAGTAAGCAGAGGACACCAAACCAACTGAGACTCGTCTGTCCGCCGCATCTACGCACACACATACACACACTGTACAACACGCACCTACAGCTCCTAAAGCAGGGATGTCATTACAGTATGGTGAGTCAGCGACCTTCTACAAATATTCATAAGGTAACACTACACTACTATTCTGAAAGTTGTTTAAAAAAAGAAGAAAAACACAAAAGACATCAACTATGGAGTGTTTGCTGCAAAACATTGTAGAATTGATGACTAAACATATTTAGTTCAAATCCAACCTTTAGACATCTACTCAATTCATTAAGAACAGGTACATAAACAAAGATGAACTATAGGGATATACTAAGTTAGAGTAACTCATATCTATTGAGTTTCAATGGTAACGTTTCAAAACTGAGCACACGCTTGGACTTGCCCGGACTTTGCTAGACCGCATGTTGAGTTGGAGCAATATGCATTCATCCTGGAAGCTTGAACACTTGAACAACAGGATTTTAACCTAATAATCTATGAAGTTACCTGGTAACTAGCCATTTTTGTTCAGCTTAATTTACCATAGCTGCTTACTGCATATACAGTGTAACACAAGCTGTATTGGTAGTCATTAGCTACGTGTTTTAAGCTACTGTAGCATGCATAGTACACTGATTAGCTAGCTGTTTGTATCCTCCTGTATCCTTTGTTTCACAGTTGCAGTCAAAGTTCATTATTTGTAATACAGTATGTATATATGTATTTATTGTTGTTAGAATTAATGTTACATTTCATAAAAACTGATTAAAATAAATATGAACAGCAACTGACAATGCCCGGCATGTTCAGTTTTTGCAAACAAGCCTTTGTTTTTCTTTCTGAACATTGAAATGTTCTCCTTTTAAGGATGATTCGGTGGAAAGAATAAAAGAGGTTGCTATCCGGTGCTTGGTGGTGTGTCTTCGTGAAAAGGAGGATCTCTTCGACGATGCATAAATCATACTGTAACTTGAGTTAACCTGAAACACAATGCAATGTAAATAAAATCCGCAAACAAGCCAGGTGAGCTCATACCCAATGAAAAAGGAGGAAGACTCCAAACAAGTGATGTAGTCTGATGTGTTGAACTTGCTTTTCAGGCCAACAATTGGATGGACAGACATCATAATTTTCACTTCATTTCCTGCTGCCAGGGGCCAATGTGTGAGCTGTGAGTCAGAGAGAACCTCCAGTGAAGGAAAAGTAAACACAGACCACCAAAGAGCCTGCACTGCTGGTGACTACTACAGCCTGAAACTGTCTAAACAGGCCTGGTGGTCTCCTGAAGGTAAACATGGATGATCCCACAAACCCACCTTGACACCACGTCTAAACCTGGCCTAAACCAAACCGAGCCGGAAGCCGCTACATCGTAGGAGTCTCAGATCTAACCAAGTGGCATTCAACCTCTATTCCACTGTTTCTCAATTTGCCGTTGTTAAATTGTTAAAAGACGAGTGTGAAGATTTGAGGAAAGAGCAGTGGGGCCAAAACACACAATGGTAACTCAGCCCTCAGCTTTGAACGATGATGTCAACAGGCTGCCAGTTAATTAGGCGTGGACCTCCCCTGAGACTACCTGGAGGGTCGGAGTTGCGTCTTTATTTCGCTGTGCGAGTGTACCACAATAAAAAGTGATAAGCGGGGGAAATCGGGGGGAAATGAGCCATCTGACAATGCAAAGAGTAAGACAGGAGCAGGGAGAGAATGAGTCAAGCCTTTTGTCCGTCTTCCTGCCACTAGTTTGCCGCTGGTGTCGAGCTGTAAAGGCATTGCTTCAGAGACACAGCTGTGTCTCAGCATGTCAGCAACTGTTCAGCCCGAACCGTCCCAAAACCAGCTGCATTCAGTCGCACCGCACGGCGTCGCACAGTGCTGCACGATGAGAATGGACACAACTGGCGTCCCACCTCGCTGTCAGGCAAGTGTTCAGCCTTCGTCACATCTCGCTGCGTGAGACCGCTGACAGAACGAGACGCCTGGCTGGTCACGTTTACATGGGGCGGCTGTTCACCTGTAATGACTGTCCTTCACCATCCACACTGAATAGAGAAGACTGTGATTCAGGTTTTTTCATATCAAAAAGGATGGAGGAATAAAGAATAGCAGGCCTATACAACAAATTGTATTTATGTTACGGGCAGTATTTCTTTTTCGTTTATAGCAGTTGTTATTGTCGAAGTTACTTAGAAGTAAAATGTTCATATTTTTGCCATTTTGACTGTGTGTGGACATTACATTATTGCAATCAGTTGATACAATGTTTCCAATAAAAACAAATTAAAGCACATTCTGAAAAAGATAAGCCCTTAAAATCAGGAAATAAAACCTTTGTAATCTCACCTCACTCATCTGATGTGTGTCACTTCCATCTCCTATCTAGTCTATCACTCTCAGATTGATTGGGTTGACATCGCAGTGTGAGACGCTTCATATCAGCTGAATATTTTGCATCAAATGATTGTGAATCTGCATCAGAGGTGAAAGCCAATATCCGAGAGGAAACTTTTTTTATTCCAGGCTTTAATGAGAAAGACCAGCTTTCTGTGTGGGTGCGGATTGGAAAGCTGTAATAAAGCACCAATTTAATTCCGTTTGTTCCAGCTCCGACACAGCAGTAGCAAGCTGTTGTCTTAACTCGCAATTACATCTTAATGTGTTAGCAAACAATCAACGAAACACGAAAAAACAAGATCTTTGAGTTGGAGTTGTGTATCTAGAAAATCCGCAGCTAAATCCAATATCCACTTTAATTTAAGCTGTGAAAAAAAAGATTTGCATTCAAGCTACTGAACGCCCAAGCTTTTCAATGACTAGTAAGTAGTCTGCCGTTTGGTCCTGGGCATCATGTGCCATACATTTAAAACAATTAGCTTGAAGAGGCTTAAAAGCTCCATAAAGATAAGGTTATAATTGTCAATGGGTTAATCACCTTCCACTATACACATTCATTTTTACATAAAACATTGATTGGCGTAGCTTTAATGAGTGCCAGCACCATTTCCCAGGCTCCTGTTCCTTTTTTATCTCCATATGTGTTCCCATTAAAACATATGGAAGCTCTAAAGCCGCTACAATAATCAAAGAACACATTCACTAAATTCCCTGTGGTTGTGATGGCTCTGGGTTACGCCGACTTGGCTTAACGATGCCAAACAGCTCATCCTTCCTACCCGTTCCCCCTCTCCGTCGGCTCATCTCCACCTACTAATTTGCCCACCATAGGTCAGGCCGCCCTGATGTGGTGAGCTGGTAACCACGGCAGCACATGCTGAGCTCTGCTGGGAGAAAAAAAGAGTAGAGGAACAACATGCATGTGCAGATGTACCACGTTTCCATCAAAGCGAAAATCTTCAAATCACTTCAAATATCTGGTTCAAGTATGTAAACAGAGTACCAGCCAAACAAGTTCAGATTGATGCTTCAAAGCATTGCTAAAAATCTTCCTGGACAGGCCCGTCATCACGAGCTCATTCCTTCGGTTTGCTCACAACACACACACACCACACCCACACCCACACACACACACACACACACACACACACACACACACACACACACACACACACACACACACACACACACACACACACACACACACACACACACACACACACACACACACACACACACACACACACACACGAGGGTTTGAAATGTGCAGCAGTTGGTTGGCAGCGGGGTTCTTTTCACGCCTGCTCATCTCAGACTTTCATTAAAAACTCTAGTCTTATCAAACTGCAGCGCTCAATCACGTTCTGGTGACGTAACTCAGCAGGAGTGGGTGTGTGTGTGTATGTGTGTGTGTGTGTGTGTGTGTGTGTGTGTGTGTGTGTGTGTGTGTGTGTGTGTGTGTGTGTGTGTGTGTGTGTGTGTGTGTGTGTGTGTGTGTGTGTGTGCGTGTGCGTTCTTGCCTTTAAGGTAGCAATCTGACCAGCTTTATTACAGACCCTCAATTATGCAAGTTCATCATGTGCAGTACATTAGCAAACCACGCCAAGCTGGGCACGCACACACGCACGCACACACACAGCCAAGTAATTGCCTATTAACTAAGTGTGACCCAGAGGCCTGTGGGAGGATACTGTCCTTTATTCCAATATGGTCTAGCTGCGGCCGCGGCCAGTACACGGCGGTACACGATGGTACACGACACGCCCACCTGACACGACACTATGGTGGCTGAGAGGCACCACCGTTAAAAGCGAATTGACGAGATTTACATCATACAGCCCATGTAGTATAAACATTGATTTTAATTTCTTACAGTAGGAGAGGTTTTGGGGTTTAGGTTTAGGAGGGAGGAAGGAAGATTAGGATTAGGTAAAAAGGTAGGGAGTGGTTAGGGTTAGGATGGGGGGAAGGGAAGGGTTAGATTGAAGGGAGGGAAGAGAACTGCTACCCGGGAACGTTCATACTGGGTAGTTTATTTAGTTTAAAAAAAATTATCCAACGAGTTAGAGACCACAAAGGAAGTGTAGTACCGCCGTTTGGCCACAAGACTCCGGCGCACTCCTAGGGGCTTGGTTCAACCTCCACTGTCCGCGGCCGCAGCTAGTGTCGTGTCAGGTGGGCGTGTCGTGTACCATCGTGTACCGCCGTGTACTGGCCGCAGCTAGACCCTTCTCCTTTATCCATGGATGTATAATAAGAACTGGATACAGCGTGGGAGGCGGGGCCTCATTCATTCCTATGAGAGTTGCTCATTAGCGCATGATGATAAAATGGCCCAACTTTTGAGAGAGTGAAATGTCACAGATTACCCGGCATGCCTGAGAAGTACCCGTAAGTGCGCTCATAGCGCATGCGCATCTTTAACCAACATGCTCGTTCACATCAAGCACGTCAATTTGCGTAATTGTAACAGCACCGTGCGTTCATGACAGCATGGGAATGGCTTGTTATTATGCAGCTAGCGGCTAGCTAGTAATTATGCTAATGTACACATCAATCGTTATGTACTTCTATTATGCTGTAACAGGATCTAGTGATATCCAACAGAGCTTAATTTAGCATGAAATAATTATTGTACTGTATATATATATATATATATACACACACAGTGCAATAAACTTGTTAGTGCAATAAGAAGCTACAGGAACGTTAATCTACGTCGGTAATATTAACTTTATTTAATACAACATTTACGGTACAAGATTTACATCATACAGCCCATGTAGTATAATATTTTACAAATGATGAATTACAGCAAACATGTGCAATATATCCATTATTACAGCTCCGTGGGCTGGCAGTAAGGCGATATGGGTCCGTTGTTATTGTACATCCATGGGTAAAGAGAAACTATAGGTTACTTACGTAACTCAAGTGCTCAGAGTAACATGAAGTGAGATGTCTCACTATGGGATGCGCCTCATCGCGGAGCAAACAGAAGCATCAATCTCATTACGCCAATCCTGATTGGCTGGTGATTTTGACGTCAGCGTCAGGGGAAATCGTTACGTAAGTAACCTATAGTTCTCATTCATAACACTCCGTTCGATGTCTCACTATGGGATATTGTAGCTCCCGTATTGCCAGACGAGCTTATCTCGAAGATCACCGTTCAACCAGAATTGAACAGGTGGAGTCCCGACTCAACAAGGTGCCCAGCACTGCTCTTCTAGCCTGTAAAAGCGGACAAAAGTGAGCGGCGAAGACCAGCTTGCCGCTGCACAGATGTCTTGGATGGAAACACCCTTGAACAAAGCCCAGGATGTAGCCAGGCCCCGAGTCGAGTGAGCCCGCAGACCCGAAGGTGCTTGCAGATTCTGACTCGTATAGGCCAAAGCAATCGCCTCCACAATCCAGTGGGAGAGCCGATGCTTAGTAACAGGCTTACCCTTGTGAGGTTTAGCCTAGGACACGAAGAGTTGGTCATTAAGACGAAGCTCTTTTGATCTGTCCATATATGTGTGTAAAGCCCGGACTGGACACAACAGATCCTGCTGCTGCTCCCCGGAGGAAACCAGCTGCGAAGGAAATGCCTCAATGTCAATTGGGGTACACGAACCAACCACCTTTGGTGTAAAGGCAGGGTTGGGTTTCAACAACACTCTCGTTTGCCCTGGGGCGAACTGAGTGCATGAAGGATGTACAGACAGTGCATGGATATCGCTGACCCGCTTGGCGGATGCCAGGGCCAGTAACAGCACTGTCTTGAGTGACAGATGTTTCATGTCAGCTCCTTCCAGGGGTTCAAATGGGGTCATTTTGAGCCCACTTAAAACCACTGCCAGGTCCCATAAGGGCACCAGCGACCTGGAGACAGGGAGGAGCCTGCGAGTTCCCTTCATAAAACGGCAAACCAAAAGATGTTGGCTAGCCGTCTTACCCTCAAAGCCCACATGGCATGCAGCAATAGCAGCCAGGTACACCTTGATCGTGGAGAAAGCTCTGTGTTTTTCGATCAAGTCCTGTAGAAATGATACAATCACCCCGACAGGACATTGAAAAGAGATGTGTCCTTCTTGAAGGCATCACTCCTCAAACACCCTCCACTTAAAGTCGTAACTTTGAGACCTGGTGGAGGAAGCTCTCGCACTCTGAATAGTGTTTATCACCTTCTGAGGGAGTCCCACTGTATTCAGATTGTACCACTCACGGGTCAGGCCCATAGTGCCCCGCGCTCTGGGCGTGGGTAAAGGATCGCCCCCCCCCCCCCGCCTGAGACAATCTGTCCCTGCGTGGTGGGGGCTGCCATGGCTGCCCGCACAACAGCTGATATATCTCCGCCAGCCCGTAAATTGCGGGCTAGGGCGGAAACATCAGAGTAAGTGTGTGGCGTTGCTCCTTCACTCTGGCCAGAGTTGGGGGTAACAGAGCCAGGGGTGGGAACATGTACAGAGGACCCGGAGGTCGATCGTGTACGAGTGTGTCCCCGCCTAACAGTGCGTTTAAATCGTAGGCATAGGCATTTTACACCGAGAATAAAACGAAGTTCGGCCATGTTTTTTTTTTTCTGCAGGGAGAAATGTGAAGATCACGTGACATAGACGCCATTGGAATAAATGGTGAAAAAAAACGTAGGGATCTTACAATTTCAGAGGCGTTTTTGTAGAAATACTACGTCCTACGTTGTGGACCAACGTAGTTATTACACGTTTTTTTGTGAGACTGGGTTGGTTTCTCTGCGCTCTCTCCAATAAAATACCCAATATTAACGGTGTGTGTGTCTGCCCAAGGACAATTCAAAGTAAAACCTAATAGAGGTGTCACACATAATAACTTAATAAAAGTAAATGTATCAACTACTACAGTGCAAAAAAACAGGAAGATTAAAATGGACTCTAAGGATGTGTTCACACCTAATAGTCCTCTCTCTGGTGCGCACCAGATGACAGTTTGTTACATTGTTTCATTTTTCAGAAGGTTCGGTTTGCGTTCACACGGGCAAAACTCAAACGGACTATAAACTTTAAACACAAGTCATGTGCTCGGAAATGCTGTTCAACCATTGGTCAGACATTAAGGGGGTACAAACGCAATCCCGGCAATTTCTAGCGGAGCCTCCACCATGGAGCATCGGCACTTTCGGCAGGTTATTCTCATGCTGCTGTTAGTCTGGAGATCAACAGACACTAGCGGCCCACGCATATGATTATATAATCAGACACGTCCGTTAAAAAACATTATTACATGGCTTTGTTGAATACTCGATTCTGATTGGTCAATTCAAAACACGTGACACGTTTTTAATCCAGAACAGACAGACCGCTGTCAAGGATTTATTGACCGTTATTAAGGACGCTCACATCTGCACAAAGAAGTCCGTTCGATTTAACTGTATACAGTTTGGCTGAAACTAACTGACAAGACAAGAGCGACAAGAAAACAGCGGAGAAGTAACGGGCAGAAACCCTCCTTTTTACGCAGCGGTCCAGACATAGGTCAGACGGCGACACATATTCAGTTGCCAGTTACTTTGGCATTAGGGCAGGGATATCTAGATACTTCCCAAGGTTTGACATAATGAATTGTGCTACTTTTAAAGCAAGCAACGATTTTTTTCAAATCTGTAATCAAAAAGCTCCTCAAAAACTCTATCGAAGCAGTTCCTGCCGTTGCTACGTTAGTTCAAACAGTAACAACGGACTATTTTTCTTAGCGGATGCATGTCAATTTAAATCCAACTATTTTTTAAATCAATAAAATCATTTTCTAAATCCACAAAAGCATTTCAATTAATATTGGGAGTCATGTCGTTACTTTGTTGAGAATGTGGCCATGTAATAAGCGGGATAATGTGCAGCATTATCCATGAGACGTTCTGCAGAGGAGGGGCATTTCACCGACGACAGGTGTTCTTACTTTTATGTAGCTGACGGAGAATTTTTACTTTACACGACACTGCTTTACTCTTTAACTAAACAACCGCGGATGTCTTGAAAGACTCTTTCACTAAAGATTTTTGAAGATATCCGCGTTCTTGTGACACGTAAATACTGCGCTTCCTATGTTTTGGTGCGGACTGCGTTCACACCAGCAATGAACCGCTCCAGAGTTCGCAAGCAAGCGCTCCGAGACCACCTATTTTAGCGGACCAGAGTCTGGTTGTTTAGTTCACTTAAGAGGTCTCGGACTGCGTTCACACCGACCCAAATGAACCGCACCAAGCTGCTAAACGCACCAGGGTTCGATTCAACCGGACTATACAAGGCAGGTGTGAACGCACCCTTAAACGTAAGATCTTTAGCATCTAAAGCAATACTGATAAATGATTTAATATCAGATTATAATATTGATATGCTGTCTCACTGAAACTTGGTTGAGACATGAAGAATATGTCAGGATAAATGAGGCCACTCCACCCAGCCATATCAATACTCATATTGCCCGAGGCACAGGCCGAGGAGGTGGAGTTGCAGCCATCTTTGACTCAAATGTACTTATCAATACTAAACCAAAATTAAATTATACCTCCTTTGAAAGTCTCGTTTCTAGTCTTACGCATCCAACCTGGAAAACTGTGCAGCCAATCTTATTTGTTACAGTGTACCGTGCACCAGGTCCTTATTCACAATTATTATCAGAATTCTCTGAGTTTTTATCAACTTTGGTACTTAAAACAGATAAAGTAATTATCGTAGGTGACTTTAATATTCATGTTGACGATAAAAATAGCCTTACTGTTGCATTTAACTCTATATTAGATTCTGTTGGTTTCTGTCAGAGTGTAAATAAACCAACCCACTGCTATAATCACACACTCAACCTTGTTCTGACTTATGGTATTGAAATTGAGCAACTATTAGTCAAACCGCATAATCCTGCTTTATCCGACCATTTCTTAGTAACTTTTGAAGTACTGTTACTAGACTACAAAGCATTAGTCAAAAGCTCCTGCAGCAGAAACCTATCTGTTAGTGCTATAGCCAAATTTAAGGAAGAGATTCCACCAATACTTAACTCGATAGCATGTCTGCATGTAGGGGAGGAAACGTATACAAAATGTACACCACCCCAAATTGATCATGTTGTTGATAGTGCTATAGATGCGCTGCGAATAAAATTAGAATCTGTTGCTCCTTTGAAAAAGAAGAAAATAAAACAACATAGATTAGCTCCATGGCATAATGCCGAAACCCGCAAAATAAAGCAAAAGTCGAGATAACTTGAAAGGATATGGCGTTCCACTAAACTTGAAGAATCTCGTTTAATTTGGCATATTACTCTCAATGAATATAAGAAAGCACTGCGTAAAGCGAGAGCAGCCTACTACTCTTCATTAATAGATGAGAATAAGAATAATGCAAGATTTATTTTCAGTACTGTAGCCAGGCTGACAGAGAGCCACAGCTCGATTGAGCCTTCTATTCCCATAGCACTCAGTAGTAATGATTTTATGTGCTTTTTTAACGATAAAATTGTTACTCTTAGAAACAAAATTAATGACCTCTTGGCTCTTGCCTTTGACCAGTATAGTGTTATCAACAGCTCCCGGAAACCTAAGTTCTAATATTACACTAGATAGTAAACTAGAATGCTTTTCAGCCATAAACCTTGAACAATTAAATTCAATGATTCTTTCTTCTAAACCATCAATGTGTATCTTAGACCCGATTCCAACTAAGCTGTTAAAAGAAGTGTTTCCATTAATTAGCACTTCTTTATTAAATATTATGAATATGTCTTTATTATCAGACTATGTTCCACAATCATTTAAAGTTGCAGTAATAAAACCTCTTCTTAAAAAGCACAACCTCGATCCAGAGGTTTTAGCCAACTATAGACCTATTTCTAATCTTCCGTTCCTCTCAAAGATTCTTGAGAAAGCGGTCGCAAAACAGTTGTGTGATTACTTAAAAAACAACGATTTATTTGAAGATTTTCAGTCTGGCTTTAGAACACATCATAGCACAGAGACAGCTCTGGTTAAAGTCACAAATGACATTCTAATAGCCTCAGACAAGGGACTTGTCTCTATTCTTGTTTTGCTCGATCTCAGTGCTGCATTTGATACTATCGACCATGATATCCTATTGCAAAGACTAGAGCACTTAGTTGGCATACAGGGAACTGCTTTAGGCTGGTTTAGGTCCTATCTATCTGAACGCTCTCAGTTTGTACGTGTCAATGATGAATCTTCCATGCAAACCAAAGTTAGCCATGGAGTGCCACAGGGCTCAGTGCTTGGACCTATTTTGTTCACACTATATATGCTTCTGCTAGGCAATATTATAAGGAATCATTCTGTAAATGTTCACTGTTATGCGGATGATACTCAACTATATTTATCCATCAAGCCTGATGAAACCAATCACCTAAATACAATTCAAGACTGCCTCAAGGACTTAAAAACGTGGATGACCTTACATTTTTTTATGTTAAACACGACCAAAACTGAAGTTATTGTACTCGGCCCAAAGAATCTACGGAACAAATTATCTAAAGATATACTAGTTATGGATGGCATTAATTTGGCCTCCAGTGAGACTGTAAGGAATATTGGTGTTATATTTGATCAGGATTTAACGCCCACATAAAATCAATCTCAAGGACCGCCTACTTCCATCTACGCAACTTGCGAAAATTAGGCATATCTTGCCTCAAAACGATGCAGAGAAACTAGTCCTTGCATTTGTTACTTCTAGGCTGGATTATTGTAACTCTTTATTATCAGGGAGTACCAAGAAGTCAGTCAAGTCGCTTCAGCCGATTCAAAATGCTGCAGCTCGTGTACTAACCAGAGTTAGGAAAAGGGACCACATTACTCCTGTTCTGGCTGCCTTACACTGGCTCCCTATAGAACACAGGATAGAATTTAAAATTCTTCTTCTCGCCTACAAAGCCCTTAATGGGCAGGCACCATCTTACCTTAAAGAACTCATTATACCCTACTGTCCTACTAGGGCATTGCGTTCCAAGAATGCAGGGTTGTTGGTTGTTCCTCGAGTCTCTAAAAGTACAATGGGAGCCAGAGCCTTTTCTTATCAAGCTCCACATTTGTGGAATCAGCTTCCAGTTTGTGTTCGGGCGGCAGACAGCCTATCCGTTTTTAAGAGTACGCTTAATTCCTTCCTTTTTGATAAAGCTTATAGTGATAAAATAAAATAATCTAATAAGAGTGCATTGACGTAGATACGTTGTGCCTCTTCACCTATACATTGTAGTTCTTACTCTTTCACTTAAATCCTAAAAACTTAGATCTTATATTTAAAACTTTATCCAAACCTTTCCCCTCTATGACCTCTCGAGGTTTATTAGAGGGTAACAGGTTGCAGAGAAGGCCTAGCCCGGCCGGGGAGTGTGGAACGTAGTCACTGACCCACTCCTACCTCTGACAAATTCAGGTTAAAATGGGGACCTTTTTCCGTGTGTGTGCCTCTCCACCTCTGTTTCCTACTTCTTACTTGCTACCCTTTTACCTCAACCTATCCTAAGGGAGTGCATGTATGTAGACACTTTAGTTTAGCTGCTATAGGCTTGGACTGTTGGGGGGGGGGGGCATCTTACTCCGTCTTTCTGGCTGTTTGTACCTGTGTACTCTCATGTTCCGATTAACTCAGTTTCCCCCAAATCTCTTTTTTGTGTCCATATATATACGCCGGGATCTTGAGTCGAGGCTAATCATGTTGCTGTGGTCGTGTGTCCTGGATCCTCTATCCTGAGCACTGGATCTGAGTCCTGGACTTTGAGTCGTGGCTGAACCTGTCTCTGCGGTCCTGCCAGACTCTCACCATACTACTTCACTGATGGCTCCCACAAGATTGCTGACATCCTCGTGGATTCATCTTCTTATTATAGACACATGCATTTCCAAACATTTGGTCTACCTATGTTGTAAATGTATTATCTTTTCGATTTACATACGGCATCTATTGCACGTCTGTCCGTCCTGGGAGAGGGATCCCTCCTCTGTTGCTCTCCCTGAGGTTTCTCCCATGTTCCCCTTTAAACTGTGGGGTTTTCTCTGGAAGTTTTTCCTTGTACGATGTGAGGGTCTAAGGACAGAGGGTGTCGTATTGTCATAATGATATTCTGTACACACTGTGAAGACCACTGAGACAAATGTAACATTTGTGATATTGGGCTATATAAATAAACATTGATTGATTGATTGATTGATTGATTGATTGATTGACAAGACAGTAGTGACGGCCATCTTGCTGATGTGTGTTGTTCTGTGAGACCAGAGATGTAGTTCATTGAGTGTTTCACACAAATAAATGTGTTACTTCACAGTTTTACCACACATTTTTATTTTTTTGACTTGCAAAATTACCTTTTAAATTGACAAACATCATATATGTAATTCGTGGCACAATTCAAACGGGATCGAAAGATAATCTTTCTCTCTCCATTGACTTCAATACATAATTTTTCCAAAATAAGGTCCCATGGAGGTCCACCGGAAAGGGAGGGACTTCGCCACCAGCAAAAAAACAACATAATTACACGCTTAGTGATATATCATCGTCCTGCTGCTGAGGGACACACACACACACACACACACACACACACACACACACACACACACACACACACACACACACACACACACACACACACACACACACACACACACACACACACACACACACACACACACACACACACACACACACACACACACACACACACACACACACACACACACACACACACACACACACACACACACACACACACACACACACACACACACACACACACACACACACACAATCCGCGACCGGCCAGCAGTTTCTCTGAAGTCAGTTCAAAAATAACACTGACTTGGCTAGGGATGAGTGGAGGGCCGCTGGACGGGCATGTGGGCTGGCACTGGGGGTGGGTTTGTGTATGGTTTGGGCTATATGAGAGTTTAAAAAACAAATAGCAGAATATTTCATTTTGTTCTGTGTATTTAATGTGATTTAGCTTGATGTGTGAGAAAAATCGTGCAGATTTTGAGATAATCCAACATATCTCTTTTTCAATGGGAAAAAGATCAAGATCCAGATTTAAAAAATAAAAGCCTCATCTAGGATGCACTTATTGCAGTGAAAACCTCTTCAGCAGCCTTGATGAATGCAACATTGTTCCTACCAGCACACAACATTAAGTATAGCCTACATGTATTTTAGGATTGTATCTATAAAGGTAATACATTTACTGCTTTGTTATGTGTGCCAAGTCAGATATATTTGTAGAGAACCCATTTGAGACATAAATATAGTCATTTAATGAATTGTACCAGAGTTAGCTTAGAGCTAATTAAAGCTTGGAGCTTAAAATGATTTGTATTATAACTACTTCTAATAATGCAAGTGTAGGTTACAGCCAAAGTCTTAACATTTAATCTCTGGACCAAAGCAGATGCATCCAACATCATTAAAGTGGCCTGCTTGTAGCATCGTCCAAAATGTAAGTAAATGTGTTAATACTAGGAAAAGTCAAATGTTCCTGCCAGCTTCACAGACTTTTTACTTTTATTGCAGATGAAGTCAGTGTTTTGATGGCCGTATCTTGCTGTACGTGTTATGTGGTGTAGTTTTTCTGGTCACAGGGCCGTGAAGGGGTTAAGGAGAGAGAGGGGCGAGCGCGTCGTACTACATTTCATTTTCCACTTCTGTCAGCCCTTTGTGATCACTCTGGCCTGCGCACACTGTACTTATGTGGCTTCGGGACTCCATATGCCTTTGTGTATGTGTGTTTGCACTGTATACAGTATGTGAATAAGGGAAAACACATGAAAGATCCATCACAACTACTCCCATTTACTCTGTGTTTAAGGATTTAATTACCTAATGTGAAACTAGATGACTTACTTTTACACAAAGATGATACACATCTTAAATGGAAATGATGATGTTGAAGTCGTGTGGATGAGAAAATGTACAAAAAAATAAAATAAAATGAACGCTCCCCATTGAGACTAAAGGGATGCCACCTGGAGAGAAGGACAACTTTGACCAACGCTTGGGTTTGTACCTCAACAAACGTTAGGGTACTTAACTAAAAGTTTCCATTACACACATTTTCGAAAAAGTACCGAAAGTTAATGTTGAATTTTCATAGCATGACATGACATTTTAAATGATGATTACGACAATTGTATGCCTTATTTTATAAAGGCAAGGGTCTATTGTACTTGTTCTTTTTGTTTCAACATCCTTTAAAAAATGTTGTCTTCTTTTCTTAGTAGAAAGGAACGTTCCACTGTTGTTTCTCCTGCATCTGAAGTTCAAAGAAATTGACAGAGTTACAGTAGAAGGCGAGACTTTGAGCATTTCAGTGCAAATATGTATTGGATTTGGTATGAAAAGGATTGTGTGTGTATATATACAGTGGGGCAAAAAAGTATTTAGTCAGCCACCAATTGTGCAAGTTCTCTCACTTAAAAAGATGAGAGAGGCCTGTAATTTTCATCCTAGGTATACCTCAACTATGAGAGACAAATTGAGAAAGAAAAAAATCCAGAAAATCACATTGTCTGATTTTTAAATAATTTATTTGCAAATTATGGTGGAAAATAAGTATTTGGTCAATAACAAAAGTTCATCCCAATACTTTGTTATATACCCTTTGTTGGCAATGACAGAGGTCAAACGTTTTCTGTAAGTCTTCACAAGGTTTTCACACAATGTTGCTGGTATTTTTGCCCATTCCTCCATGCAGATCTCCTCTAGAGCAGTGATGTTTTGGGGCTGTCGCTAGGCAACACAGACTTTCAACTCCCTCCAAAAATGTTCTATGGGGTTGAGATCTGGAGACTGGCTAGGCCACTCCAGGACCTTGAAATGCTCCTTTGCAGAAAAACAGCCCCAAAGCACGATGTTTCCACCCCCATGTTTCACAGTAGTGATGCACTCTGGTAGTCTAGTTGAGTTTTTACCAAAAAGTGCTATTTTGGTTTCATCTGACCATATGAAATTCTCCCAATCCTCTTCTGGATCGTCTAAATGCTCTCTAGCAAACTTCAGACGGGCCTGGACATGTACTGGCTTAAGCAGGGGGACACGTCTGGCACTGCAGGATTTGAGTCCCTGGCGGCGTAGTGTATTACTGATGGTAGCCTTTGGTCCCAGCTCTCTGCAGGTCATTGACTAGGTCCCCCCGTGTGGTTCTGGGATTTTTTCTCACCGTTCTTGTGATCATTTTGACCCCACGGGGTGAGATCTTGCGTGGAGCCCCAGATCGAGGGAGATTATCAGTGGTCTTGTATGTCTTCCATTTTCTAATAATTGCTCCCACAATTGATTTCTTCACACCAAGCTGCTTACCTATTGCAGATTCAGTCTTCCCAGCCTGGTGCAGGTCTACAATTTTGTTTCTGGTGTCCTTTGACAGCTCTTTGGTCTTGGCCATAGTGGAGTTTGGAGTGTGACTGTTTGAGGTTGTGGACAGGTGTCTTTTATACTGATAACGAGTTAAAAGAGGTGCCATTAATACACTTAACAAGTGGAGGACAGAGGAGAAGAAGTAGAAGTTACAGGTCTGTGAGAGCCAGAAATCTTGTTTTTTGTAGGTGACCAAATACTTATTTCACAGAGGAATTTACCAATTAATTCATTAAAAATCCTACAATGTGATTTCCTGGATTCTTTCCCCCCATTCTGTCTCTCATAGTTGAAGTGTACCTAGGATGAAAATTACAGGCCTCTCTCATCTTTTTAAGTGGGAGAACTTGCACAATTGGTGGCTGACTAAATACTTATTTGCCCTATTGTATATATATATATGTGTGTATGTGTATGTGTGTGTGTGTGAGAGACCTGGCAATGTAAACACAGGGAGCTCTGAGGTCCGCCTCTGGCTGTGAACACTAGACTCGCTGGGTAATGTGCTGAGTGAGCACTTAGTGTTCAAGCTCGCTCTAATCCACAGATTGTCTCTTTGGCCAGCTGACCACACACACACACACACACACACACACACACACACACACACACACACACACACACACACACACACACACACACACACACACACACACACACACACACACACACACACACACACACACACACACACACACACACACACACACACACACACACACACACACACACACACACACACACACACACACACACACACACACACACACACACACACACACACACACACACACACACACACACACACACACACACACACACACACACACACACACACACACACACACACACACACACACACACACACACACACACACACACACACACACACACACACACACACACACACACACACACACACACACACACACACCCGTCCCCACTTTAACCCCAAAAATCCCCCAACAGGGCCTCTATCAGAATACACGGGTCAGAGATTCAACTGAGCCCAGAGCTCAGCGCTCCCTTCTGGGGAGAGCCAGGTTGGATTCCAATTTTCAATTTGATTACATTGTACAAATTCTTAAAATCCTTTTTCAGTCTGTCACTTTTTTCAATGGATGTGTGTTTAAACTAACTACACTGTGTGTCATCAGTTGTGGTTATTGTGCTGTGGTTATTGTGCTGAAACTCGATTAAATGTTTAATAGATATAATAAAGTTCCCGATCCTCATCCTGGGTACCCATAGTCCCATACTTGGTTCTTTCAAACGTGGATGGTTTCAACCATTTTCAGACAATTCACATGGTTAAAACATTTTCAGAAGGATACACTACGAGAGTCTTCAGTCAATCTTCCATAAACCTTCACATTTTCCAATACAACCAAATGAAGTGACCTGTCTCCACTGCACACATCTATCGTTGCGTGTAAATTAAAGCAGCTAAACCAATAGTAACGTTATTGGTTTAGCTGTCAATAACGTTGGTAGAGACCACAAATTACCAAGTTTGACTCACTGGTAGAATCAGGTAGAATAAGATTGCTGAATAACTGTCAGAAAGAGTAGAGAAGGGAAATTTAATTGGATATTTAATGAAATCTCTGTGAGTGGTATAGTTTTGTTATTTTCAGCATGGCGTCTCTGCAGCACACGTGGACTGCAGATGAGGTTGAAGATTGTTGCTCTGTATGTGGTTACCTAGTGTCTGGTAGTGGAGTCCGTCTCTAATGGCGCTTTTCCATTGCAGGACCTAGCACGGCTTAGTACGGTATGGTTAGGCCCTGGTAGGCCAGGCTCACTTTATGCTGCGTTTCCATTACAGTTCACCAACTGGGGTAGTAACTATAGTAACGCAGTGTAGGCGGGGCGATCGGCTGATCGGCAGGCGGAGCGACGCTGCGTAAAACTGCCGTGACGTCATCTTTAATGCGAACCACAAAACCAAAACATCCGCCGTTAGCTGTTAGCACTCAGAGCTCACAGCTCCTCATATCTGTTCAGAAACTAGACAAAAGTTAAACAAGTACAAACCACAGACTGTCTATGTCATGGTGAATACAGTCGCTGGTTTATTTATGTCTGTAGGCCATTGTTGTGAGTGTGGACGGAGCATATACAACGTTAGCTTAGCCTGATCGATCCGATCTCCATTCAGAAAACACGCATTTTAAAAGGTTTTTCTCCTGCCGTCTTGTCTGCACACTTGTCAAAGCATTAATTCATGGTTTTTACTAACCGGTATCAGTATGTTGTTACTTCGGCATCATTTTGAAACGTGTATTACAATTAAATCACGGTAAAATATGTTCATTTTGTTGTAGTAGTAGCCCCCTTGCCAGCGATTCTTTCTGACCATTCAGCAGTCGAGAGTGTTTACGTCACTAGTTTAGCATATTCATCCCGGTTGTTGGCCCGGTAAGAACCTCGATTTTGGAGGGCCAGAAAAAAGGTGAAAAAGTAGCCCTGAGCCGGAACTACCCCTAGTGGAAAAGCAAAAAAAAGCGGGCCGGGAAAAGCGCCCATGTCTTGGCCAAAACCTCAACCTGGGTCCTCCCGGTAACAGAAACTGCCCAAAGGAGTACCTCTGCCTGGGATTTATCGATCACCTGCTCTGGAGCGGCACACTGACAGACTGAAATCCATCTGACGTACAAATCAAAGTTACACTATGGCAGCCTACGAGAAAGTACAGCTAACTAGATAAACGGCTGAATAACCTTTTACAAAAACAGTCATTAAAGCTTCCTGTTGAACAGCATTAGTTTTGTCTTAAATGTATTTAAGGAGCTGGTTTTACCACACTTAAGTCAGTTATGCATAATTCTGCTAAGAATAATTTACCTTTAAATTGCAATTACAATTATTAGTCACAGTATTATCAAGCGTGCAAATCTTTAGATGAAGTGAGTACACAACTAATTAGCGTTAATGACAATCTGTATTGTTTTGCATTGGATATTTTATCACTTGTAACAACATGTGGCACCACTGAATTGTGTTGTCGGCTGATAGAGAATGTTTCATTCCTTGTTAAGAGAAAGCCATTCATACTGACTAAGAATAAGAAGGTCAGTATTGGCTCATCGGTAAATCCATACCCACACTCTTAACTTGTGGTCAGGGGTCTTTAGCAGAGTACATTGTAGATTTGTGTGCAAACTGCTTTTTTTCATTTGGTATTTTTTCATTTTATTTAACCCCAAATTGCACATACAACTAAAGTCAAACCCTATTTTGCATGTACATTTGCTATTGTACACAAGTCAGAATGCCTGTACTCATCAGAAATGTAATACCGAAGAAACTAAAAATATTTAATTTGCACATACATTTACCTTTACCTTTAAAGGCACTAAAACCAGAACCAGTTACCTTTATAAAAAAGAGCAAGTATAGTGTTCCTGAAACGGCCTCATGGAACCCCTGATGCTAGATCAGCATTAGCAGCTTCATTTGGCCCATGCATGTCTGTGAATGTGAACTCACAGCGAAGGGATAAGTGTAATAAGAGGAGATTATTCCATGCGGGCAGGCTGTAACTCACTTTATGGGCTTTGACTGGATGAGGAGAACAGGCACTGAGGTCCAGCTCAGTAATATCCAGTTATAAACCGGCCCAGCATGAAGGGCTCCGCTTTGCAGCTCTAACCTCCTCCATGTTGGCACCACACGTTATATGATGTTAACATTTGGGACAAAAACTGGGCTTGTACATTTCAGATCTTTGAGTGAGAGTTGCCAGTTTTCAGTTTACTGACCTCTGTTTTTTACATCAGCACAACAGTCAACCTTTAAATTAGCTGCTAACTACGTATGTTCATGCACAAACACAAAAGTAAAGACACACTCAAGCCAGTATGAATGTCAGTGGCTTTAAGCCAAACTGACCAAGAAACAATAGAATAGAACCAGAAAGATACTGAATTTTGAAGGTCAATAAATACCAATACTACATAATTTTGTTCTGATACATTGTTAAACACTGAAGGGTGCTGATCCCTGGTCTATCCGTGAGGCTCTTACTGCAAACAATAATGGATAGTTTTCAATGTTTCTTATTCTAATTCAGAAATTAAGAGATATTACATTCCACTGTAGTACTGTTTAAAAACACACCACTGCATTTCTATACAAGTGGCATTTATCTCAATCACCTGACACCCAAAGGAGAGATATCAAAGTTGTAACCATAATGCCTTCAAAACAGTAACCAAGTTAACAATGTGTGAAATAGGGGGTGTGTAAACTATAAGTAAAAATTACACTTTAAAAAGGAGTACCAAAGGGTCATACATTCCATGTATCAAACAAGAACATTTGTGAATTCATTACTTGGAAAGTAATTAAATTGGATTCTTCTGGTATCCCTTTCCCCAATAAGAATACATTCACATCTTGAAGTTATGAAATCTCATAAGACACACACACCCTGGTCCCCGCAGGACAACAAAACCCTGGAGCATTCCAGAGGAGGTGGGAGTAAAGAGTTTGGAGGCTGGTGGGGGTGGAGGGATGCTAAATTGGTGACTTGGAAGGCAGAGCCTTTCCAGAAGCGAAGAGGACAACCTGTGGTTGGGGTTGAATTATTTCCCCCTCTGGCTCCTTTTAGAAAAGGAGGAGAAAACGGCAAACACAGACCCCTCCATTCAGAGTAATTTATCCCTACGGCCAGGCCTTCTTTACCGGCAGCAATAGCCCCCTTCCGGGGCTACCCAGCAGGATGCCTGCGAGTGGCGTGTGAAACTCTCCTGTCTCCTTCAGCTCAAAAGGGAAGGATGAACAATGGCCCTCGCCAGGCGCTGGCTCTGAACAATCCTTCTCTCTACTTTGCTCTCTGCCTTACTTTCTCCGTCTATAAAAGTAACCACAAGCTATTGCCACAAAACCCACATTTGTGTATCCATCCAATATCGTCCGTCAGCAGCCATTGCCTTCAACATCCTCTCTTCCGTTCCTCTATGCTTCTCCCTTCTCCCTTAACCCAAATTCTTCTTTTAGACATTTCTTCTTTGCATCAGCTCTTCTGGTTTTCCTTTCTAGTAACACTAAGACAAACAGTCTTAATTAAGGCGAAGGAGAGAACGAAGCGCCCCACATTTTTCTGGGTTCTCAGGACCCCGTTTGACCCTGCCATTGCCCCAATCATCACAACGTGGGTGACATATTCTCAATCACCAAGTCTCACCCCAACACATCTTTCCACCATTGAAAAAGCCCTGCTGGATCTTTACTGCCTAAAGGGGCTTGGACAAAACTCAGAGAAGAGATGAACAAAGCCATAATTGGTCTGATTGATAGCATATTTGTCATGGACAATATTACAACTGACTTTGATTTACCGTCATGTGAGATTTCCACAATACATGGACAGTGAAAACAATTAAATGAGTGTGGACAGCGAGTCAACTCTGTGCCAATCAAATACATTCCATAACCCTTTCCCCCGGTGGAGAATGTTAGAGAACAAGTAAGTATTTAACATCTGATTCATCAGTTTGCATGGCGAAAATCAAACGTGTTCAGGATAAAATATAGGCAATACAAAAAAAAACAGTTTCCTACACTCCTCTGTGGAAGTAAGCATTTGGGGGAAAGAAAAGTGGACAGTATCCCCACGGAAGTAGCCTCAGCAACAATCTGCACAGCTCTTGCGGGAAGCCATTTTCCCCCCAGCACTCAACCATTCACCAGTGGCTCCTACAGAGCTATTGAGCATTCACCAGGCACCTCTACATCCCGACAAGCGCAACAAAAAGCATTTTAAAGCAACACTCCCTGCAGTTCCCACACTATTTCACCTGTCAAACACTTACAAAACAGTTGGGGAAGGCCAAATGCTCCTCAGGGGCACCACAGCACACCTCTTGCCAGCCTTGGCCCCACTAAAGACGTTATTCCTCTTAAATAAAGAATACACTATACACTTTTATATACACTTTCCCACCTACTATCACAAGGGAATGTTCGGAGCCTCAAGGCCCAGACAGGACCTTCTACCTTGACAAGCATCACCTAAAGTAGAGCAAGAACCCTAAACAGAGTGTTTCCTTACAGAGCCAGACTCCCAGAGCGGGAGGATGAGTCATGTGGGAATGATTCTCAGGAAATCAATACAAACCAATTGCCTGTTTGAGGAAGTAAAAAAAAAAAAGATCCCTTGCATTGTAGAAGAGTCCGAACTTTGTCCGGCTGTTTGATCATTTGAGTAAACTATAAAAGATGTCAGGGTCTCACAGTGCTTCATGGAGGTCTGACAGAAAGAGGACATGCTCAAGTCTTATTTCTGAATTCAGAGGAACATAGCTCTGCAGGCTGCGGAGTAATGATACATTCAGCGTGCAGTTTGAGTCTATTTATAAGGAAGTTTGGATGAAAACAGCGCGTTTCTTGCTTATTCCTCCTTGGGCATACGATGGACAAACACTGTTATCCTATCCTACAAACAATGTTCTTTCCTTAATGCATTCAGTCATATACACACCACATTCCTAGTACTTGAACTCCGAGAAAAGAAGGTACATATTTGTAACATCATTTGAGTGGTGTTTGACAATAGGGTGACTTATGGTGCAACCCTGTACCTTATTCAAGGACAGGCTGTTATCTCCCTTCAGTTTAAATGAGGCACAACTGCTCAGAACATTTGCAGCTCTCTAACTAATTTTAAGAGGCCAAGCTGTACTCCCACTGAACATACTTTTTTTACAATGTTCCGCTGTGTGTGTAGGATGGAGAAGTACAGCTTCACTTAGGGCTAATTATAGGCCGTCTCAAACTGGTTTAGTTGCCATGGTGCACATATTCCATTATCTGCGTGCCATGGATGTCAAAATACAAAACTGGCAACGTAAAGCTGATGTGTATAAATTCTGCATGAAACATCTGTTAATACAAATAAATACAAAAACTGACAAAATAATACATAGTTTTGAGGTAATGCAGCTCAGAAACAAGGCAGTCCCTTGACTTTTGGAACAACTTCTTGAGATTAGAGAGTTCTACAGCATTGCAGCTCGGGAAGTTAGGCATAACAGAAACCTTTTCACTTGTCTGCAAGTAGAAATGACAGCAGCCCACTTCAATGCCCTAATTAACCCTGTTTAAATTGACAGGACAAATATTTGTTCTGTCATTTGGAGATGCTCAGTGAACCCTAGCCTGCAGATCACTTGGACTGAAGATGCAGTTATGCATTCCCTCTAGCTGGATTGTAATTACACTCCAATGTTATAACAACTGTTAATGATCATCAGCAGCCAGGAGGAGGTGGAGGCACAGCACTCATCAAAGTTTCATTTGTAGACAGCAATCATCATACTCGCACTATAATCCCATTCCTCGAGTTAAGATCCCCACCTTGATCAACAATAAAGCTAAAACAATCAAGAGTGTGTGCATTTGTGTGTTTGTTATGGTCCCAAGGCATGATGCTGTGTTTAATATCAGCCTGGGATGATGCGAGTGGTATCCTGTTTTAGGCCCTAATGAAAAAGAAAATCAGGATGCAACTCAATAAACGCTAATTTGACCCAAGGCATTTCGGGATATGAAGACATCAATCTTTATGCTGTGGCGTGTGACAGCAGCTTCAGCAGCATCAAGTCATCACACAAAACAGCACTAGTGTAATGAAGGAGAAGGAGGCGAGAGCAGAAAGGAAAGAGGATAATGGAAAAGAGGGCATTTCAAGGGTAATTCTGGTTTATTACAACCTCAGTCTTGTTTTCATGGATTTGGTCATCATTTCTCTCCGTGATAATGAGTGCACTCACCAAGGTAAACGCTGAAGATTGGGAACATGGTGATATTACTAAACATAGTTCCAATACTGCAGGAAACATGAGCCGTGGAACAATCATGCAGACTTTAAAACCCCCAGTTTAGACAAATTTAGTCAGAATAACTGTTGGATTTAAACATCCAGTATATCATCCAGGTTTCCACCATTCATCTTTTTAAAGAAATTAAGAATTATTCCAGGCCTTTCATTTACATCTAATCTCAAATATATCTATACATTCATTTGTTTAATCACGTTAAGCTGTTGGCAATCACGTCATTGAAAATACTTTGGTGAGAACAACATTATCACAACTAATATAAATGATGGTCCAAACTAACAAACAGGACCCCAGTTGTGAATTTTTACATAATAGTCTTATTTGGAATATCAGGCCATAATGTTACAATCAATTTGAATATACGTCAAATACAAACAAAGAAGTTAAAATGGCGTTATGAGCTGTAGAGTTGAGCCAGAGAAGATTTCTGAGGAGATATTTCCATTAAAAAAGGAGTTACCCTTTAGATCATGCAAATCATACAAATCCAATAGGATCCTCTGAATTTGGTTAAGGAATATTCAACAAAACGTGTAATTTGCGGAAAATTCTAATTTTAAAAGAATCTGGGGCTATATTAAATTCAAAATGTTAATTGTAAAACTTAAGTTCTGCTCGATAGATACAAAACCAAATATGTTCTGTACAAAAGACTCTAAGGTTTCCCAGGGTTCTAGCTACAAAATCACATTCTGTCCCGTTGTAATCCAGGATGGCGGATGAAGGTCATTCTTCAGCATATTAGCGTTGACAATGAATAAACATTTGCGAAGCATAACGTGACTGCTTGCAGTCAGACCATCTTTCATTCAGATGAATTTGTTTCGGGTTCAGCCATAACAAATAGTGCCTGAGTGCCTCAGCTTTCGGACAAATGGAAAGACAGCGTAATATTTTACTCTCAGGAAAGAATAAATCGCTCTCCTGACACACACGTCTCAATTATCCGTTTCTCTGTCCTCCCCGCAACTCCGCCTCCCTGTCCTAAATCTAGTAGGGCTTTCTTTCTTTATGCCTCACATCCCTGCTTCCCTTCCTCTTTCTACTTCCTCGATTCCTTCTTGTCTTGCTCTGTTGGATGTCCCCTTCCTTAAGCTGACTGACAGCTCTTCGCCCAGCTAGCGTGATGTTGAGATCACTCCCGTCTGTTTTCAGCCAGCCTTGATTAAAAGAATAGACCTGTCTGGGCCACTTAAACAAAAACACACACACACACACATACACACCCACACACCATACGGGCAGAGTGATATGTCCCAGACTGGGAGCACATAGAATAGTTCCTGCCTGAGGTCTGATCTTAAGGTTGGACCTGTTCTGGCCTGCCTGCCAGCCCAGATGCCTGCAGGCTGCTGGCCGACAACTGAAACACACACAGTTTTCCTTGTAACAATCAGTCGGCTTAAGATTTGTTTGAGAAATAAAGCTGCAAAAATGGTTGTTATTGATGACACAGTTTGTAGAGCTGCAAGGTTAGTAGAAAAATGATAATTCCACAGATTATGTTGCAAAATACAATGATTACGACTATACATTATGATTGTGTTGATGTAGGGAATCAAACTTTATTAATGCACTTTTGCATCATCTGAAACAATAGAACGTCTATATATTCTCAAAAAATCTAAATGTTAACATCTGGGAAAGCTTCATTTGCTAATAAAGTTTAATTGATTACATTTTACAAGATTTGATTGAAAGTGTATCTGATGAAAATCAAGATAATTTATTCTATTTTAAAACTTTTTTGGCTTGACAGATTATCACCAAAATATAAATGTATCTTCACAGCAGAATTTTTACAAAATCAAATTGGGTTGTCCTTGATTAATAAATCGCACAGGACAGAGCAGATCAAATGGAAGAAGAACAGGGAGAGCATGAAAGAGAAATGCATGCCTCGATCACGCAGAAATCGTAGTTGGGACATAGAGAGATGATTCACTATTCTCAGTCTTCTCCATTTTCATCTACACTTTCCTCCACCGCCCTCCCCCATCAGCCTGGCTGGCAGTGACAGATGGTTCTGTGGTTCTCCTGCGTTCTGCAGCATCAGAAGATGTTTGCCTTCACGCAGAACAGATGCAACCCACTTTAAAGATAAAAGAAACCGAAAAAAAACCAGGGGAAAGAGTTACAAACCATGGTGTTTGGAAGAGAGCAGTGCGGAGGAGTAACGTTGGCAGCAACAGAGAAACACAACGCCACTGATGGAATATTCTAGACTTTGATTAAAGACGAATCAGAGCAACGTCTTCCTCTTCTTGTTCTGTGTTCTGTTCAAGCAGCCACCCAACCCCCCTATCCCACATAATCGGTTTTGTCCTACTCTTTTAAGTGGAAGAGGTGAATAAAGCAGGGGATTGTGGGAGGAGGAAGCGGGCCTGTATATGATGCAAAATGAAGTGTTTCATGTCTCGACGATGAGCTGTGCGATCCGATGCGAGAGGTGAAAGCAGGCATGGTGCATTCACTGGAACAGCATCTGGGGGAGCTGAACAGGGGAGGAGTAGGATGGTTATAAGGGGGAGGAAAAGAGGAGGGGAGATAAACAAACTTGCTTTCTTTCAAAGCCGATTCCGCTTCCTCTCTGACAAGGTTTTTCAGAGATATTTTAGTCAAGGCGGCTTTGAGGCATGGATTCAGCGGGATGCCAGCTTCAATGCTGTTTTGTAACAGAGTTTTCTTTTTGGCATAGGCTTTTCACCCCTCCTCCCCCCTTTTCCTCAGTGACAGAGCAACATCTGTGTCTCTACATTCTGAAAGGACAACAAAGCAGCTGAGACTCAGAGTGATGTTTAATGAACAACCTGCTGATCTTCATCAGACCTGCAGGATGACAAGCTGAAACGTCCCGACTCTCCTCCTCTCTCTGCTGTCAACAAGCCGACGACAAACAGAGCTCCTTTTGTGTGGTAAAAAGACGATTACTGACCTCCAGACAGGCCAGGGGAATAAAACCTGCAATGATTAAAGGACCTTTTAGTAAATCATTGGCTGCTTTGCATGGCAGAGCCCTCTGAAGTCGCCTGAAAGACTGGAAGTGGAGGTGGAGAAACTGAAGAGGAGAAGGAGGGGGGGCTATTTTTTTATTTTTTTAAGTGCAACAGCCAGTGAAATGAGATGTGCTTGAGGCTCATTACATTTGGAGAGAGGCTGAATTCATTTAAACTCCCCCTGCCTTCCAAAAACACTCACACACATTTCAGAACTGATCAGCAGTATCCATTTTAGACACGATGGCAAAACACGTGCAGTCCATCGCATAAAGCTCTATTAGCTTAACAAAACAGTCAAATTGGTGGTTCTCATTAAGCGAAAGACAGCAAACCGTGTGACGCGCGGCACATTTCAGCTTTAAGATGAGGATTTAGAGACACTCTCCCTACTTCGTGTCAGTTGCCTGCCTGACATCATGCCCCTGTGCTTCTGATCCAATTAGGACATTTGGAGGTGCACTGCGTCGCCCCAATGAGGTTTAGGATTAGGACCATCTGAGGATACAATTTTAGGAAATGTACATAAGACTGTGGACAGAAAAAAACGTGTTACTGGGAAGGTGAACAGTATTATTCTTCTGTCGATTTTTAACAATCAGGTGGCCTTATAAAACAGGAACCAGCACTGATAAATTGTTGAGATCCAAAATGACATGAAAAATGGCAGAATATGAGTTGTTAAAAGTAAAGTTTACAGCCTGTCCTCCTACAAAAAACGACCATATAGGTCGATTGTTCAGCACCTAAATACGACCAAGAGTCACGTTTTAAAGTGTAGCACCTCTAGTGGTCGTGTAAGAAACAACATGCTCCTGTCGATTGCAAACGCTCCGGAGGGTCGTTTATTCACAAATAACCCTCTCTGGAAAATCCTAAATTGTGGAATAGTTTGGCCATTAAAATGCTTTTTTATTAGATTTCTAGCGAGAAGTGTATATTGTACTTTTATAATCCACGTCCAGTGGATGTGTAGGATCTACAGTTTGCTAGATATACGAAGATGATTTGAGGTCTCGCCAGGAGAACGTGTACTGTATATGGGGCAACTTCCATGTAAAGTTAGCGTGGGTGAAAACAGTATTTCCGGTCTCGAAGTTTTCATAATAAAACTGGAAGTATTCCCCACACTGTCAAATGATTACACAGTGATATCTCCATTACTCATCCACTAAAAAACATCAGTTTATCCTTGTTAATTACACAATATTGATTGGTTTAAATTGTGTACAATGCTTTTGTGTTTTTAACCTTCGATTCGGAGAAACAAATTGTTTTTTCAGAGTTTAGACACTACAGAGTTTCCGAAGACACTACACTACCCAGAATCCCCAGCTATCGTTTGGGACTACAACATCCGCCTTGCTTTACAAACCCTGTGATTAGCCCTCAAGCTCTGTGATTGGATATTGGAGTGGCAGTGCGACAAGGTTACGCTGTCAAACAGCTTTTTGAAATGGAATGGAACCACGCCAGACTATCCAAAACTGGACTTGGACGGGTCCAGCCCGGCCCTCCCCCCCAGAATTACACTTGCTGGCTATTGTGTATTTCGCAACATGTTCTATGGCACGTCTCTACTGGGAAATGTAGTTTTAAAAGACGTTTTCGTATTTCCCACAATTAGAAGTTGCCAGTATTAAACTGTATACATCCCTGGAGGTTTAGGGGATACGAAACACATTAGTGTTATCAAATTTAAAACATATAATTAATACATGGGTGAAAATTGCTTGTGTCCATAATGGGCAGCATTAATATACCCACAGCTAAGGTCAGAAGAGCTTTATTTAACAGCTGGTCTTATGTCTGTGACCCCTCCTGTTGTTAATTGATAAGCCTGAAACATGCACTTGTCAAGGTTCAGATGCACATTTAGCAAATATGGCAGTAGCCATCGATCATCTTAAGTTAAGAGACTTTATTGATCCCAAGTTGGGAAATGTTTTTGTTACAGCAGCATGTACTACTGTGTTCTACTCTACTACAATTCAGAGGTTAACCTGGTATTTTTACTCTACTACATTTATTTGTGTTACTTTGCAGATTCTGATTAATGATGTGAAATATAAACAACCCTAAAATCAGACTTTAGTTACACCTGAGTAAAATTCAGCCTTATCAGTTTGTCTGTTTTGCACATCCTCTTGTTAATATCTTTGGACGTCCTGCACTAAACTGTTTTATTGTAGAGATCACTACAGTATCTTCTTGATATTTTCCATTCTATATTTCTATCATTGACCCCTATTTTGTATGTAGGCTACTCTTAATATTTAAATGTTTTCATCAAATATAACTTATTCTTCAACAACAACATTCAATAACGTGCTTTAACCACTAGGAGGTGCGGTTTAGACCAGTGGTCCAGTTAATAAAACATAATAATATCGTACATAATATGACTATAAACTTGATTGTGAAATTAAAACAGAACGTTAAAGGAAAATACAGTTTCCGTCTCTCGATGTGAAGCTTATTACATTACATTACATTGCATTTAGCTGACGTTTTTATCCAAAGCGACTTACAATAAGTACATTCGACCAGGAAGACACAACCTTGAGGAAAACAGAATCATATAAGTACATCAGGTTTCATAGAGCCAATCATTCAAGTGCTACTCAACTGGCTTTAGATAAGCCAGTCCTTTATTAGTATATAAGTGCTCTGTTAGCAGTTCTTTGTTAGTCATTCTATCGCTCGAAGTGGAGTCGAAAGAGATGAGTTTTCAGTCTGCGCCGGAAGGTGTGTACGCTTTCTGCCGTCCTGATGTCAATGGGGAGCTCATTCCACCATTTTGGAGCCAGGATAGCAAACCCACGTGTTTTTGCTGATGGGAACTTGGGTCCCCCTCGCAGCGAGGGTGCAGCGAGTCGTTTGGCTGATGCAGAGCGAAGGGCACGCGCTGGGGTGTACGGTTTAACCATGTCCTGGATGTAGGAAGGGCCAGATCCATTCGCAGCATGGTACGCAAGTACCAGTGTCTTGAAGTGAATTCTAGCAGTTACCGGAAGCCAGTGGAGGGAGCGGAGGAGCGGAGTGGTGTGGGAAAATTTAGGAAGGTTGAAGACCAGACGAGCCGCTGCATTCTGGATGAGCTGCAGAGGTCGGATGGCACATGCAGGTAGACCAGCCAGGAGGGAGTTGCAGTAGTCTAGGCGTGAGATGACGAGAGCCTGGACCAGAACCTGCGTCGCTTTCTGGGTCAGCTGGGGACGTATCATCCTAATTGAAAAGCGTGTATCTGCAGCAGCGGGTAGTAGCAGCGATATTTGCAGTGAAGGACAGGTTGTTATCCAGGATCACACCCAGATTCCTTGCAGTCAGGGTCGGGGAGACAACAGAGGTGCCGATGTTGATGGTCAGGTCAAGAGTGGGACAATCTTTTCTGATGAGCGGACATCCACTGAGAGATATCAGCTAAACAAGCAGAGATGCGAGCGACCACCTGGGTCTCTGAGCGGGGAAAGGACAGAATTAGTTGGGTGTCGTCAGCGTAGCAGTGGTATGAAAAACCATGCGGGCTAATGACAGATCCGAGCGAGTTTGTGTACAGGGAGAAGAGGAGGGGACCAAGAACAGAGCCCTGAGGGACCCCTGTAGTTAATTGACAAGGGTCGGACTCGGACCCTCTCCAAGTTACCCTGTAGGTGCGGTCTTTGAGGTATGAGGTGAGGAGGGAAAGTGCAGAGCCTGACACTCCAAGTTCTTGGAGAGTGCGAAGGAGGATCTGATGGTTCACCGTGTCGAATGCAGCAGACAGGTCCAACAGGATGATGACAGAGGAGAGGGAGGCTGCTTTAGCAGTGTGCAGTTCCTCAATGACAGCAAGGAGGGCAGTTTCTGTGGAGTGACCTGCCTTGAAACCAGACTGGTGCGGATCAAGAAGGTTGTTCTGATGGAGATAGCAGGAAAGTTGTTAAAGACAGCGCGTTCAAGTGTTTTAGACAGGAACGGGAGTAGAGAGACAGGCCTGTAGTTTATAACATCAGACGGGTTGAGAGTGGGTTTCTTTAGGAGAGGGTTTACTCTTGCCTCCTTGAGACTGTTTGGAAAGTGACCAGAAGTTAGAGAAGTGTTGATGAAATGGGTGAGAAACGGTAGAATATCAGGAGCGATAGTCTGAAGGAGGTTAGAAGGGATAGGGTCCAGAGGACAGGTGGTAGGGCGGGCAGAGGTAACGAGGGTAAGAACCTCACTTGGCGAGAGAGGGGAAAAAGTAGTTAGTGTGCCGGTTGACCGTCGGTCAGGTGATCCAGCAGTGAGTAAAGGTGAGTCAGAAAAAGACGAGCGAATATCGTCCACCTTTTTTTCAAAGTAGTTAACAAAGTCGCTTGACAGAAGGGAGGAGGGGGGAGGGGCTTTGGGAGGGTCCAAGAGGGTGGAGAAGATGGAAAATAGTTTTTTAGGATTGGAATAGGAAGATTGGATCTTGTCTTGAAAGAAAGAGCTTTTTGCCTGAGAGATCGAAGAAGAGAAAGAGGAGAGGAGAGCCTGATAGGTTAGGAGGTCGTCGCGGTGTTTGGATTTCCACCATTTCCGCTCTGCTGCCCGAAGGACGGTTCTATTAGCACGCAGTGCGTCATTTAGCCAGGGAGCAGGAGGAGACTGACGAGCCTGCCGAGATGTGAGAGGACAGAGAGAGTCCACAGAGGAAGAGAGAGTAGAGAGGAGAGTTTCTGCAGCAGAGTTTGGAGGCAGGAGTTGGAACGAGACAGAGGAAGGGAGGGCTGAGAGCACCGAGGAGGCAAAAGTAGAGGGGGAGAGGGAACGGAGGTTACGGCGGACAAGTGCAGGATGCTTATGCATTGTACCATGAACTTGTATAGACCTGTAACAGTCAACTGCATGAGGAGTTGGAAAGGTAGTTCAGAAAATCAGTAATATCTTTAAAAACTACAAAAAAGTCCCTTTCTATCAGCTGTGCACCGTTATGGTGTAAATACAGACTATCTACTAATTGGATCAAATATAAAAGTCAGCCGAATTAGTGTTGATACTGCAAGGAGACGTATTGTGTGAAAATAAATGGAAGATGTTGTTTAATTGTTGATATATTGATGGTCCACGTCACGTATTCAGTTTTGGCGGCATCTCTTCCAGTTTGTCAAAAGGTCTTCTGATCAGGGCTCTATAAATAAATATCTAGGGCAGATATGTAATATTTAATGCAGCCGAACCGTGTATTGCAATGCCGTTATGTGATGACTTTCAAAGAGAAAAGCAAGAACACTCGGAATAAAGTATTATTATTATTTTTTTAATGTTTTCCGATTTCATATCACATAAACACCATATCCCGACGTGCATTGCGGCGTGATTTTAGCCTATCAAAACCTCTGAAAACAGAAATGTGTCTCTCAGAATCGAAAGAGAAAAACCTATGGGGAAAACACAAAAGCATTGTACACAATTTAAACCAATTAATGTCGTATAATTAACTAGGATAAACTGATGTTTTTTAGTGGATGAGTACTGCAGATATCACTGTTAAATCATTTGATCATTGGTTTTATTATGAAAACGGCGAGACCGGAAATACTGTTTTCAACCCGTAACTTTACATGGAAGCTTGCCGCATATACACGTTGTCCCGACGAAACCTCAAATCATCTTCGTAATATCTATCAAACTATAGATCCTACATATCGACTGGACGTGGATTCTAAAAGTACAATATATACTTCTCGCTAGAAATCTAATCATAAAGCGTTTTAATGGCCAAACTATCCTACAATTTAGGATTTTACAGAGAGGGTTATTTGTGAATAAACAACCCTCTGTAACGTTTGCATTGAACGGGAGCACCAGAGGCCGACAATTTTAAAACGTAATTATAGGTCGTATTAAGCGCTTGAACAAACAACATATTTGGTCGTAATAAGGGCTTAAACAATCGACCCATTTGGTCGTATGAGTTGGAGGACTTGTTGAAAGTTTAACATGGTTGTAAACAGACAGGTGTTTATCACAAACTTTTTTAGAAAAGGAATGAAGATACCTGTCCTATAGGTCTTACTTAACACTAGAACCGCCAACGGGTCAATTTTACCCGCAGCTGTTTTTTTTATTGTATGTAACTTTTTTTCAAGAAAATATTCAAGTCTCCCAGTCCGTGACTTTTCCTGAAAGTGTGTTATGTAGCACCCTCTGTTGTTAAAAATTGTCAATATGTAGTCAGATTGAAAAAATCGCCAACAAAAATTCCATTTATACCTATATCCGCCAGCGGGTAGAATATATAGATAGAAAATGCTGCGTAAACATGACGTGTTGCTATAGCAACACCTTTTGTCTACTGTGGTGCCTTATAGATTGAGAGAGAGATAGATAGTTATAGAGAGATAGACAGTTATAGATGGATCGATAGATAGTTATAGATAGATAGAGAGATTTGTACTTAAACAAAACACAAGTCTAACACCAAGCGTTTAAATCAGCACTGGTAGCGATATTTTATACTTCATGCTATATACACAAACTATATCATATGAAAAGCTGAGAGTCCACAGATTATATTGGTATACATTTAATCCCTGTACGATCAAAACTCACTGTCTTTGTATGATAAATAAACGAACATACCTTGAAAATCAATAGCGGGTACATTTGACCCGTTGGCGGTTTTAGGTATACAGCGACCTCTGGCGGTTCTCGTGTTAAGCAATTAAAGTTGTGAGTAAAAACATACTAACTGCACACATATACAAACAAAGGGTGCTCAGGTGTTTAAGAGGTATCACAGTATAATCTGGTTCAGATACCAGACCCGTGGATTAAGTAAATGAAGCTGAGGCCTCTTTGTCCGTTTGCACACTTCACCACTGAGCTGGGAGCAATTAGCCACTTACAGCACTTGTGGTGGGACACACACACACAAACACACACAGAAATCTGACCAAGAAACACATGTTCTCTCTAATATCTCACACAGAAAATCTCCCTCTGTCCAACACAAATGCACACACACACCTCATGTCTATCCCATTACAGGAGCCCCTAGGCCCAGCTTGCAGGCTGAAAAGCCCAATTTGTTTATTCCTGTGGGGATTATGGAGAGGGGGAGAGAGGGGTGAAATGCATCTAACAGAGCGCATGGGGCCCCGTCTCTCAAAGCTCTTTAATTACTGCTCCTCCTCGCCCCCCACCCCTCAGCGTCCTCCAACACCACTGCCTCCCGGAACTCAGCCACAATGAACTTGAGCTAGAGTTAACCACACGGACACTCTCAGGGTGTGTATGTGCATGTGTGAGTGTCGGAGATATAGACAGAAAAGAGAAGAAGAAAGAGATCACAAGCCAAACTCCCATCCCCCATAATATACCCTTCCTCCGCCTCCTGTCAAGGCATTCCAAACTCACAGGAGGCAGTGAACTGGGGACTAAACCAACACCATCGCATTTCAACCCACCAACACCATCACGTCACCTGCCTGTACACCTGTGTTCATACTGCTACCAATTCCAACAGCAAGGGGCTAACAAACAAGAGGACCCTGGATAAACGTTGGTGGTAAGGTTTCCCCTGTTGGCCTGTACTTGCTAAAGGTGTTGCAGCCAACTGACTTCTAAAAGCACTCAATAGTTGAAAAGGAACAAGCGGCTTTGCAGGTCGCATAAGCCCACGCAACATCATTTAGATAAAAGTTAGTTTAATAGTTTGGAACCAAGAAGATATAACTGCACCACACACCTTAGACCTAATAGACTATAGAGTGCTGCAGTAATGAGTCCTAAAACCCGGAAAATGCTTTTTGAGTGAAGCTTCACTTATGGTTAACTTGTCTTGAGGTCAAAGTTGTTTGAAAGTGTTTGTGGTTAGAAGCCTGAAATATGGTCTGTGGTTAACACAAGCTCAAGAGATTTGCACGCTTTTTTCTACGACATGAAATACGGCAGTTAATACTCCACTTGTGAATGTCCGAAGCTTCCATGTCATAAAAACATGCTAAAACATGTTAAGTATCATAAACATGCGTTTTCCAAAGATCTGTATCTTCCATATAGGGAAATCCAATGGGAGAATCCCACTGTTTTTTTCGAGGGAACCCTTGCAATGCTAACCTTGAGGTCTGGCCTACCAAAATAATTCATCACTGCACCATCAAAATATAAAGATTTGTAAATGTTAATCTTTATATCTTGTGACATTTTCACAAGATATAAAGATTAACATTTAGGACTCTAGAAGAAAGGTTGTTTTTTGATGACTTAGCTCAGTTTGATATAACTTTTTATTTGTTGATGTACCTAGTTTAATGGATTTTCCCACAATCCCCTGCAGTTCTGACCTGCTCCCACAATGCCCGGCGGGGATCCGTGGATCGCCAACAAAAGCCCCTGGACCACAGTTAAACATGTTAAAGAAACACTGGAGGAACTCTTTCTCGTCTTTATGCACTCCATTTCTCTCTGTATTTCACTCTCTCTTTTCTTTCTCTGACTCAACCCCCCCCCCCATCACCACCACCTTCCTTCTCTCACTTCATAAGAGGGACAGAGGGGGGAAAAGAGAGACTCGTATCCCACAGAAAAGAGAGGAGGAAGAAAACCAGTGAGGCCAGGGAGTCTGAGGTTCCTAGTGATTGATTAGAGGCAACGAGGAAAAATGGTCGCATCAAACACTTATCAAAGGCTTATTCCCAACACTGAAAAATACTGACTATTCTGTTCTTAAAAGGCAGTGTCCCAGTGAAAGCAGTTTTCCTCTATAAAGACTCCCTGACCCAAACATGTCTCTGAGCTCAGTAATAAAACAGAGGATGAAAGTTAGCCGCCTTTCCACTTAGGGATGTCCCGATCACCTTTTTTTGCTCTCGATCCGATTCCGATCTTTTGATTTTGACAATCTACCGATACCGATTTTGCCCGATCCGATCTTTATGCAATGCATTAAGAGAAAAAAAGGTAACAGATAACGGCTGGTCATCCAACGCGATGAATTCAGCTATCTTGGCTGTTATCTTTTTGGCCTTTTCACTGTTCTGGGGCAGTTTTTCTTTCCTTTTAAAACTAAGTCTCTGAAAGTGTCGGTTGTTTCAGTGCCGTTACCTGAGTGGCCGCTGTGTACTCGTCGTGCTGTTGTTGGTTTCTCAGGTGGCGTATTAGATTGGTCGTGTTGAACGTAGCTCTGTTCTTTCCACCACGCGGAACCTTCGCCTTGCAAACATTGCATCTGGCTGTTACACTGCCTTCGCTTTCAATTTTATAATACTTCCAAACTCCTGACATTTTCTCTGTCCCGACTCCCGAGTCACCAGCTGTAGCCTCTCGTTAGCTTACTGCTACTATTAGACACTGCGCCCTGCCCACTCTGTTGCCAGAAAACAAGCCCAAAAGAAGCAACACATACATGATGTTGTGTAATTTTAAACCAAAACTAAGGCCTCAGGATGACTTTAAGACGTGAACATGGTCATTTCTGTTTTGTAACATGAAATAAAATTATAAAAATATTTTATAAAAAAAAAAAAAATCCTGATCCCCGATTTTTTGCTCCCGATTCCGATCTTTTGAAAATCACGTGATTGGCTCCGATTCCCGATCACGTGATCGGATCGGGACATCTCTAGCTAATTCTAAATATAGATGTTGACTTTGGTATCAAGTTCACTATCTGCAACAAATACTTCTCCTGCAGAATGACTACAAGTGACACATGTCCTAGGATGTCCCCACAGCCTTGACCTGTGCTATCAAAAGATTCCTCATGTCCTGTGATGCATCAGTATTAGGGGTGTTACGGTTCACAGAAGTCACAGTTCGGTTCATACCTCGGTTTGGGGGTCATGGTTTGGTATGGGTTCGGTACAACAAGGAAAAGAAAAAAAAGTTCCAAATGCATAATTTGTTTTGCTGTTATTTATTTTTAACAGTAGTGCAAGTTTTGGTATGAAAATAAGGAACTCTAACATTTGGAATCATTAACTGTATTACACAGTTAAAAACAAACCACAAACAGTAACACACACACTCAGATGGCCATATTATTTATATTGGCTGATGTCAAACAAAAAGGTTAAATAAGCTAAACAACTAAAAAGGATGTCTTGAAAATATTAAAATAAATAATAAGAAAGTGTTTCAATCACAATCAACAAAAGGCAATACAGAACTGGATAACATCTCCTGATGTGAAAATATAAAATAAATACAATGATAAATATAAAACAAAATAAAATCTGTACCTTTAGGAGCAATGTCTAACATGTGTAATTAACTTGTGTGTGTGTGTGAGGCCATTAGGCCTAAATAAAGGTTCTCATGCTTTACTCTATTTTCAAGTTTTTCTTCAAAAAGATGAGTTTCTCTACGTTGTCAGTAGTGAGGGCAGATCTGTTGGCGGTAACTATGTCACCTGCCGTCGAGAAAACCCTCTCGCTGGGGACTGAGACTGACTCGGATGTGATTGAGCATGTTTGACGTGTTACCACTAGCATACCGCACCGCTGTCGAACAACGCCGACACACCGTCCTCGTCCGATCCACAACTCGCACCCCATCATTGTTGTAGTCCACAGGGAACCCGAAATGTTCCCACACAGCTGATTTAAAAGAAGCAGGTGGGTCTTCTAGCTCCTGTGTGTTGTGTGAACTCAACTTTCAGAAACAGATCATCTATAAAGCATGTACACTTAACGCTGCATTTTTTTATATTTTTTGCAAATGTCCCACAGCTACACCCATGTCCTGTTTATGTGGTTGCTTTAGAACGAATAAGGAAAGGTTGGCCAAATTGATGCACTATTACCCAAAATGGATTGCGTCTCAGAGACTTTTCACCTATCATCAAGTGTGGACATTACAAATAATCATGGTTGTATTTACCAGTGATTGGACTACATTGTCTTTTTGAGCTTGCTTTGAAAACGTATTCATTTTGCCAACTTTGTAACAAGTTGAAACATTCTTTGGGACTCTTGCAAACCCCCCCACACTTTTCTACTGAGTAGACCAAAGACCCTGTTGAACAGTGTTGACCTCGCCATCTACCCCAGGCCAGACTCCCCGTTTGATTTTGATGATGAAGGAATGAGAACAGGTGGGCCAGTGGCTCCAGACGCACAGTAATCGTCGTGACAGGGGGATTTGGACCAGGGGCAAACAGCCACTCACCCTAGGAAATACGATATTTCCTGACATCATGCAGGACAATTGGCTATCTCTGTGTACAACATGTGCATGTACATACATGTCAGATTTTATGATTCTGATATATTTAACCTCTGAGGAGTGCTAAGTCCCAAAGTTGAGGACAAAGTTAGAAATGATCAGCTAAAAACATATCTAAAAACACAATATCATTACTTATTTCATGCTTCAATCTTCCAGTCACCGGAGACTTTGTCATGTTCTATAATCTTCTCTCTAACCAGCTGAGGGCTCAGGCATCTTAAAGCACAGTTAACTGAGCAGCCAGTGATATTTTATAATCCGGTTTGTTGCTACAGCTCGGTTTACCCTCACCTAATCTACTTGTAATGGGTTGCCTTGATAACCTGTTTCCTTTCTCTCTTTGCAGCACACTGGCCTTTACACTCTTTCAGTTGGCTCGCATCCATTGGACCTTTAACCTTGGTCTATTTGTTATTCTATTCAGTCTTCAAGTTTTTCTTCTCTGGCCCTTGCTCACTGATTCCTTCCTTGTTCTTCAGACTGTCGTCAAGAGACCAGAGTTTTACAGCATTGGTCGTGTTTTCTCTCATTGGACACGTGGTGACATCTCATTCAGACGCCAGGTATAGGAGACTATGTATTTTTTATTTGGCTCTTAAGTTACAAGACAGGCGATTGTTTTAGCAGAGCTCTGCTCCAGCCAAGCCCTGCCATAAATCTGGGCTGATTTGGACTGCAAGGAAAGCTTCCTGGACAGGGTCAGGGATACACTAAGATGTGATGATATTGATGTTCTGGCCAGGGTTTTGCTTGTACTGGTTAAGATAAAAAAAAAAAGAATAAAACAAGGAAGACGGAGTCAGAGGGGCATCCCTGTGACAGTCAGTATAACTGTTGTATGCATATTAGGCTTAGCTATATGGTTAAAATTGTCTATCTAGGTATATAGTAGGGATGCCAGCGATTATTCGAATATTCGTTACAGTCTCCATAATCGAATATTATTTTTAAAAATCGATTTTATTTATATATATTTTTTTTATTATTTATATATATTTTTTTTATTATTTATGTTTTTTTTTTTTTCTGGCTTAGTTTTAACCAATATATATATATAAATATATATATGCTAATAATAGTAATAGTATTAATAATTGTAAATGGCCATTGGTCACACCACCAGTTTGTTTTACTGTAAACTTGGAGGAAGCCTGCGTGCAGAGCAGACTGCTGCTGCAGCACGCTACACACCGACCCCACCCCCCCTCTCCCTCACACGTGCGACTAAAGATGAACAAAGCGGCAGGTAAAAAGTACATTTGTACTTTGTAATGTAATGTTTAAATGACGTAGCTATATGGGAATGCTGAATCAACCGAGTTTAATTTTTTTTGTTCAAACATAGTTGCCACCCAGAGCTTCCTTGGTATAGCATTTTTGGTAAAGACATTGGCAGATTTATATTTTCATAGGTTTCATAGTATGTCATCCGTCTTTAGAAATTATGTGTTTTAGAACCATGCTACAATTGTGTGGATGTGTAAGCTCCATGTTGCAGGCTAGGCATGAGGACATTTGCAGAACTGGTCAACGTTCTGGGAGGAGCTTTGTGATCGATAGGCCTGCCAAGCGGCATTAGTCCTCCTGGCCCACAGAGCCCGTCTTTGGACACAAGAGCACAAGGACTTTAACTCTGATCTTATTTATGAGCTCACAAAGGGCAGAACAAGGGGCCTTTTGGTGGGGCCTGTTCAAACAGAAGGCCGATGTGGATGGTTCTTTGAGGGGGCTGGGTCGCATTGACTCTGGGGAAGAGAGAGCGGCTGACAGGTCAGTCGACTTAAAGCCTTAAAAAATGGGGCCGGGATCAGGGGGTACCAAAGGAGGGGAGAGTGAGGGAGCCTCAGACTTCTCCCTCTGCTCCCCAGAGACGCAAAGGGATTAGGGACAATGAGTCTGCGCTGTGGAGCTAAGGGGATCCGAGAGCTAGCTCAGGCTAGGTAAAAGTAAAGGCAGGGAAGCACATGAGTGGGGTGAAGGGGGCACTAGGGATCTAGAAAAAGGGCCTCCACCTTATACCAGCTGTCGCACAACTCGACACAAGTATGCCTCCTACCTCTGCAACACTATGGCCTCCGTCCCCATGGGCAGAAGGAATGGTGCTAAATCAAGGCTCGATCCAGCCCCCTCTTCAGGCTGGCAGGGCAGCCTGCTGATTTGGGGGATGAAGGGCAAAGGATCAAAGCCCTCAGGAGAGGAAAACAACAGTTCCCTCCAGCTGGACGCTTCCCTCCTGTCACCTCAGTGAGGGGGTGCTGACCAGGGAGTCATTTTGAGGGGGGGCAGGGGTTCAGTATCATAAACCGCAGACCAGCGGGGCATTTGGTTCTATAGTATGTGTGTGTGTATGTGTGTTTATGTGGGAGGGGGTTGGTTAAAGTCAGATGTGACACTGTGTGAGCCAAAGCGCAAATCTGTCACGGCTGTCATTGTTGCTTAGCAATGAGGCGAATAGGAGAGAGTGAAGAAAGAAGTAAACAGGAGAAAAGCTAGAAGAGTGGGAAGAGAGCAGAGAATAGTAGATGAGATACAACCATGAAAGATAGAGATATGGGTGCCCGTTTTTTCTCCTCTCTGCAGAGTTTATCCCATATATTTTCATCCAATTGCCACGTAAATTTGCACATGGGTTTCTCTGTGAGCTGACCATGATTTGCACATTGATTGAGCAACACAGAAAGTTGCCCAGTCATCCAATTATGGCTGCCTCAACCCAACAGTGACCCCTCACCCCAAGTCCACTGACCTGGAAGTTACGTCTATTCGGGAAAGCCATTTCCTGACTATAAAAGGAACCAGCGGAACTGAAGGAGACTGGGTGAAAATGGAGGGGCAGAATCATTAACTACCAGCACAATGACAACAACTGTGTCCGACTCCAACCCAGCGTTTTGGAGAGGTCAACCTCTAAAGATCTGAGTGTCCCACAGCCAACAACAGACTGAGCCTTCACAGCTGAAAAAAAAAAACATGCTTCTGACAGAACTACAGGCAGAGGCAAAGAAAGTCTATAAACAGTCGGCTCTCACCAACAACAAAGAAAAAAAACTGCCTGAGCCACTCTTAAGTACAACAAATATCCAAATTGGACAAGGTGCTGCTGTGAGAAATTGGATGTATCAGATGGCCAAATCTGAACAAAAGCGGAAAACATGTTGGATGCTTATGAAGGTCTCAATCCTTAGCTACCAGTGTTTCCCTGCCCCCTGCCCCCCACTCACTGTGCCTCAGTCCAAGGCACAGCCTCCAGCCTCAGACGCTACGAAGTAAGGCCAGACAGGGATTCTTGTCTTGGCATGGCAAGTTTGTTGGGCTAGTCCTGGCTTGGATTAGCAGATATGAAACGTGATGTCATTTGAAAGATTTCCAGTGCAGTAAAGTTTGCATCAAGAAAGAGACATCTTAGACTGGCCTGGATATTTTCCAAAGTATTTTCTTCCTCAGTGTACTGCAAACTGCTCCTAAAATCTGAGCGGTCTTCAATCCAAAGCCCATCATGGCAGATAACATGCTTATGCTACTCTACCAATAGCGCTGTCCAAATGTCTCTGCAAGGGTTATACACAAAGGGCTGGTGTTTGGCAATAGTTCAGATAAGCCTTTGGCAAATTCAACAGTGGTATAGACAGATGGGTGTGTGTGATGGATAAGGAAGTAATGAAGTGGCTGGATGGGAGACAATCAAAGGTGAGAGAGACAGACTGAGAGAATAAGTGTTTAGGTGAAGTGAATTACTCTTCCCCTTCTTTTACCTTTCATCTTTCTCATTCTTTTTGGGGTTTTATGTCCATCGTCTCTCTGCACTAGCCACTTTCTAACAGTCTGGTCATCACTGAGATGAAACCGTAAAGCTGCATTTAGACTCAGGAGTGGATTACGATGTAGCGATGTAACTTATACCCTTAGCCTTTAAAGCTAATGTGCCTATCGTAAATATACTGCATGCCAGTCTATGGCAGATACTATTTGAATATTGTTAGATACTGTATGTGATTAAAAGTACAGGTAGACTGCTTAGATTTATTCGGTTTCGGTTTCCAAGACTGTTGATGGTCTAGAAATGTAAAGAAGCCCCCCGGCATATTGTACAATTTCAGTAATACCATTTTTTTTAGAGCTGAGTATTGAATTCATTCATTTTCTATTGTATTGATGCAATATACGTTTTGGACTCTTTAAGAATATAAACATGCTTTTTCAACAAAGAATACTTGTCAAAAAAAGTAAATGATAATAGAACTACATTCAGAATAGAGCTTTCATACTTTGATACATACTCATCTTAGTTAGTACTTTGGGGTGTATAAAGAAAACACGGCATTCCAATGTAAAATAAATTCAGGTTGTGGTACAGTTGTGCTATCAGTTGGTTAAATCCGACACTGTATAAATTCCTATCTTACAATGGGAACGTGTCTATGTCAAGAACCTCTTGGTTACATTGTGAAGGTTCAGCTTCCTCTTGTGAAGCCCACACACAGCAAGATATAGATGCACACGTGGAGCCAAAAATGTGATGAGTATATTTAGCATCTCTTCCGTTTGATGTTCTCCGGCTCTCTACCCTCTGCCTGCATGTCTCGTTCTCTATCTCTTTCCCTTTCTAGTGCCATCACTTCAGAGATAAGAAGTGCTTCTCTCTCCCAGAGGAATGGAAATATCTGCAAGGACATTGTTAACACAGTAAACAGAGCACAACACCATTACGTCCTCCATGACTCAGCGCTGGCAGAGATCCTGAGCTGCATCCTTTATCGGAAGCAAGACATTTTATTTTAGAAAAAGCAATATTAATACAGAATGTGAAGCATTAAAGCCCATTCAACTCTTAGCTCTTGGTTTCTGATCAATGCCCCAAGCGTGGTTTTTAGCCCATCTTTTGAAATATTAATAGCTAAAAGGTTCCAACTAATGCACTCAGACACTAAAGCATTGAGAGAAGTGGTGATGTGTGAGATGGGGCTGCAGTGTCTCTACAATAAAAATCTTGTCTCCATTTAATTTGATTAATTCTCTTTCAAGTAAATTTACTTGTGGCTAGGGCTGCTCAATTATGGGAAAAATCATAATCACGATTATTTTTTGGTCAATAATGGATATCACTAGTATTAAAAACGATTATCCATTTACTTTGAAAACATCCATTTACTGAAAAAGATATTTTGAACAGTATGTTTTGAACAGTTGATTGCCCTGAACTTTAAGAATAATGAAACTGAAAAACCAATAATAATAAAAAAATGTAAAATAAAAATAATTACATTCTTTCTTTTTTTTTAAATAAAAACAATCATTTTATTTGGATTGCGTTGTTTTCGTAGTCGTCGCAAGCCAAAATCGTAATCGAGATTAAAACACGATTAATTGCACAGCCCTGAGGCCCTTAATTACTGCAATGTGACTTTGTGAAAATATGTTGGAGCTGTCCAGAGTATTTTTACCAGTTTTTAACAGACCAGAGAACAACCCAAAAAAAAAGAGCAGAATGAGGGTTGTGATTATGACGTTCTTGACTGAAAAAAAAGTATGTCCTTCTCTTACTATGCCAGCATCGCAATCACAACCAGTATTGTTCTCTCTGAAAGATATGAAAAGAGTTGCTGAATGTAACATGTTCAGGCATCTCCTCTTAGTGTTTGCAAAATAGCTTATAGCAAATTGAGAAAACCATAAACTAAAAAATAAACTTGTAAAAGTGTGTCCACAGAAAGCCATACATTCAAACTTGTTCAGAGAATAAGCAGTTTTGTCATATTATCATGGCCGTGTACAAACTAGAGGGTAGAACAACATATGTTCTACTACTCAAGAACCAATATGGGATGAATAAAACAATATTATTTAAACTTGTCTGTTTTCAGAAGTTGTAGATCCTTTACTAAAAAGTACATCAAAGTCAGTGAATATATTCTCCACCAATTAAGTTGTTACTACACTTGATGAGCACTTACACAATTCAAAACTTGTACAGAAAAAATACTGGTATTTTTGAGATAACGAAGTTCATGTCCTTTATGTGATGGTGTACGATTCAAGTGTATCTGAACAAATTAGGACCGTCCAGACGTGCATCACGTGTTTGTCTTAGAGCTGTGTTAGCAGTGGTTGTGTCTGGGAGATACTTTGTTAGCCACTCTGTCGCTGCAGTGAATGGTGGCTCTGTTGCAGAAGATCGAGCCCTGAGCCGTCTGACTGATCAGGAACACGAGTTCAGCACTTGATGTTCCCTGGACATTGTCAGTGTTATCTCAAAGCTTCCTCCCATCATGTGACTCAGAACTGGCAATGGCTCAGTATTCAATACAGGACTGACATCTTTGAGAAATCACGTTACTAATGAAAAAACTACAGTTGATGTGCATATAGTCATTTAAGCTGCTACTGGAAAGATCTCTGGAGAGGAGGGGGTTTAAAGGACTTATATTCCAATTGGCCAAAGACAACAAATCTAGTTATGTGAAAGACAAAAAGCATTCTATGTACACGTCAGCTTATTAAAGGTGGTCTGTATTTAAGATGAGGTGTTGCTTCATAAGCCAAAGTCAATAGATTTTGTTTTTGAAAACAAGAAAACCAAGAAATCTATCATAGCCCTAGTCTTATTTCAATCAATGGGCATTTGGGAGTTAAACAGAAAATAATATTTAGAGTAGAGTTTCATTTGAGATATGACGTACCAATTATCATAAGGTAATTTCAGGGTATTAAACATTCTTATCAAGAGCGAGTCACCCAGACGCCACAGCTTATCTCTAAACCTTTCCCCTCATTCAATCTGATCTGAACACGCCTATATTCGGTGTGTTTTTGTGTTGGATTAACAGCTGTGATGCAAACTGATATAAAAATAAATGAGTCCTTCCTTCACTGGGCCAGAAAAAGGACATTTCACACTCCAGTTGCTCGACAGAAAAAACCACGCCAGAAGGTGGATGACAGGTACAGTAGCTAACCATTATCCTGACTATCACTCAATTCCTGAACACAAACTGAGGTCAGAGGCAGTTCAAGGGTAATGGGAGCTTGTGTTTGCATTCCAGGGCTGCTTCTGTGTAGCTTAAGTGGTCAGATAGTCCGCATTTCAGAGTCCTGGAGGCACATAACCTCCGTGTCCTCTTCTGAAGGGCAATAGGTCATCTGAAGAGGGGAAAGGGTTACTGGGGAAGGGTTGAGGTTTCGCGATAGTGACCGAGCACACTGCTGCACCAAGAATAGCCATCGCCAAAAACCCAGAGGCAGGAGGAGGAGGGAGCAGGGCCCTGAAACCCTACACTTGAGAAATACTGAGTGGAGGGTGGGTACGTTGGGGTTTACAGTAACTCGAGGGCCTCTGTGATATCCAGACTTCAACAGGACACTGGGATGATGACGATAGTTCTTATAGCTGGCTCAATTTTGAATATGGTTCCAAGTTGGTTAAAAAACCTGGAATTGTTAAGCTCCAAGCCAGTGTATTGACAAAAGGCAAGCTACCAAAAAAGAGTCATCACCTGAATTTACCTCCCAGTTCTCCAGACTTAAAACTATACAACAAGATCAAATGCAACCGACTTTTAATCAGCTTATCAGATAAGGCGAAGTAATAAGGTGATGTCACTCACACTGATCTTAATTAGTAGCAAGTGTATTTCCACATATTCCCAGCACTACTCAGCTGAGTTAACAGCAGGAAGAAAACTTCAGTGTGGCGCAAAGCTTGTTGGACTCAGTCACAACAGTCTCCCAATGCGTCCCTCATAAATCAATGCTATCTGGTTGAGGGGGGAACAGAGGAGTGCCAACACTAAATCCAATTATAAAACAGGCTGGCACCACTCAGCCAGATGATGGTGTCTACCTGAACCCTCAGGGGTGAGAGCAGAGCTGAGGGTGCCGGCAACAGCTGTGGCAGCAGAAAGGAAGACAATCAGCAAAGAGAGATTTGGGATTGTTTGGAAGAACATAGTGTATTTGTAACAATCAGCAGGGTTAGTTGAGCAGATCCTGGTTGGTGTGTGCTTTTTTGTGGCACACTGCCAGAGGCACATATCTGAGTAGAGCACCATGGGCGCCAGGCGCCAGCTGAACCTTTTTATGTCAGCCCACTGCTGCAACTGCTGGGCAACTTGACTGCACCCTGGCACCTGTCTCACATACATACACACGCACACCCACAACATGAAAAGGAACACAAGAGAGTCAGAACGCATGGAAGGGACTCACAATAAGCTGCGGCACCTGTCAAGGATTTACCATGAATGACTGAGTGAAATATAGGAACAGCTACAAGTCATGACCTTTACTTCGCTGCTTTAAGAGTGAGACTCATCACTGTACTCAAACAACATATTTACTGGGATGGTAAAACAATAAAAGCCATCCACTACGAGCCTTACCATGACCCTAAAGGTGGACATAAAATAAATGCTTCACTGATGAGTTGAAAGGCAAGAGGAAGAGTAAAAAACCTTGAAATATGCTTATAGAGCATCATGGACTGCTCTCTTAAGCGAGATAGAGCCCTCACAGCATCCCTATTAAATTAGCAATTTCAGAAGCGACAGTGTTTTATGAACGCTGCTCTAAAGTATGTCCCTGCCTCCCTACTAGCTGCCAAGGTTACAGCAATCAATCGAGCATCTGAAGCAGCCTGCAGGTGGAGAGGTAGTCAGAGAGACCACGACTGACATTGTCAGGAGGCATTTCTAAGTGTGCCTTACCTGCTGTCTATGCACTGTATAGTATGAATAAGATGGTTTATATGGGTTAGAGAGTGTATAATGTCCTGAAAACTGTAGGTTGAACAGTAAACAAGCTGGTCACAGAGATGAGATCACAGTGTTTCATTGGTTTTTGAATTCATTTACACCTTATAATTACAAGGATCTCATATTCAAATTAGCCCTTTATTGGACTTTGCTGGGTTAAATTAGTAGCAGGCATCTAAATAAAAATTTTAATATCCACCATGACATCTGACTTTTTTGCCAAAATATACACTGTCACACACATCACTCCCTTTCAAGTAAGCAACATTCATACAGTCTAAAGATATTGTATAATGATTTATGTGGTTCCTTATATAGTTGCATAATCATTAGGATTATAAGAATATTAAGAGATTTTCACCAACATGTATTTTGCTGCCAACAGTTTGGCTCTTGTGCTGAATGCGACTGAACTCATCAAATTAAAAGAGATAGTGAAACTGGGAACATTTACAAGCCCATTTGGACAGTGACCAGAGATTTTCAGTAGCCCAGTCCAAACCCAGTATTCTACTCCAGAAGACATGGCTGGGACCAGACCTGGCTCTGATTGAACTGTGCCCCCAATTTATTTTCCCTCCCAGGCTAACACCTGGAAAGGATCTGTAAGCAGCACCAGTCCTTCAGGTCTCGACAAAAACATCCTTACCTGCTCCATCCCCAATCACCTCATAACTTAAGAGCAATGAATGACTCAGAATCTACCACCAAATATATGGAAGGAGTCTTTGGGCTCTCTGATGCACAATATGTCTATCTTTGTCCAATCTCAGCAAGAGTGAAAAACTGAATACATCAAAATGTCTGTTGACAGGCAAATTGTTGCTGCTGCCAAGTGAAGCATTCCACATGTTCCTTAAGACTTCCACTCGAGTCAAACCTTAACTACTAAAATAGGTCTTCTCTCTTTTAATCACAGACAAAAAATTCCGACATACTGCATGGATTAGCATTAGGTAAACCACATTCTAAATTATCCTCATAAGATCTTGTGGTGTCCCTGCCCTCTGTGACGATAGAAAGCGGACACAAGGCCAAGGTCTCCAAGATAAACACCGTGTATACACAATAATCATAAGAGAAGTGAAAAAAGTCTTTTAGTGATGCCATTTTGGGCCATGACTGTGATTTAGAGCAGGCTCTTTAAAATAAATGTGGGCTAAACGAAAAATGAGGACAATGTGAGACGATGGACTTTGCCCAACATAGATGAATTTGTCTCTTGATGGCCGATACAATAACTTAAGTAGGCGTTCTCAGAATAGAAGCCCCATAGATCAACCACCTAGCAACAAAAGTGGAAAATCATGCTGACCCAATTAGTGCCGACTCTCAGCAGAGCATTGTTGCGGCCTGCATTAGTTCACTTTAGTCCAGGCAGATGGTTCCCCTGGTTCTGAGGAAGAGCCTTGTTATTATTTCCTCTAGTATGGCCTCAAGGCATAAATAATAACTATGGCCCCCGAGAGTAGCTACTCAAATCCTCAGGCAAAGTCGCTCACTATTCCTTTCTTCCTTCCAGCAAAAATCTACTGCTTCTTGATGATGATAATAATAATAATAATAATAATAATAATAATAATAATAATAATAATAATAATAATAATAATAATAATAATAAATAAAAGCTTGCCTACCTTAATGAAGATCTACTTTCTTAATATATCCTAAATTAAATGTATTGAGGCCTACTCAAGCAAGATAATCACAAATTTCCAAATTCTTGATTGGGTTCAACACAGTCTAATATACATTTGGCAAACACATGTTATCGTTCCAACACACATCAGTCTAAACCAGTGGTTCTCAACTGGTGGGTCGTGACCCAAAAGTGGGTCGCGGACCCGTTTCGAGTGGCTCGCAGATGTGTGAGATGTGTGTGTTTTTTCTTTTTTTGGGAAGAAAGTCAAACTTTTATTTTGAAGGCCCGATTTTCTAACGCTGTGCATATGCAGTAGGCGTTGGACTGGAAGTACCGGAAACCATAAACGGTTTTGAAAACTTCTGTCACGTAGTGATCATCTTCTCAATAAAACATCTTTGCTGATGTTTTTTCCATGGTTTTTTCAAGTCTTCTGGCCAATCAGAATCAAGATTGTTGCCGGAAGTCCCCACGGAGAATAACTTTGCGGTAGAACTCTTCTTTATATATCCATGGGTACAACTTCAGATAAAAAAGAACACATAATGAAATATGACCCCCGGTTTGATGATTGACAGGTCACAGAACAATGGGAGCTATCTACCCTTACCCACAATTTAAAGTAAGTCACACAGACTATCTCCTCTTTGTGTGGAGCAGCAACTTCAGCTGTCAGCACAAAGTGAAAAACAAACAATGGCATAACATATTAGTAATATGTCGGGTAGTAATAGATTTATTTATGTTCTTCTCAGAGTGTAGCAGAATGCGTAGTTTACAGTATATGTTAGTATTTCTAAAAATCTCCTTGGGGAGAATCCCCCCAGACGCCCCTTCTGGGGGTGGGTTTTCAGCATGTGCCTTTTTATGTTATACAGTTCAGCTTTGATTCCATCATCTCATTAAACCTTATTTAAAAGCATTCTTTAGTTCTGTGAAGGGATATATGCACTGTACTTCACTTTAATTAATAATGTATGCTAAATAGCGTATATATATATTACAGCACGATTTTTTGTTGAATAGATTTGAGTGGTTCAAAATTTCGGGTCGCCATTTATTGACAAAGGAAAAAGTGAGTCCCGAGGCCTGACCAGTTCAGAACCACTGCTGTAAACAACTACAACTATAGAGTAATAAGTACAGCACCTATTTCAGAAGTTTAGAAGTTCAAAAGAGCCTCAATCTTGCACAACATTTACACCTGAAATTGCCCCTCGGCTGAAATCACAGTACTGCATTTAAAACATTTGATGATGACAGGGAAGTTTAAAGTAAATCAAACATCGGAGTATAACCTCTCATACAAACAGTACCACATTTGTCACACAGATCTTAAGTGCTGCAAGACTGATGTGGCTGTTTGGCGAGAAAGGACAGAGATTTTACAGAAAAACATCATGGCCAATAGTGTGCCACAGTGACGCGTCCTAAAACCCGGAAGTAAGCTGCGCATGGGTTCCTTCGACAAAAAAGCAATTCAATTTCTCCATAGGATTTTGGAAAATAGCTCGAAATAAGGTCTGTGGTTGACACACACACACATCATAAATCTATCGATTAGATTTATGATTAGAAAATTATAAAAGTAGGGTAGACATGTGGAGATTATCCGACTGAACAAAACGTGATCTGTCTCTTAAATGTGTGTCAACCACAGACCTTATTTCGAGCTATTTTCCAAAATCCTATGGAGAAATTGCATTGCTTTTTTGTACTTCCGGGTTTTAGGGCGCGTCACTGTGGCACTCAATACAGGGCAATAAATGATGGTAACTTTCCTATTGATAGTTTTTTCAATTCATCGATTAGTCATTTAAGACATAAAATAGCAAAAAATATGCCAAATTTCCATACTGTTAATGTCTTTTGAATTTTCCAATTACTTTTTTCCCAAGCCCAAATGTATGAAATGCTTAAAGGTCACATGTCATGCTTTTCCGGTTATTGCCCGTCCCCTTGTGTGTTATGAAGGTTTTTATGCATGTAAACGATCTGCAGAGTCAAAACCCTCAAAGTACACCCTGTAGGGAGTAAAACTCTAAAACAGAAAATACCTCCCCAAAACGCCTCGTTGGAGATACGTCACTGTCCATTTGATTCTTCCAGGGACATCATGATGTCATGTCGTCCCCGGAACGAAATGGACCAATCCGTGGAGCCGTTATGTTACGTCCGCGGAGCCGTTACGTTAAGCCCCCGCTGATTGGTCCAAATTGACCAATCCACGGACTTCCTCACACACTCAGTGCAGGCAGCTCTGCTGATTTCTCCTCCCTGGCTGCAGGCTGATAACAGACAGTTGGGATCGCGGCGAAATTCTCTCTGCAGACCCATTCTCACAGCGTTTATCAACCTTTTTCTTACTCAATATCAAGCCACACTTATTGTTTTTACTTCGGCTGTGACTTTGTGTGTGCTCAGGGTGAGTTTGGCTGTGTTTCGCTGTGTATCGCTAAACAAGGAAATCACACCTCCACGGAGCTTAGCGCGATTCACAACGTCCCGACCAATCAGAGCACACTGGGCTCACAGGGGGGGGGGGGGGGGGGGGAGCTGCAACGAGCCGTTTAGTGGAGAGAGTGAATACACATACTTTACAGAGATGCTGTATGCGAAACCAATGTGAGTTTGGAAAATTGCACAGTATAAATCTATTCTAGTAGACCTCAACAATGGAATTATGATCAGTGGAAATGGCCATGACATGTGACCTTTAAGAAACTTTAAAAAGACAACAGTCACTAGTGGTCGATTATTAGCTGCAGCCCTAGTCTAGTTATTGAACCCTCATCTTTTCTTTCACTATTGCATTTTTTAGAACTATTTAATGCACAGGAATAACAACATTGTCCACTCTCCTAATTATAAATTCAGCCATAAAACAATCGTGGCCCCTTTTATGGCACCAGCTCTCTGTCACTGCACTGTAAACAGTGGACTCAGCCAGCCATGGGCCCTTATCAGGCGCTGCTGAGCTCAGTTCTATTCTAAAGGTGCTGTTATGAAACACTGAGTGGGAGTTGTAGTATTATACATAGCTGCCTGTGTAGGCCAACTCTTTAATCAGTCACTGTAATTGCCGGGATGGACTTTGAACCACAGACATATTTGTCTCCGCTTTTCATCCATGGCTAAACAACTAAGGGGGGGAAGGCAGCAAGTGCGCGGGCCCCGGCCATGCACAGCTCCTGCCCCGGCCCCCGCGAGCAGCCAAGCATGGAGGAAAAACGGAGGGGTCACAAACAGAAGAAAGCGGTTTGGCTGAGGGTGGGACGGAGAACGTTAAGACGAGGAATGGAGGGGGTGGAGTGGCTCAGAAAGAAGGAATAAGGGAGTGTAGAGGCGGCGAATGGATGGGACATGATGGTAAGTCCCCAGTGGCAGATTGAGTGCTTTGAGGAGCCCAAACAGGGCTCTCCTCTGAATACTAAGGCCTTTCATAGAGGCAACACTGCTACAGAGACGCAACTCCAAAGCATCTCCTTTGAGGCCCCTGCGATATATGGGGCTTTCAACTGCTTGTGCAAGACTAGTTCTAATTGGAAGTAGAGGTGATACAAGGAGGGGGTTAGGGAGGCGGGAGCAGAGGAGCTAAGGAGAAGAAGAGAGGCAAGGAGGGTTGCTTGATTTAAGAGGCCATTGTTTTAACAAGTACATTCTGCCTCCCCCTCCTTTCTCCTCATGGCCTCCCCTTCAGATGCCCACACTCCACAGAGTCAAAAGGCAGCATTTAGCCCCTGTGAACGAAGAGGGGCTGGACTTGTTTTGACACTTTGTCCTCCTTGGCTTCTGTGAAAAGGTCCCGCTTCTATGGGCCACTCGAGTTCATTAGGGAGTGCAGCGCTTTCAGTCGCGTCCCCATTCCAGCTCCAGGCCTCAAAGGGGGCCTCCAAAGCCCTCCAGTGTTTGTATAATAAAGACCCTTACCACCTTTCCAACTACCACCTCCATGTGCTTCATCACAGGCCTGGCTGAGTTAAGGCCTGTAGGGTAAGGGTATGTTGAAAGACAAATGGTGAAGAAGAAAGAGTTGGGGGAAGAATGTAAAGAAGAAGCATAAGCATGAAGACGTATAGCAGAAAAGATAGATGTGGGACACACATTTTGAACTCCATGAAGTATGAATTACAAAGGGGATGTACTTAACCTGCATCAACAACTAGCTGTGAGTAGTTGGTGGGTCTTTCATGTAAAGCAGCGGTTTTCAAAGTGTGAAGCGTGCCTCCCCAGGGGGGCGCCAGAGAGCTTCAGGGGAGGCGCAGCGTGAGAAAAAAATAATGAGAAACAGTGAAATCTAGCTAGTTAACTTCAGCTAACTTTATGCGAGCCGCAACATGGATCGATTTTTAGTGAAGTTACCTAAAGTGAGAGAGGAGACAGCGTCAGGCAGAAAACGTCACTTTGTTGGCTGTGGAGACCGAGTTCCCCCACCTCGCCAAAAAGGCTGTAAAAGTGCTCATTCCCTTCACCTCCTGTGAGTGCGGGTTTTCCGCATTGACTTTGATCAAAAGCAAGGCTGCAGCCAGAGAATGATCTGCGTTTATTCCTGTCTACATTGCATCCCTGCATCATCCGCCTGTGCGCATCAAAGACGCAGACTCATTGTTCCCACTAAAGTAGGGGTGAGTGTAATAAGGAGGCAAAGTTAACGTTCAGTGTGTTGCCGGGAGCATATAAGGATTTATCCACGATGTTGAAAATGTTAAAAATGTTTTAAAAATATGTTTAAAACATAAAGATAAAAAGGTTTTAAAAAGTTATTGTTTAATGTTTTAAGGAGGTTACGCTACTGAGCCAATCAAATCTGTGCAGTCAGTGAGTCAGCACGATAGATTCAAACACACACACAGAGACGAGAGAAGAAGAGAGAAACAGTCGGAGTCATTTCAAATGGCGTGCTCAAAAAAGAGAAAGGTAGACAGCGAAAACGGAGCATTTATTTACATTTTCTCTTACTGGACCTCTTTGAATTGCAATTGAATACCCCTGCATTATAGCAACAACAACAACAATAATAATAATAATAGTAATAATAGCAGCCTCCGTTCTCTGAACGGAGGCTCACCTTCCCACACTTTGAAACCCCCTGATGTAAAGCATTGTGTGTGTGTGTGTCCAGAATCAGATATCAGCTCTCACACGTTCAGGTGACATCACTGTGAGGCAGTATCGAGCGGACAATATTGAAAAATGTCACTCCAAAAGGGGAAAGGCACTCTGAGATCATACAAGCCCTGATGAAGTCTATGCTGCTGCTGTGTGTATACGAGTGTGAACACCCGCTACTCTATGGAATAATTACTGATAAACAGTACAATTGGGGTGATTGTTCACTTCAGTCTTTTGTTAGCTAGCAGGGAGCTAAATATGGTAGAAGACGGTATTTATCATGAAGTTGGGTCTACTTTTTAAATAGGTTATGCCTGAAAAAGCCAGATCTGATCTAGTTTCTTCTCAAATGTATTAGTTGTTTTTAAATGTAGTTTGGACGGGCATAACAGATTTGAAGAAGTTGTCTTTTTTATTTTCTAACATTTTATAGAAGAAACAATTTACTCCTTGATTAAATTGATTAATTAAGATATATTAATTGATTAAGAAAATACTTGTCCAGATCCAGATTTATGTATATTTCTGCAAGTGTGTCATGTAGTGTAACGCATTAAAAAAAGGTTCACTTTTTACCTTTATTTTCAAACATCGACGCTGTAGCATCTGGAAGTTGGTGTCGCTTTAAGTCAGGTATTTGTGAGTGTGTCTGACATTTCTTTGGACGCGGTTTAATTCCATAGGTACTGCAGCTTTCCTACTGGTTTCAACAGCTAGAGGGACATCAGATACGCAGCAGGTGCTTCCCTGCAGTTGTAGAGTCTCTCATGGGGAAAGGCGACACTGATACACCATGTGCTCATACTGTATGCAGTGTGATAGGAAGGCACACAAATGTGTTCAGCCGTTTCTTCACCTAGCTGAGCTAGTACCCAACAAAATCAGATAATAGGTAGACTGCAGCTAAATATGACATTTTGACCATTAGCAAGACTACAAGAATTATTTTTATTTTTAGGATACCAACAGTGTTAAAGCAAGACAGGATTTGTTGACGTGTTGCAGGATTTAACACTCGAGTGTGTTTGGAGAGAAAGTTTGTGGGGGGTCTCAGTCAAATCATATCACACTCTAATCTTATCTGAAGCTTCATGGAAGCTGCGGGTGTTTGTGTGTGTTCCTGAACAAATGGCAGAAGGAGTTGTTTGTGCATATGCATGATGAGAGAGTTGAGGGGCCTTCATTCAGGCACCTTTTGGAGGTGAGCTATGAGACAGCTGCAGGCCCCCATCAGCAGGACCACCATTGGTGAACAGAAAGGGTGGGCGGGACGGTTAGACATGGTGACCATAAGCAACCTGGAAGGGTTTAAGGAGCTTTGCATGAGTGGAGCAAAGATATGATCAGGAGAGAAGAAAAAGAAGGAAAATAATCCCATGTGAGAATAAAGACCGCTGTGTGACAAATAAACTAAAATACTGTTTTTAGGAAAAGTAGCAAAAGGACAAAAACTGGCATGTAGCTTTGAGCATGAAATATAATAACCTGGTTTTGAGTTAGGGTTAGGTGTTAACGAAAAGTTTGCAGCTTACTTGACGACAAAATCCTAACCGATGTCGTTGACTATGCTTCTGGCTTGTGATGTTATTGCCCCCTCCTAACAAACACAGCTCCACCTCAAGAAGCATATTTCACAATTATCTGCTTAAGTGTTAATTGTTCAGAAATGAATTACGCTGCAGGAGTGGTCTGACAGGTCTCTAACACAAAACCAATACAAAATAATAGAAAGAAGGTAAGTAAGTGAGTGTGTGTGTGTGTGTGTGTGTGTGTGTGTGTGTGTGTGTGTGTGTGTGTGTGTGTGTGTGTGTGTGTGTGTGTGTGTGTGTGTGTGTGTGTGTGTGTGTGTGTGTGTGTGTGTGTGTGTGTGTGTGTGTGTGTGTGTGTGTGTGTGTGTGTGTGTGTGTGTGTGTGTGTGTGTGTGTGTGTGTGATGAATATTGTGGAGTGGGGAAAAAATGGAGTCACAGCTTTGACATCAACAAACAAAAAAAGCCTTGTCTTTTCCCTTCAATGAGGCTGCATAGCGGGCGAGCTATTTGTGATCTGTAGTAGAAAGCATGTAGGCCTGTGCGCGCACACACACACACACACACACACACACACACACACACACACACACACACACACACACACACACACACACACACACACACACACACACACACACACACACACACACACACACACACACACACACACACACACACACACACACACACACACACACACACACACACACACACACACACACACACACACACACACACACACACACACACACACACACACACACACACACACACACACACACACACACACACACACACACACACACACACAATTAGGCCTGGTCCAGTTAGTAAAGCCTGTCTGTCTCTGTAGTTATTTATAACCTATTAGCAGCTGGGTGCTTTAGTTTTTAACAAACAATACTCAAACAGGGAAACATTGAGCATTTGACAGGGACTATTTTCAGCAGCAGATACTCAGATATATTTAGTCCCCTGGTGAGTATCTAGTAACAACGGTATGTGGAATTGAGTTAACATGGTTATAAAGCATAAAACAGTTCACCTAGTGCTGCGCAGCAGTGTGAATCATTTATCAATGGCCTTGCGCTTTAAGAAGATTATTGTTGGATTGGATCTTTTCATGGTATGTGATGGCATTAAGAAATATAAACAGAGGGGTATCAAGAGGGATATTAAGGATGTACTGCTGTCTATTTGGAAATAAACCTTTCAACTGGCCATTCATCTCCAAGATTGATTGGGTACCGTATTCCCAAAAAAAGGACAAGGAGACAAGTGTCCTGCACTGAAAAATGGTTTGGATGTTTCTTCTGCCAACAGAGAAAAGTCTACTCCAAGCCATATGTTTGTGTGTGACCCACTGTCAAGTTTAAGCCATTAGACACGCTGAAAATATGGCCATACAAATTCCCAGTCGGCCCTAAGAAGACTGAACTCATACAGACACTGGCATGAGACAATTGTCTTCTTTTTGTCAGCAAAGAGGATCCCAGGATCTCGTGGTTACGAGACAATACATAAGAATAAGTGGCTTATTTGTAATGCTTGGCTGAAACAAACATTTGTGGGCGACTAGAGGCCTTTCATCACAAAATGTACCAAAGCCAGGATTCTTTCACTCTGATGCTTCTACCATGTTTCAAGCATTGCATCAGCGTTCCTCAAGATGCTTTCTCCAATGGAAGAGTGATGCCCCTGGAGAATTAAGTTACTATGGATCCATACAAGTGTGTGTCCTTCAAAATGTCTTTGTGTCCCTGCCCCCCCCTCACTGGTGTTGCTCAGACAGCAATTCTCCAGCCCTGCTTATCTTGCCGTCCTTTACAGCAGACCCCCGCTGAGACAGAGAACCAGAGTTTATAACGCTCTCCAATAATCCGCAACCCCAGAGGAACTTAGATTCATACCGTGTGGCCTAAAAAACGATTAACGTCCCTTTTGAAATCAAAACTCTACAATGACGTGGCCTGAATTTCATGTTGCAAACGTTATTAAAGACAGTAGATATTAACAGTATCACTGAACAGTTGTACACACGTGTGTACAACTGTTCAGTGATACTGTTAATAACAGGTAACACAATGAATATTCCCACAATGTGGGAATATTCATTGTGTTACCTGAGGATGTTACATAGGATGTTACATAGGATGTTACATAGGATTTTTATTATGTTTTCTTTGTTCTGAGCATTCATACAATAAATGTTCATTAAACTGAATTAGGGCTGTCAGTCGATTCAAATATTTAATCGCATGATGTCTATAGTTAATCGCAAATTAATCGCACATTTTGTATCTGTTCTAAATGTACCTTAGAGGAATATTTTTCAAGTTTTTAATACTCTTATCAACATATGAGTGGACAAATATGCTTTATGCAAATGTTTGTTTCTTATCATTGGAACAATGACAAATATTCTCCTGAATATTCTCAACACAACAACCTGGAACCTCTCTCTCTCTCTTCACTCTCTCCCAGCCCTGTGTACTTATTTGCACTGAGCCAGTTGATCAAACAGACAAGCCTGTTTACAGTTGTCGGCGAAATTCCGCTCCTCTGTCTTCGTAACAGTCAAAGCATGAGACTGAAGTTCCCACTGTGGGTCAAAATAATGCGCTGTGATGTGCAGTTGACACGTTGGATGCGATCCGAATTATCTAACACAGCCCCTCGTCCTCCACAATGTTAAGCTGTAGCCACCCATTTAGCTATCGCTGTTGTTGTCCAGGCGTCTCCCCGGCAAATTTTCAAGCTTGGTCTGCTGCAAGCGAGTGGCATACGGGGCTGTCAGCAGGGGCGGACTGGCCGTCTGTAGAATCTGGAGAATCACAGAACGGCCGGTCGTCAAGTACCGTTGACGGCCGGCACCGCCCTTAGTTTATTATGGTTTTAAACGACCATATCGAAGTTGCGCCGACAGAGGTCCGCCGTTTCCACGCGACGAGGTTTCCCCCCCCGTTTACAGTTCACTAGCACCCCCCCCCCTCTCCCACCATCCAAATAACAACTACAACGTCAAGCCTTTAATCGCACGTTAAAATAATTAGTGCCTTTAAAAAAAATGTGCGTTAACACGTTATTAACGCGTTAACTTGACAGCCCTAAACTGAATACAACCGAGTAAAAGGATAGTAGTTTTTAAGTAAAACTGGTTTGCTGTTGTTGCCAGATCATGACACGGACAAACTTGAAGGTAGGACCTCGTCTCACATTCATCTATTCACACTCACCCACCGATGGCCAATTACCCCGCCAACGGGAGAAATTTAGGGTTTAGTGTCTTGCTCAAGGACACTTGCCATGTGACAAGTAGGAGAAGGTCGGTATCAAACCCCCAAGCCTACGATTAATCATGACACACTCAGCCAGAGCGGCAGACCCACTGGCTTTTCCTAAATTATCTAAAATGCTTTAGTTTTTCTTTTGGTCAGCGAACAAGACGGCTTAACAGGACTTTAAATTATCTCAAACATAATTTAAATAAAACCTATGCACAAAGCAAAAACAGTATAACATAATTTAAACTTTGACACAGATCCATTTTTGTTACACCACCAGACGTTGCTCTCCAATGGTTGACTTGGTTTGTTTGCTTGCTCATGTGCTTTCAAAGCACACATCTGTGACATATATTAGCGCTGTGAACATAATTGAAATGTGCCCAAGGGCCAAGGCATCATGTTCTGAAATCAGAAACGACCCCAAAGACGAGAGTCTGCCCGGGGGTCCTGGTAGAGGAGGCTGGTCTTGCGGGGTGAGAGGCAGGTGATTTATAGAAAGGTGAAGGAACATGAGGAGCGAAGTGGTGGGGGAGAAAGGGGTCTGACATTTATCCACATGGGAATGTTGAAGGAGGGGGGGGCTTCAAATCAAGTAATCATAGGTTACCTCCACTGCTACCTTGGAGGTGCAATTCCATCCCCTGAGCAGAGACATACAAAGCACAGAGGGGGTATCAGGTGGCCTGGGCTGCCTTCCCCTGGTGAAAGCAAAAGCCTGGCTGACACCAACCCAACCAGCTAGACCAGAAGAGGGCACACACACACACACACACACACACATGCATTCAGGATAAAAAAACCACATACATTCAGCACCTCTGGTCTCAGATGCATTAAAGGAACGTTTACCCTGTTCCTTCCCCTGAAGCCCGTGAATAACTTCAGAAAGACACCAGAGTGGAAGGTGAAGGTGCAGAAATGCCAAAACAATCAAACCCTGCCAAGAGTACATACAAAGGAGTCCCGTTTCATAGACCTTGAGCTACGGCCCCATCCTCAAAAACAATCGTTCTCTGTCCGAGAAAAGTATTGTCGCCTGCAGAGTAGGGCTGTGCATCTTCACTGGTCTCACGATTCGATTCGATTATGATTATCCTGTCAACGATTTGATTCAATTCGATATCCCGGTGCATCACGATTCATACCAATGCGTTGCATCCTCAATTGTCTATATTACTGCACATGGCTTATTTTTCATCAATGCATACATGCAGTAAATACATATGAACTATTTTTATTATTTAGAAAGTGCTTCAGAAATCAATAACATAAATGTCTTGACATTAATTTATAAACCAAAATAAATGAATTGTATAGGTCTAGCCTCCCTATATCTGTGTGTGAAGTTGTTTCATCCTCAAAAAAAAACAAAAACTAATGCTTCTGCAGTCTAGCTGCAGCTTCTAGCAACAGTCTGCTGTTAAAAAAAGGACACTGAATGTCCTGAATGTGGCGTCACACACAGGACTTGAGTCTGAACACAGCAGACAACAGGAGTATTTACAACAGCATATACAAACTAAAATACTGCATGTGGGTGCACACTTACATTCTCTGTCTTACTGTTACATTAATCCCATGAATGTATGAGATTAAATTAGCTTCATTATATCTCAGTGATTAAGTGAATAATAAAGTTTCTATCGGGTCACTATCAGCATGTCACTCATTATTTTCAGGGAGGGGGCGGGGCTTGGAGGAACGGAGAGGAGACGGTGATCGCGGAAGCTTTTTTCCTCCTGCCTTCACAAACTTTACACACGTATATATCGTCTGGAAATTGCTAGAGGACATTCATACTCTGCAATCCAAGACTTAATTAAATCCACCAAAAACCTGACATGATTGTAACGCGATTATTTTTGAAAAACATAAATCCCTGTGTCTCTGAGCCGCAGCGACACGGAGTGATTCAGAGCGGGTCCTTCTGCTGTTGGTTCTGGACTGGTGGTGTTGTGTTGGTGGATGAAGCAGACTGCTCCGTGTTTGGTGTTGCTGTGCCGCTGTCACCTCTGTTCCCTGATCTTTACGTCACCGACCGATTTGATATTAAAGTGACAGAAAAAAAAACGTTATAGTAAAGCTGCGGCCGGAAAATCAGGAAGCAACGTTACTACGCTATAATCGATTATCTTCCGTCACTGCATCGATACCGTCCGCATCGCATCGTAGAAACGATTATTTTCAACACTCCTACTGCAGAGTGGAATCTGTACCAAAAACAACTTGTGGCGAGCAATACATCTGTCCGTAGGCTGATTTCTTCTGTAAAATTGCAACACTATTAATACCAACACAATTACTCTGAGGACACTTAATCAAATGTGGTGATGGAGCTATTCTGCAAGACAAATACATAATTGGACCTTCAAGTGCTCACTGTGTACGCAAAACCACGCAGGTTCTGTGAAAAGGCCACTAATGAGAGCGGGAGTGTGTGTTAGAACAGGATGAGGAGGGTAATGTCAGGGGACTAATCAATCCGATGAGGGGATACAGGCTGCAGGGAAGGGCACAAAGGCCGCCAGCAACTTGCCCCACAGAGCAAGGAAGGAGAGCAAACACAAAGCGATCACATTTGTTCTTACAGTAAAGCGTAATTGACAGATACATCCGTTACGCTTTACTGTAAGAACAAATGTGATCTTAGGTTCAGTGATGCCTTTAGTGGATCAATACCAAAAGGTTCAGATTAAATCTATGAGTCCAATCAATAGTTGAATGGTAAATGAGGAGGGTCACAGGACTAGGTGAAGAGTTGTCCTGTGTCCCAGGCGACATCATTAAACCGTATAAAACACTCCCCAACACGTCATTAAACCCACTCAGCCTATTCCTGCAAGGCCACTAGACCAAGCTGAGAAGGCAGCTTGACCTCGGACACATGTTAGGGACTCTCTCTCTCACACTCACACACAAAGTAATAAATCGTAGCCCGAGGTCATCCAATGTCTGCTGGGACTGGCGGCTGGTCTTTATAATGCCATTCACAGTATACAGCTTAGAAATGATAGCATTTACCACTTAATGCATCGTTCCATGAGCCAACAAAGCACATCTTATAAACACAAGAGTCAAGAAAACAAACTGCTGATATATCAGGGTTACACTGATTTATCACGTTGCCAATATTTGTGGGCAATATGATAAACATTTTAATTCTGGACCCACTGGAATTGTGTTTTTGCTTTGAACATATGTGTCTATATTGGTTTTTCCATGTATCTTGGAGTTTCCCAACCACTGGATCGCTGTGGTATGAGGTCCCGTCTTTAAGAACTACTAGCTACTAAAATAATGACATTAGTGCAAGACTGACTGTCACATGAGGGTTAGGCCTAAACGCTATTTCAGTGGATTTTCCAATCGGACAAACATAAAACCCAGAGGGAAAACTTTCTGGCATGATAATAATCAAATATAAAGACATTGAACACAAAATTAACACCATTTACCAGGCACTGGCCTTACAAAAACATTGTCATTTCAGCTACTTGGTGTGCGCCACAATGGAAAATGCCAGAAGCAGCAGCTCAGAATCATGCACAAAAGACGACGACGGTGTAGGACATGATACAGGCCCGCCAGACTTAATTGCTTTATGACAGAACAAGTCCATTATCAAACGAGCATGGCATCCCCGCCCCAGATAAAGAGGGGAGGCGGGGGAAAAGGTTGATATCTGAAAGGATGAAAGAGCCAACTATAATAGGATGTGGATCATTCAGGGGGGCTTTTGTTTTCAATTGGATATTGACTCTTATCTTGCTGACATTTTGGAGACAGGACTCCTGGTGACATTTAGGAGGCATCACAATTACAGCAGCCTCCTTTTGAGTTCCAACCAGCCAATTACAGATACAAATGTTGCTATCCTGTCTGTTCATCTCTTCATGTCATGTCAGAGGGCACAGCACCCGTGAGTGTATGACTGTGTGTTTGTGCATGATGCTCAGCCTGCTGTGTGTGTGTGTGTGTGTGTGTGTGTGTGTGTGTGTGTGTGTGTGTGTGTGTGTGTGTGTGTGTGTGTGTGTGTGTGTGTGTGTGTGTGTGTGTGTGTGTGTGTGTGTGTGTGTGTGTGTGTGTGTGTGTGTGTGTGTGTGTGTGTGTGTGTGTGTGTGTGTGTGTGTGTGTGTGTGTGTGTGTGTGTGTGTGTGTGTGTGTGTGTGTGTGTGTGTGTAGAAATAGCTTACGTAGGGTATTTGCATTCCAGCGGCTGTTCTAACATGTTGTAAATACAAGGTGTTAGAGAAAACATAGGAAGGGGGTGGTGGAAATCACTCAGACCCCATTACAAGTGCCGCTGGGGGCAGGATGTAGGTTATCATAGATAAACAACTCAGTTCACCTGCAATCACAGTAGACACCAGCATGCGTGTTGTTCTTTATTTAAAACTGATAGGATGCAACCACCAAAATATTAGTGTCTGATAGCAAGGACACATGTGTGTCGATGGATGTGTTGCATAGTAGAAAAGTAACAAATTAGGTTTTAAATTAGTGCACATAACTTTCTACCAGATTATAACCAAGGCACAAAATCTAACTTTTGAGCATTTCAAGGCATTCTTTTTCAAGGCATCTACATCTTAAAATGCTTACTGAATTTTGATGTGGGGTTTTATTCGCTTTATTCATCAACCAGGACTGAAGGCAATCTGCCTTGAGGTGGAAGTCTGACAGCACATAATGCATGACCATACCACTCATACTCTACCTCACATGTAACAAAACCGTTCTAAAACCTTCAAAACCCCTTTTTATTCCGAATTTAAGGCCATACAACATGTATTACACATACACTTCCAATATAGCTGGCATGCAGGACAAGTAGGGTAAAGAGTGCATAACAAGTAAAAAAGTGAAATTGTAAAAGTTATACCAATAACAATAATAACGGGCTATTCCCTACCCACTTGCACAAGCATGTTGTCAAACAAGATTTAAAAAAAAAAAAAATGTAAAAGGATGAACGCACACACATTTTCCACAACAGTTTCTATTTTAACCACCTAAATTGCACTCTCTATTAAGGGGGAACTTTAATGCTAGGTTTGTATGTCTGCATCTGCAATTCAAAGCAATGCATACAGCTGATAAGGACAAAAATAAAACAAAAACACTCTTTGAACCGGCCGTGCAAAATACCGTTCACGTTTTCCAAAACACCCTCACATGCAGTTTCAACTCCACTTTGCAGCGTTTAAAAATCTAAATGTTCTTACCTGGACTCTGGCTCAGAAGCAAAGTTATCAGGGAGCCCCACAGCACCACGGCCAGCTGCATCTTGTACCCCGCTTTTCTCTCGCTTCTCCGGGCTTCCCTTTCCCTTTTTCTTCTTCTTCTTCTTCTTCTTCTTCTTCTTCTTCTTCTTCTTCTTCTTCTTCTTCTTCTTCTTCTTCTTCTTCTTCTCACAGTTAAATATCAACGGGCTTCTGTTGCAAGTGGACGCTCCGGATTTCACGCTAACCTCATACCATGACTGACTTTTTAGCCCCCTTTCTCTCCCCGACCTCCTCCGCCTCCTTCCCTTGTGTGTGATAACGCAACAAAACCGGGATTAAAAAGTTAACTCTGAAGGGAACAGCCTAGCTATGGTCTCCAACATGTTGTGCTCTAGTTCCTGACGCTGTAGCTACCAAAAGGAGCTGTGGGCTGTACCAAACGCAATATGGGGGGGGAGCTAACTCTGTCTGACGCGGGTTATTTAGGCTAATTTATTAACAAATTAGCGTTGATAACATACAATGTATCGCGTTCCGTGTAATAACATACAAAACAAATATTGAATATCCTAAATCTCTTCGTTTTATGGCATTTTATGTTCCTCGTCACACTACATACTTTCCTATCCCGCAATATATTGGCTCGCCCAAAATCTCTGCTCTCGTTGTCATTTCTTAAATTACAATGTATTTTTAAAATAAACTGGTGGTCAGCAAATCAAAGTATATTCATACAGTATCTGAATGAGTTATTTGTTTGTGCTTCTTCCACAAAATGTATTTTAACCCTCTAAAGCTGCTTTCTTTTAACACAGTGTGGGTCAAAAAGGGAAATAGAGGAGGGGGGGGGGGGTGCTTCTCTGTTGCCACTTCAGTCAGTGGAGGCAAATGACAGTGGTTTTTAGTGAGGGTGTAATGGGCATGGGATGATGTCATTACAAAGCCATTATTCGGTACCACAGATTTACAAAAAGTTACTGGAGGGATATTAAGTTGTATATTAAAATGTAATTAGGTTCTAAATGATCACTGTGGGGACATCATTTCTGTATTACAAAAGGTTCCAAAAGTGATACTTAGAGTTACACAAGTATATGCATGTCGTTTAGACAAAAAAATCACTATAACAGCATTAATCACTATGACAGGCACATTGCAAAATCGTTTAGGAATACACAAGTGCTTCCATCAGACATAGAAAACAACCTTTAAGTACAATGAAGTCACTTTGTGTTCCGTTATTAAGAATGGAGACACACTGCAGCTTCTCATATAAACATATTGTTGACCAGGAACACAACAGATACTATACACTGTATAATAATAATAATAATAATAATAATAATAATAATAATAATAATAATAATAATAATAATAATAATAATAATAATAATAATAATAATACATTTTATTTCAAAGCCCTTTCCAGGTGCTCAAAGACGCTTTACAGTGGTTTGATAAAACATGATAAAATAGAATAAAAAAAATATATATATATATATTAAAACAGCAACACAGCATAATTCACAAATTAAAATACAGTATACAGTTGGAAATAAGGTGTTATTTCACCAACCAAAACGTATTCTAAGTATGGTATCAGGGTATGAGAGACCTAAAAAGTGCATTAGATCCCACAAAGTAATATTTGAAACATTTCAATGCTCATCAAAGCATGTTTTTATCAGTTTCATATAGGCACTAATAAAACCATAGATCATAAATAATGAACATGAACTAAATACTATAATAACAGCAGCACCAGTACAATACCAAATCATGTCCTGTTAAGATCTAATCTATACAAATGTATGAGTCCATCCCAAAAATGTGTATTTAAATGTATCATTGGTTCAGATTTAGAGAACATAATCTTTTCTCCCTCAAAAGTGTTTCAGTGGGTTTTTTTTGTATAAAGAAAATCTCGATAAATGTGCTATATTCCATTCTAAGTTGAGCCACCTTCAAACTTGGCCCCAAATTTGATACACAACAGATTTGTGGCAATGCTGAATCAGCACTTACAGTGACATTTGTGTGACTTTTGTGTCAGTTCAACCTGATATTCATTAAGTTCCTGCATGCCTGATTGTAGAGAGGGTTGTTGGCGGGCGTAACAAGAACAGGACAACTGGCTGGGATGGCAGAGTTTGAATGTATTGAGATGATGGGTTGTTTTGGGGTAAAGCTTCAGGATGGGTGCATGGAGAATGTGACTTCAATGTCTATGCAAAGATCGAAGTTTAAAGGCTATACTATCCAAGTAAGCTTGCAGTGGTGCTGGTCAGGTAAAGAGCATGACATCATGGTAAGCCACGCAGGCGAATAACAACAACATCTTCACTAACCACAGTGAATGTTCTGTGAATGTTACAATTCTATAATGCTAATAAATATTGATTTGGTGTTGTCTTTGCTGCTAATATGCAACATTGTTAGCAGGAGTCATTGTGGTAGGCTGGGCTGCAGTTCAGTATTTTGTATGGCGGACATTTGAAGGTTTGCTGTGATTTTTGCATGACGAAAAGATGATTTATGATGGGATTGTTATAGTGAAATAATATCTATGTGTGGTATAATTTCAAGCATACCATCTAATTTGCTGTCTTTATAAAATAACCAAATCACAAGTATGTGCACTGATCCACTGTAGACATATATTTAGGTCTCTCCTTTTACCCCTGAAAGGAGGCTTAAAACCGCACTTTCTAATTATAAGGAAGCTTCAGTTGGGATGTGAGCTCTCTCGTCCCTAAACAGTACATCATCATTCTGCACACGCTTCCCCTCCACTCTCCTGTGGAGCATCTATCAGAGTGTTACATTTCATCCCAATAAAAGTGTTCTTCTTGTCACCTATTCATAATTTGATATGGACCTTTTGAAAAAAAAAAAGGAAAAAGAATGTTCTGGACAAAGAACTGTAGCAGTCTTAGGAGAAATCAAAAAGAGCTAAACAATTTTCAGATGTATTATATTTTATTTTCATATAAATATAAATGAAGTATATGATATTGGTACAATAAGACATTTTAATGTTTTTTTAGGGAACACTGTAAGGCCATCATTGACAAAGGCATGATAAAGATCATGAGACATCTGAGACCCTGAGCTCCTAACATAAGTATTTATAAATAGGAAATAAAAGGGTTAAACATCTGAAAGTAACAATTCTTAATATTTATATATTTTGGCAACTGCATTTATTTATGGGAGGTTGTCACAGAGCTGAATCAACTAATATGTAAAAGGAACACCTAAGAACATGAAAGTTCCTCAAAAGTTTAGTTTGTGTCTTCTCTGGGCGCCATGTGGAAACATGATGAATCTTCTTCTGATGTCGATATAAAGGGCTGATTCTAAGCTAACAAAAACACAACGGTTATTAGTTTAAGGCGATTATACACTAATGAAATCATAGTTGTGGAAAGGATATCCCATTTCTGCCAATAGATCCCATTAAATAATACACATTGGATCTTAAACATGCACTTCATACCCTCCTATGAGAGAATTAAATGTGATATACATAAACATAATACTCTTTAACGCCAAAAGAGAAGTAAATTAGCTTTACATATGCCGTTTTCTGCGTTATGCTGCCAGTTTGCGGTGACTGAGTGGTAAGCTGATCCAGGATCAGGACCTGAACTCTGGGCAGCAGGCCCGGCTGCAGTGCGAGTGGATAGCAGCTGTGGCCATTTCAGCTCCCATCTTGACTATGGGTGAAGAGATGGAGACATTTAATTATAACCTGTGATTAATGTGTCCACAGCAGGCCAGGAGCCTGCCTGTACAGCGCAGAGAGCTTTCGTGCAGGACTTGTCCATCACAAAGCACTGAGAATGAGTTTGTGTGCTCTCAAGTACACATATCAACAATGTCACGTAAGAACCTTATCACTTAAAGTGAGAAAAAGTCACACCACTGCTCCCCTAGCTGTATCCTGGGTCTGGTATCTGACACCTTTTGGCCAGTGCAACATATGGTTGTCAGAAAAAAAAGTGTGAGAGTGTGTGTGTGTGTGTGTGTGTGTGTGTGTGTGTGTGTGTGTGTGTGTGTGTGTGTGTGTGTGTGTGTGTGTGTGTGTGTGTGTGTGTGTGTGTGTGTGTGTGTGTGTGTGTGTGTGTGTGTGTGTGTGTGTGTGTGTGTGTGTGGCCTAGCATTACTATACTTGTGGGGACCTAAATCTGTCTACACAGTCACGTGTGGGGACTCGCCTCCCTTATGGGGACAAATTGGAGGTCCCCATGAGGGGAATCATTAATTTTAGGGTGAAGACTTGGTTAGGTTTAGGATTAGGGTAAGGGTAAGGTTAAGTGTAAGGGTTTGTGTGGCTGTTGGTGCAAAGAGAACAGCTGTGGGCTTATCACTTTAGCTTCCGCTGATAAATAAAGAAACATCCTGGGAAATGAAGAGGCAGCTACAGATAAGGCAAGTGTTTATTTTTTTCATGTATATGTTTGTGTGTATGTGTATGTTTGTGTGTGTATTGTCCATGTGAAATGCAGACATGACCTTCACTCACCACTTGTTTGTGTGGACATTCTTCTGTGAGATTACCGCCGGATGTGATACATTTCCGTAGCATCTCTCTTTCTCACACATACATACAAGTGCATGGACATTTATAGCCCTGTAACCTGAACCAGAAGTCACACATTTACATAAAATAGACACAGTAAAGTATGCCACGGAGACCACACCAGCTGTGTGGAACCATAGTGGTGGTTTTGCATGGTTTAAAACTATAAATATATGGTTTTACTTTCCATTGTTGCCAGCCAGGGCATTGCATCCTACATCTGCCCAATGTCAGCTGGGATTGGCTTCAGCCCCCTAAACCGTTATAGACAAGATGGATTGATGTTACCGACCAAGTTTTCAGACAGACTTTTTACATTCCAGGTATTTTTACATTTCTTTGTTTCTATCTATTTTGGCGCATTTTGAAAATCAACAGAGAATTTGTGTAACTGCCCAATTGTTACAAAGTAGTCATTGGTGGTGCATTCAAGGATATATTCACATCACTTGTTAAACGTTATTGCTTTATAAAGCTATTACCTGTTGTCAGGAGAAAAAACACAAATATTTACACAAATATGGGATATTTATAAAATGTTTTAATATAATGACATTGAAATCCATGCTTAAATCAGTTATGTACGGTATACATCCTTTTGAAATAAATTAACTCAACAATACTAAAGCCCCTAAATGATTAGAAAATCTGCTAATTTGCTGCTCCCCAGTGGCCCCCCAGTTTTCATGAGATTAATTATTAATATTAATAGCACACATTAGATAAATCTAGGCTTATTAATTAACTGTTTTCGCATTTTTCAATACAATTTGACAAAGCATCATGTGTAATGTGTAAGGAGTCACTAGCAATTAAATTCAATTAATTTATCTCACAGGAAAACTGTTCAGTTTTATGGAAGTGTTTGGCTTCTTTGGCTACATTTATTTTGGTTTGATGGCACATCTACTGTATGCTTCAGTCTCAGCCTTGTTTCAGCAACCAAGCTCGAATACTCCCACGGTACAGAACCATACTTTTGGTGGAGATAGTGGAGACCAAAACGACAGGAATAAGAAGAAAAAATAAACAATGCGGAATCAGAAAGGACATTGACTGGACTTGAATTCCCCGCTCAACAGAAAGAAGACTCTAAATTATTGTTGACAATTACTGTGTCTGCTTATTATATGAATAGCCTTTTGCTTTCATGTTAGCTATTACAATCTTCGAAGGCATAATAGTCATTTGTGACCTGGCGATGGGGTTGTACTGCCCCTATAGGCCAAAACATATGAATACAGTTTTCATTTTTTAGCAAATTCATGAAATTAAACATGCTTAAGAACCAGAATGTTTTTTGCATATTATAATGCTAATGGGAGATTTTCCACACTTCTTGTCTCCCCCTCTCCACTCTCGCCATGATGTAATCAAAGACCCCTCATGCAATTTAGCAGTGCACATTTATACACACACACACACACACACACACACACACACACACACACACACACACACACACACACACACACACACACACACACACACACACACACACACACACACACACACACACACACACACACACACACACACACACACACACACACACACACACACACACACACACACACACACAGCGCGCCCTGCTGTGGTGTGGTTCAGAGCCCAACAGCCTGTTCTGTGGCCCGTCTAACTACAGGGCTTTTCTGTGTGAGGCTTATTTTCGTGGATGCTCCACTCTCTCCATGTTCTACTCGTACAATGGGCTCGTTTACATTTGGCCAAAAATCAAAAACAAATGCTGACATGGACACAGGCCTTTGCCTGGCTTCCCTGTTGGCCTTTGGAAGCATGGAGACTCGGGTTTTGACCACAGACTTGTCCTCGGTCGCAATGAGAAGGGCCTTTATTCTGTGATCCAATCATAACTTAGCCCTTCTGTGTCATAAAAGAGAACACTGGTGTCATTTAGAGCTTAAAGTCCACTTAATTCTTTTTTTACGTTTGTATTTAATTAGTTTGTGGGATGCAATGTTATTTCTTTTAATCCTTACGTTTTTTATGTCAAACAGTATTTTTGACTGAACAGCTGAGATGCACTCATGGATGTTTGGTTGTTCTCTATAACGGTTCCCAATTTTTTTTTTATTGGCAGATGTCAATGGAATATATGCGTGTCCAAGTTAACCAAAGTCTAACTCTATGCACAAGCTATCTGGAAAATGTACAAGCAAAACCACTGAGTGTGGTGGTTACTTTGCAATGAGCTGATTTCGGTCTGTTCTGATATATTAAAAAATTCTCGTGGTGTCAAGCTCTTAGGTGGTCATTGCATTTTTGGGAAATTTGGCTGACATGGTATACCAAAGATGATGTCTTGCCTCCTGCTCCCAGCCAACATTGATTTATTTTTAACAATGGAACAATTCTTCCCACTAATCTTACCTGAGTAATATAGTTACTATAGTATATATATTTAGTATAACTAAACCTGAAGGCACCTATTTCATGCCATTTTTTGCAGTTAGTCAAAAGTATAAAAAATGTTGTTGTTGTTGTTGTTTAGATATGGGTGGTTGTTGGTTCACTGCTATACTGAACAAGTAATAAGAGCAATAAGTGGCTGAAGTCACATGTCTCCAACTCTTACTGTGTGCAGCATAAGCCCCTTAAACCTGGATCACTCACAGTAACGTAGAAGAGGATCACTTTCACCGGATGACACATTATTCTCTCTTACATGGGTTTTTTTGGTTGGCTTTTATTTAAGTTTTACACAAACACAGAAATTATTACATAATTATGTTTTACAGGAATCAGATTTTCACATCTTTCAGCATGAGTTATCCACTATAAACATGTGCAGCAAACGCATAAGAGATGAAGACATGATTGTACATAGTCGGCACCTACACAAGCAAACACACACTTGTTCCTGCAGGTGTAAATCATTTGTATGTGCATTCACCAAGATTAAACACCCACACATTCCTCCTACAAAGTACACACAATGCAACCCACCTATACAGGCTTATGCACCTGGCCTGTTGGCATCAGGTCTTTAAACCTCATTAGAAAGCCATCAGATCTTCCATGACTCACAGAGCCAGGGGCACCACAGCTCCCAAAGAGGCCCCAGCTCTGAGACTTCATACCCAGAGGGAGCGCACCGAAGCCTGCATAGAGGAGAGGTGAAGCTGGGGCAGCTCTGGATGGGGTAGGGCGAGGCTTTTTGTTAAAGCCGCTGAAATGGAAACAGAGGCCAAGAGCTTTGATTCGGCTTTGTAGGCAGAATTATCTCTGAGGGCAAGATTAAGATTTGAAAATAGTATAAATTGCTGCTAATCATGCTATGCATTCACAAAGTGTCATGCTGCACGCAAACAAGGGGCTCACACACACACACACACACGCACGCACGCACGCACGCACGCACGCACGCACGCACGCACGCACGCACGCACGCACACACACACACACACACACACACACACACACACACACACACACACACACACACACACACACACACACACACAGCACTCAGTGTTCCTGTGGGGTAACTGGATACCAATCAGAAATTAAGTTCAGATGTACCAGTGGGGGGTTTATAATTTGTATGATGTGTACTCAAAACAGGCTATATTTATCATTTGAAGTACACAGGAAACATCACAAGAGGTCTTAGTTATAATTGTAGCAAACGTGCTAAGAATTGAGAGTGGAATGATTTAAAAAAAAAAAAAACGACCACTAAAATTGGGAAATAGGTTATATATTACATAGGTTAAATACATGTATGGAACATTTTCTTGTATCTCTTCATATTTTTTAAAGGTACACATGTCAAGTTATTTTATTACAGTAATCAGTCATTCACTCACTTAGTTCATTGACTCTGTACTGTTTTTTCTTTTTTTTGCCCCATCACACAGACTATTGACATAATGTGACTTCTTGTCCTTTGTTTAGTGAGATTAAACAATGGAAGATAATAACAATATGGGATTAACTTTTATTTAGTATTCTCTGTTCATATTCCAAAGAGTTGTCTTTGCTGCAATAGTGTTGTTTCTTAATAACAGATTGTGGTTTGGGGAATTAAGATAATAAGGCATTGTATTTGCCATTGGAATTGGTATTTATTTAATGCATTGCAGCTTGTTTGTTCGCTGCTGGCTGGACGGCCTGTTGAGGGTTGCAGTACAAATCCAACTCTGGCTGAATGCGTCACAGCCCCGACCACAAGGAATGGGACCAAATATTGACATCCAGCTATGAAAGCCAGAGCTGCTATAAAGCTACAATGTTTACTGGGGGAACTGCTAGTGATTTAGTGTCCCTGCATCAACTGGACTCCACACAGGGGGGCCCTGCATACACCTGGCAGACTCCCTTACATTCCAGCCTCAGTTCACCCCTCATCACCGCAGCATTACATTAAACTTGCCAATGGTCCACTTAAAAACAAGGATGTTGACTAAACAGAGTCAATAGTAGGGGTGTAAGAGCACACACAAGTCACTGTTCGGTTCAGCAAAGTTTTTGTACTGACGTGTCTTCCTTTTTCAAATACCATGTACTTATTTGATCTGAGGGGTCGACTAATCATGATACATTGAGATCCATTCAACAAATCACCATTTTCTTTTCAATGTGGACATCTCACAACAATGACAGCACATGACAACAATTACATTGTTCTTCAACTTCAATATGTTGGCCAATTAGACACAGTGCATATTATAAGTACTTTACATGTTACATTTCCTCCTGAATCTAATATAAAGAATGTCACATATGTTGCAGTGATGATGTTCTAGAGAACTGAAATAATATTTTAATGTTAAAAAATAACTAATAGCTCAAATAAAACCAACAATGAAACAATGTTTTCACAGGTCTCAATTGTACAATGTCAGACTGCCATGTTTAAATGCACTGACTCACTGACCAGAAGCTCTTTTTTCTTGGATGGAAAAGCACCTACTTACTGCAGATGAAAAGACATATTGACATTAATGTGGAACATGCATGTCTTTCACTGCTCTTACAAGTGGAGTCATGGTCTCTCAACCCCCACATATTTCCTTTGCTTTTAAAAATTAAGGCTGAATGTTCAGAGATGTACTCCAGTGAATGTGGTGTGTGTCCTTCAATTCACACACTGATTGATGTGCACTTGATTTAAACCCTTTTTTCCTTCTTTCTGAAGTCCTCTGCCATCGTTGATAACAAGCTCTTGCAAAATCGCCCCTTTCACTTTTCAACAAAATGATAGGTCAGGCGCTTATTAACAGGGTGTAATTACGTGATGATTTTCCTCATCCACATGTTCCATCAGAAACTCAAAGCTGGACGTCTGCTGTAAATGCCCAGGAGTTCTCTATAAATACTTGTCTTTTCTATCGGACCCTTTGTGCTCTTCCAGAATGGAACTTGTAATTGTGCGCCGCTTCTTTTCCAGGCACCAGCACTTTCCCTGCAACAGCTGGATAGTGACAGTGCACACAAAGACCCAGCAAACATGATCAAAAACACACAAATAGTGTACACCGATATGTATATATGTGTGTGCAGGCATGCATGTGTACACAGAGAATCCTAATTTTCTACTTACAAAAGCTCTGGATCCTCTGGGGCTTATAAAGGCTTGTTGAGTTTTTGTCTGGCTTCTTTAGAATGTCTTCTACCCGCTTGGATTTTCTTTTAACCTCCAAAATAACAGATCTGCGGTGTATGCTTGCTTCCATGCAAGCTTCTTTTCTTTAGGCGATATGGGCAGAAGGTGGGGCATGCAGCTGTGTCAATAGGCTATCAGGCAATCCAAAAGCAGCATTATAGCCCTGTAAAGTGCCTTTTATGTTGGCCTCCTGGCTAAAAGACAGGCCTGTTTACACTTTGCTCTTTGTAAAAAGTCTTACACCTGTGTTTGGGGGAGGGGGCGTGTACAGCTGGGTGTGAAGGTGTGTGCACTTACCTGTTGAGAGATGAGCAGCACCTGTTGCATTAATGGACTCCGTGAACTTGGACGTTCTCTTGGAAGTTTAATGTTTGGCACAAGTAATTAACTGTTAAAGTGATGATGGGGGAAGAGAATTAGAAAATAAATCTAATCTGGTAATGTTTGAAATTACTTGCCTACTGTATGTTGAACAAAGGTCAGTTTTTTGAACGCTTTATTTCTAACTTTTTATATTTCAAACTATATTTAGTAAAGTTTGAACTTTACTTACTAGTTTTTTTCACATGCAAGCTGCGATTTATACATTGGATCATTTATTTGGCAGAAATGGACCAGATTCAGTGATATAAAAAGAAAGGCAATGAAAAAATAGCTGGAACAAATTCTCTATGAAGAAATAGTCTCAGTGAAAACTGCACTGAAAAAACTGAAACGTTGTAGTCTACCTAGTAGGTTGAAAGCACTAATAATAAGTTTACATACTAAATATTAGGTTCAACTTAATATAATTGCGCTCAACTAACCTAATACAGTTAATTGAAATCTGTTGACATTACACATTTAACTAAAGTCTACGTTTCAGCTTTATTGGATAATCCAGAATAACAAAACCCTTCTTTGCTCTTTGAAAAAAATAGAAGAAGCCCTACTATTATGTTCGCTTAGATCTGTTTAATTGAGCATACCAAGAATAAAGAATAACGAAAAGCAGACATATTACATGTTAAAAACTTAAAACATCATAATCTGAATTTAACGCTGACACTACTCATTAAAAAGCAAGTGAAACAAGTTAATAGCAATAGCAAATAAATGTCCTGGCACCAGATCCAGCCATTGTGTTGGAACAGTCCAAATCCAGCTGGCCCAGCAGCTCGCCACAGAATTCATTTCATGCTACATCTCATGGCCTAAAGAGCCAGGACTGAAAAGGATGCAGTGATAATTGTGCTGCTGAATTTGGCGTGAACAAAACATATTTTTTACAAGGAGAGGGTGGAGATGGGGGTCAGGGAAGCATGCTGATGCATCCATAACACACACACATTCAATACAAATTCATCTCAGAGACCTTTATTCAACAGTGCAACCTAATGAGAGCATTCTACTAATTATTTCAATTTGGCAGACATATTTACCCAGAGCAACAAACATTGGGAGCTATTCTGGGGTTCATTGTCTTGCCGAAGTATGTTTGGACATGAATTAAAGCACCAGATCCTTATATGAACTGAACATGATACCTCCTAGGATCTCAGAAAAAGGAACCGGATACACACTATTTCTTAATGCTCTTAATGTCCTTCACTTTGAATTGCATTGTGTTGAAAGGTGCTATATAAATAAACTTGCCTTGCCTTGCATGGATGATAGCAATTATTGAACCTGTGGATCCTTACCATAATATCCACACAAATGGTCACCCAAATTACACACAGATAAACAAACACTATGCTCTCTTACCTATAGTTTATAACGAATGGACAAACAAACAACAATTAATCCCCAGAGTTGTCTGTTAGTTTTGATAGTGTATATAATAAATGTTTTTCATCCTTGATTCATAGTTACATTTGTTTAAGAGTTTATTGCCATACTTCTTCTTTCCAGAGGAACCTATTTTGCCTCCAGGAAATACTTGCTGAAGGTGAACCAGTAAAAAAACTATCCATGATGAGAAGCTATTTTGGCAGACAATCTGTAGCTCTTAGGCCAAGAAAGACTTCCGTCAGCCAACACCCCATCTAAAACTTCTGTAGAATCTACTCCACAAGTTGGACCATTTGGATAAGACACTATAAATATATATTATTAACAATGACCCAAGCTTATTCAGCTGAGTCAAGTGCACAATAAGTCAAATAAATGTTACAAAGATAAATGGCAATGGCACTTAAGGAGTTCAGACCTTTGCAAAGGTCCCTGGTAATTTTTGATACCTCATGTATTCTTATACATTGTATTCTTGTATTCTTGTACATTTTTCGCAATGAAAATTTGACAAACCGGCAGACAGACCAAGTTTTCTTTTTGCATTACCTGTGTGACCGGTTTGTGAACACCCGATAAAGAGTCAGCTCTTAATTATTTCTGGTAAGTCCATTTAGTTTTCAACAAACTTAGCATGTGCTATGCTAATAGTACCTGGCCCTGCCCAGCTCCACTCTCTTATCAAAATATTGTCCCTTCTGTTGCAAAAAAAACATAATGGCGACAGCAAAAATCAAGACTTCAAAACGGTGGTTGATGTCACGGTGCCTTGGCCATATCTATGGTTTGGTCTCAGGGACTGCATTTCAGGGAAATCCCCTTTGTCACCCAGATTTGTTTGATGAAACTCTCCCTGTCCTTGAGATAGTCACGTAACTCAAAGTGCTCACTCTCTGGGTCACAGGGGTGAGAGCATCAGCTTAATGAGACGTGAAGTTCTTGCGTTTTCAGCGTTGCTACCGATGCTTCTCTGTGAGTTCTGTGAAATCCCTCAGAGAAATGTTCAAAGTAATTATACACTGTCTGCGCTGTCTAATATTGTGACTGGCTGCTCTAAATTTCTGAACAATTCACAAACATGCACGCTGGCCCACAGCAATGTTGGTACTGTGTTACACGGTATTATTCAATCTGCTGTATGTTGAACACTTCTGACCGAAACAATTCTGTTCTTAAATAATAACTGTGGTAGGGGTCCACTGAGCTGTCTGGCGCCATCGTCCTCCTAAACATCTCATTACTGTAACCACAAGGTCAGCATGGCACAACCCAGCACACTTCCTCTGAAATACATATCAGGGCTTAACTATTTTAATGTATAAACAATATGTCAGCAAAAGCTTATGAAACACACCACAAATAAGCCACAACACATATCATGTCCATAAATGGTAGTCTATCAGTCAACACAATAAGAATTAGAATAATGTTTTGGAGTAACCACTCAATAATCGTGACTGCTATGGATCATTCTCAGGCTACATGTTTAGGCATTAACTAATAAAGGTAATGAAATCTAAATACCAGCATCTCTCAATCTCACTATGCAACAAAGAATAACTGTGTTAAATCCATGCAAAATAACCACAATCTAACTAGAGAGCAATATTGATTTTCTCATGTTATTGTTGGCAAAAAGTAAATAATCTATTTCCCAGAAACAGAAACAGGTAGGTTGACACGGACGAGGAATTTGTGTTGAAGCTAGACTGGGAAAGCTTCACAACCGATGGACATCACTCCGAGGTCAACGTGTTTAATTGATGAAATATCAATTGTCTATGAATGGCAGAAAAATTGTTGAAAAGATAAATTAGAAAAACATATTGCAAATCCTTCTAATAATTGAGAGCCTGAAAACAATCAATCATGTTCTATGTGAAGAAGTACTTGAAACAGTTATATAAAATATAATCGGAGGATGAAACCCTCTTTAATCGTCACATGCGCACAGCACAAACAGATGTGATCTCCGGGGAGCAATGGGGAGTGTGGGGGGGTGTCCGGTGCCCTGCTCAAGGGCACCACGGCAGGGCCCAGGACGTGAACTGTGACCTCTAGCAGTCCACATTCCATTTTTAGGTCTGTTCGGGGACTTGAACCAGCGATACGTCTCCCAGTCCAAGTCCCTACTGACTGAGTCAGTTCATGAATTATTACATTTTTCAAATCCAGCAAGGAAAACGTATAGACTGAACAACAAATCTAGATTTGCATTGGTAAAGTTTTTCTAGTTAGGGTTGCTGGTTCAAACTGAAAGGTCAGGAAAAGCAAAAGAAGATCATAGATCCAAGCATTGGAAGAGAGAGGGACACAGCTAACTGCTCCTTGGTCTCCAATACCCTGGAGTCTCACTTAGCCTTATTTTCAGCCTACTCCCCTCATCCCGTCGACTCCTGCCCCCCCTGACCCCCCCCTACTCCCACCACTCGCTCGAACAGATTGGAAGAAATGAATGTCTCCAAATTGGCCACAGTGGTGAGTTAAGGGGGACTCTAAGACCACATTGGCTCTGCTTTTACACCAGCTATCATGCGGTATCTAGCCCAGATCCTCTGTCTCTGTCTCCTGTATTAAATTAGCATGAGAAAGCAGCCTGTTTGAACCAATAGCCGGTTATGGTCTTTGTGTTTATATTGGACCATGTAAGAGTGCCAATCAGTGGTTAATATAATAAGAGTACCACGTTTAAGGCTGCAATGTGAACTTTTGTATGTCTTCAGCCCCCTCAGTCTGTGTGTGAGTCAGACTGTGCCTTCTTATGTGAATTAGGTTTATTAAGATTCCAACATAAGTGTTTTAACGCCAGGGTTTGATGATTTTGAAAATGGTAATCACAACTTCTTATCTGCACACACTAGGTTACAAAGTGGTTTTATCTTAATGCTGGAAACATCTGCATTATGTTTATGACCCTACATGAGGGCTCTGTTCATTGCAGCAACTTATTTCCATTCAGGTTTGCATTTAAAGATGCAGTGAAGTCACTTTATGTAAGTACTGTAACTGCTTTATGTGTATCTTTTACCAAAGCACTATCAATACAAATGATTTACCTGACCAGGGAGCCTTCCATTTTAAGAACAAAATTGAGAGAAGCTACGGTTTCTTCATAATCTTTTCTATTAGTTTATTTATATGTAAATGTGCAACAAACACTCCAATGTATCTGAGCCTTAAGTGAAGTTACTGTTTTTCAAGATATGTTAAAGCGTCCACATGTTTTTGGCTAGTCTTGTCATATTGTACATTTGATCTTTCTGTTCTTTCAGTTTGGCTAAACTACTTGAAAAATACATATAATAATCTCAGGAAACTGCTCTGGTGAATAAATAAATAATTAAATACATTAAAATCATAGTTAACTATATATACTCATTAACTCTCATCTCAAAATTCTGTATTGGCTACAAAATATTTTAAACCTTTGATTAAATATATCTTTCTGCAATGGCCCGTGGGACTTGTAGCCATCTGCTAAAGTTGAACCTTAATACAATTGTGTGAATTTTTCTAATGGACCTGAATTGTTTTTTAATTGAGTGGAATTTTTTTGAACTGATAACTTAAACAGATCAGTCTGGCATGTAGAAGTGAAAAAAGAAAATACAATACATTAGCCCTGACATTATAAACTCTCCCTTGCCTCCCTGATGCTGTTGCTCTCTCTCTATCTCTTTCCTTACTTTGTTGTTGATCGTGCCCCTCTTGCCGTGTAAAGTAAGATTAAGTTCACAGCTGCCAATTTCTTCACCTCTAAAGGTAGAAACGAGCCTCAAAGCCCTGCAGGCTGGTTTTTTTCCCAATGGATTTCACATTTGAACTTTTACCATGCCACACAACCCACACCCACAACATCATCACACACTCTTTCTTGACAGCAGTCCCTTGTCTGTGATTGTCTTACATACAGGGGACAGCTCTGAGCTGCAAAAGACCCGAGTCTGAACCTGTATATATACCTCAATAGAGCGATTTGCTTAGAAAAATGAATAGGCAGAAAGAGAAATGAAGTTCTGCCTCCCGGTATTCAGGATTCATAAATCCACAATGTGAGCTGAGCTGTGAGGCTCATCAAACCAACAAGAAGCATCAGCCATTGATCTGTTCAAGTATTAACCTTAAAGGCTAATACATTATATCAAATGGTCTTTGATTATATTCACAGATATTATATTTGACAGAATATGTGCCATTTTCTCATAAACTTCTATAGAGTCGGTGTTCTTTTTTCATCCAGTAGAGTTTCCCCTTTTGGGCATTAGGGAGAATGACAGTTTAAGGTAATTGCAATAACTTCTTTTTTAGGACCATGAGGTTGCCGATGGCTATGCCAATGTATTTCTACGTTTTTTTTGTACGCATCACTGTACTTGTACTGCTTAAATCTTCTGCTATGTTTTCAATGTAAATGTTTTCTGGTGCTCATTGTGTATGATCACTTCTGCATTATAATTGCTGCTTGGTCAAGTTTATAGCAGGGTGACATACAGTATTGCGAGTTAATTATACAGGATAATCAGCCTAATGTACTGTCTTAGCATCAATTTACCCCATTTATGTTAACATGTAAAGGGTAGGGCTTAGGGATAGGAATTACATGACTTCATTGTGCTTGTGTAATTAATGCTGACCACATTAAACTAATTGTTGGCTAATTTTGATAAATACCATGTTCATTTAAGTGAAAAGGTTTGTTGCTGTGTATGTTGAGCAATGTAACAGGCTTATTCATGGAAATAGTCCTACAAACGGTATCCAATAAAAAAAGAATGGCTTGTTCTGAAGTCTTTCATGGTCCCAAGAGGGTATATTTTTAGTAACTAGGAGATCTTTCGACTTTTCTTTTAAGCTCCAGGAGGAGGACTACTGTTTTGTAAGTGATTGTGAAAGAGAGATCAAAGGGTTGGCACTTGATATCACATGAGGGAGAAAGGCAGTGATTATGTAAACAGATACATTCTACACACTTCTTTGTCTGCAACCGCATCCAGTACAACACTTCAGCTGAAAACATAATAACTCTCAAGTTTGAACAGGGATAGCCTTTCATTGCTTCATCCAGAAATGTTTGCTTCAAACAGCTAAATATTCCACCCAAATCTTTGAAAACCAAAAACATCCCTATAGGGCTTAATATTAAATTGGTGTATCAACTCAGTGGCGCTACGTCCTTGTTTTTATTGTTTCATAAAACTTAACTTGTATATAACGTTTATAATTGAGAGCTGTTTTCAGGTCATCAATCTGTATTGTGTATGTTCCTATCAAATAAACCATACAGTAATACATAACATTCATTCGAAATGGTAGGTTACATTACCTACCATTTCCTATTTCATGGTAAAAGTTCATTTCTGCAGATGTGTTTCACAGTCACTTCAATACGTCCCAGATAAAGACTCCATTAGATAAATTGAACCTGCAGGCAGTTTTAAGTTGGCTGCACCATTCAACTGAAGCCTTTCCCTGATTACATGCCCCACTGTATAAAGTAAAATAGGGAATACATAATTCTGATTGTCATGGAGAGTGTGCATTGAGCCTGATAATCAGAATGGATTGCCATTTCTTTTCAGCTGATCCAGTCAACCTGACAAAGTGTTCGTGTTAGCCAATTATTGGTTGGGAGGGGAAGATGTTTGTTCGTTTTTTTGCCCTACCAACCAATCATTATAAATCCATATCTCCAATATTAATTGTAGTTAACCTGTAGAAGCTGCTGGGAGCAATTAACTATTGTTTAAGACATTTAACACAGACATATGTGCATGTTCGGAGTTATAATTATTACTTAATACCATACATCTAATCGATAGATTTATGATCGATAGATGTATGATCGATAGATTTATGATTAGAAAATTATAAAAGTAGGGTAGACATGTGGAGATTATCCGACTGAAGAAAACGTGATCCGTCTCTTAAATGTGTGTCAACCACAGACCCTATTTTCCAAAATCCTATGGAGAAATTGCATTACTTTTTTGACGAGGGAACCGGAAGAAGCTTACTTCCGGGTTTTAGAACTGCACCACTCTATAAGGCTGCATCAACTATATGAGTACACTACCTTTTAACACTTTTGAAGGAGTGTTAAAGTAACCTTTATTTTCAGTTTGACAAATGGTACATGAGGTATCGGACCACGGCAGTCTGTTACCAAGCGGCTGCACAATGGGATTATTTCCAAAATCCCAGAAATGTTTGTATGACTATTACATTATAGATGTGTTATACGTCATTGGTAATTTGATCAGTCAGTTAGGAAAGTAATCAACCAGCTAATTTCTACTGCTACTAGTAATGTGTATCCACACAGAGTCTGGCCAAGGTAAGATATGAGAGTTTTGTAATTTTCCCAGTTTCTTTTGTTCAGGAGTCTTACCAAAATAAACTACATTTTGGAACATTCTTTTATTTATGATTTTTGTATCTCCTAATTATAACTTAGAAAGTAGTAGTTACTCAAATATATAATCATGACATAAATCTTCTGACGGTAGAATTATATAATTATGAGATTGATTTCATAATACTGAGACGTTTTCTCATATGTTATATGAACGCTGTCTAATTGCAAGATATCACATACCAGAGGATGTAATTACAGGAAGCCATTGTTCATAGGTCATATACAAATGTTTTTCTTTGGTGGATGCAATGTGCTTCTGGGCTGTGCCTCGTGTTTTAAGATTTTTGGTGATTAACATTTTTAGTATGAAGTGGTTTGTAAATGCACACAGTCACGAACAAATGAAGAAGCTGTATTGGCAGTATGTCCGGCAGTGGCTCAGTCAGTAGGGGCTTGGAGAGCCATGCAAGGCGTGCGGTCCAAATAAAGAGGAACATTTCCCATTTCGAGGGTAAAATGTCAGAGGTGTGGCATATAATGAAGAGGACAGTAAAAAGGGACATTAACCTTGTGCTAATACATGTGGAAAAGGACACATTTTGCGAGGATTTTGTGGATGGCAGCAGGCTAGTTGAGATGGATGAGGAGGGAGCATTGTGCTTCAACTTTGAAAGGAAAACTTAAGGCACACTACCTTTAAGCTAGTGGTATGAAATATTGAATGTGTGTATTATGAGCAATGCTTTATGTAGTTGTCATGAGATGTTAAATGTCTATTTTTGATAATAAAAGAGAAAAAAAAAAAAAGTAGGGGCTTGGACTGTGTAGGGCCGCCGGTTCAAATCCCCAACCAGACCTAAATATGAAGTGTGGGCTGCTACTTGGAGAGGTCCCAGTTCACCTCCTGGGCCCTGCCGTGGTGTCCTTGAGCAAGGCACCGGACACCCCCTCACTCCCATTGCTCCCCGGGCGCTGTACAATAGCTGCCCACTGCTCCTAGTACTAGACTCCTGGTACTAGGATGGGTTAAATGCAGAGGCCACATTTCACTGTGTGTGCTGTGTGCTCTGCATGTGACCATTAAAGAGGGTTTCATCCCTCCAATTATTCTCTCTATGAAGCAATGTATAAGAACTTAGTCAAAACTCTGAAATAGTGTCTCCATAGAAGCATTTCTGTTTAACAAAAGATAATAAATGCCATTTGAATGTCTCCCAACATAATCACATCCCCCAACAACAACAACAACAACAACAACAACAACAACAACAACAACAACAACAACAACAACAACAACAACCTCCTCCCACACAAAGATACAAACCCCCTCCTCATGTGATTTGTGTTGGTTTGCAAGTCCTGCATGCGTTCAGCAGTGAGGGTGTTAATGGATGGGGAATCCCTCTTTGTGGATTATAGATGAGGGTTGGTGACCTGTTTCCGTGACTGAATCTGTGATTAGGTGATACAGCAGCATCGGGCTCTTTTAAGTCTAAATTATTCAGGAATTGCAGCTGGCCACAAAGCGGTTTCACTCATTGCATATTTTGATTGAGAAATAACACATGGAATCTAATTTCATGATGGGAAAACATTTTCAAGTTCATTTTACACAACAGTGGGCAAACCAGTGGTGTATTATCTATAAGGCTTTCGGAAATAAGTATGCACATTAAAGAAACCAATTTCACCCTCAGATATTTTGTATACAGTCAAATCTTTTAAGACGGTGATGTCCAATGCAGTCCAGGTAGCCTATTTATGCAGTTATTTGTTCTGATTTAGTGTGAAAATAAACATTTTTGGTGAACCTGCTTTCCTTCAACTTGATACCTCTACTCCAGTAAGTGATGTTCCATGAGAGTATTTTGACAATGCCAACACAACATCCTGCACATGCAGTATGGAGGACAGCCTGCTGATGGATGAATCTGTGCCTTCTTTCCAAATAAGATCCCAACCAACAGATACAAAAACATGTTTTATGGTGTTGCACTTTGTGGTTTATCATGCATAGCTGAAATTATGGTTAAATCATTGGTCAATTCAGAAAATATAACAATGTATCCTGTATTTACACAATAACTTGCGGCGTTTTCCTTCAACACAGGATGAACAACTGAAAAAATTATGTTCCTGGTTGATCTAATGTTAAATACAGTATATCCTTTCACAGTAACTTCCATTTATCTGTAACTGAATATAACCACCAACATTTCCAGACTGTACAAACAGCCATTTTTGCATCCTCTCATAGCATTTTATTGGTAGACTTTAAGCAACATACTTATGAATGACTGATGACTGCCTGGAGGCAAATACCTGGTAAATAGGATGTGGTTGTGCGATGTTTTCTGACAGCAAGTTGACAAGGACCACTTTTAAATGCACCATTTAACGCAGGACTGACCCAGAATGGATACCAGCTATAAATGTAGTGAAAGGAAAGCTGCAATTCTAAGCCACGTTGGAAATCTTTTGAAATGGAACAGGCCTTGTCCATCTTTTTTCTGTCTTTAAATGTAGACCCCAAACAATGTAACTCTTACCTTAGGATTCGGCAATGGTAACCATTAATGAAGACATAATGTCATGTCGTTATTTTGTAGTCCTCCAAATCTGTCTAAAGTAATCTGTGGTCTCAGCTACCATCATCACAAAAGATGATTGGTGTAATGCTGTATTCACACTATGTTGGTAGAATGTAAAGAAAAGGGATTTTAGCCTCCTGTTGTTCTGACTTGATTGTGCATATTTGCAAGAATACTTACTATAATTACGACCATTGGTAGCCTTGTCACACCTGGGAGATAGCCTGAATGTCTTTTTTCTTAACCAAGTGAATCTTTATACAAACAAACAAACTCCTTTAAACTTAAATCGACTTAAAACAATACAATACTGGAGTATATGTAAATGTAACTACCAGTCGGTTAGATAGATTAGCCTGCTACCGTTTGTAGATGTTTCAAAGGCAATAAAGTGATTAAGTGGCTATAAACCTTTAGCTAGCTAGTTGACTCAGTAGCTCCTTCACTACCATCTTTAGTTTGCTAAGTAGCTAGTTATTTCTTTCCTTCAACATTTATAACTTCAATTTTCCTGCTGTTTGTATACAAATGTCAGACTTTCAATATTTAGTTATAAAACGCAATAGGGTTTTACATTGGATTTCCCCTACAAGAGGCTGGTGAGGTCTTTAGCACTGTGCTGGAGCGATTAAAGATGATTACTGGTGGAAGCACCCAGGAGATGATTTTCAGAGGGAGGGAGACGCAGAGAAGAAGGCACTAAAAGATGTTGACAGTGGAAAAGTTAAGCATCTCTTTCTCCCCAGTATATTTGTCATCACTGTTAGCGCTGTCATGTTAAGTCCAGGCATGCTGTGATCGGTTTATAATATCCCACAGCTAAAAATGCTGCGTATAGTTACAGTGCCATAGTAAATGTACAGTAGTTTGCCTTTGAGTGAATGCATTTAATTGCCAGGTTCTTACATCAAATGCTTTTCAATCTGCACTTTATTATTGCTGCACTCCAGCGGGTGGGAAAGTCAGGTGTGTTGATCTGAGGTATGTGTGTGTGTGTGTGTGTGTGTGTGTGTGTGTGTGTGTGTGTGTGTGTGTGTGTGTGTGTGTGTGTGTGTGTGTGTGTGTGTGTGTGTGTGTGTGTGTGTGTGTGTGTGTGTGTGTGTGTGTGTGTGTGTGTGTGTGTGTGTGTGTGTGTGTGTGTGTGTGTGTGTGTGTGTGTGTGTGTGAGTGAGAGAGAGAGAGAGAGTGTGTTTGTAAAAGTAACCCACGGCTGTTAAGTGCTATGAGCCTTAGGAAAACATTTCCACTTTTCCAAAGTAATGAATGCTCTCACTAAATCACCACTGAATCTCCCACGCGCTCTGCACTCAGTTGTCCATGAATTACCTGCTCACACACGCTCAGACACCAGTCCGTACAAAAAATAGAATATCTCTTTGCTGCAACACTAGACCTATATGAAGTGTTTAATTATGGTAATAATGTTTTCACATCTCTTAAAATGTATGTCAGAGCAGAATGGGAAAAGGGAAAACCGCCCCCGAAAACACTTCAACTCTTTTTGAAAAGAGTGCAAGTTAAATATATCAAATTTCACTGAAGAGGCCCAAAAAGCTATTCCCAATAGCAATACAAACAGCTTGGACGCATTTACTTGTGGGAAGCTGGTGAGGGATCATGCACTTGGCAAAAGGTAAAGCAACTTGCAACAAATCTTTAAAAAATATGACTGCTGAAGTGGGATTTTATATGGCTAGCAGTTGTATTTGTTTCTGTGACAGCTTGACTAGCTTACCGATTACTTTACTCTGTTTCTTCAAGAGTTTCTTTGGTAGCAATATACATCTTTCTGTTAACATATTGTAAAATAATACACCTGTCAAATGTATTATGTGTTCAGTCTATGGCTCAAGATGCTCCAGCATGCAGTCCAACATATTTTGAGATTTCTAGTCTTGCACTTAATTATTCACATACAAATGGCAAACATAGTTGTATTAAGATGAAACAGACGGCTAAAGAGAGGAGCCTAAACTATGGCTTCCTTATTACTTCAGTTATATTTGTGAATTTCAGTTTTTGGAAAGTAACAGAAATGGTCAGACACAGCATCACCAAATCCCATGGAAGACTGTCTGACAGACCCTTCTTCCTTCAGCCAATCAAAAATGCACATATTCACAGGTAGATTACTTTGTAATGAGAATCGTTTTTTCTGCTCTTTATCTTCTTTTGTAACAATCGTGATGAAAGAGAGAATTATGGCTTTAGCCAAGTTACAAGCCTCAAACCTCATGAATCTTCTCTAATAGGACTCCTGTATGGTATTTCATGCCTAATAGACAAAAGTCCCACATAAAAAAATCCTTTGTGCTGCTTGAATAGCATCTTCTTGTGGTCTTATTGTGCACTAAGAGGTTTACATAGTATAAGGACATACTCTAGCCATTCTCTTGCGTTAGGTCATACCCCCCTTCCCATGCTATTTTCGGTCAAAATTGACCGGTGTGTTTTGCAGAGTGATATCTCTGGAACCCCTTATCCAATGTTGATGGTTGACATCTCCTTTGAACAGTCAAAGCAAGTAGAATCAAGGGATGACACCAGGGGTGAATTTCATATTATTTTTGGCAGTAAGTTCAAAGATAGTGCTTATTTTACATTACTGTATACAAATGCTTGCCATGTAGGCTGTGTTTACTGGAGATGGAAATGCTTTAGTTAGTGTTGTAGCTGAGATTCTTCCCGTTCCAATGATGTATGGGATGTATTGATTTGATACAAGCAAGCCAGTGTTTCATGTCATGGTCCGGACCCACCGGTGGGCCCATCAAGTTCAGCATTCACTGTGATGAATATAAAATAAGACACTGATTTTGTTTTCTTCAATGAACATTTATTGAAAGAGAAATATACCATAACAGAACATGTGTGTGTGTGTTCACGTGTGTTCACGCACATAGTTGGCAATGCAAAATTGTGGAATGTCACCTCAGGCTCCTCTCCCTCAGGGGCTTCTATCTCAGGGGCCTCTCCCTCAGGGGCCTCTATCTCAGGGGCTTCTATCTCAGGGGCCTCTCCCTCAGGGGCCTCTATCAATCAATCAATGTTTATTTTTCAATCAATGTTTATTTATATAGCCCAATATCACAAATGTTACATTTGTCTCAGTGGTCTTCACAGTGTGTACAGAATATCAGTATGACAATACGACACCCTCTGTCCTTAGACCCTCACATCGTACAAGGAAAAACTTCCGAAGAAAACCCACAGTTTAAAGGGAAAAATGGGAGAAACCTCAGGGAGAGCAACAGAGGAGGGATCCCAGACATGCAATAGATGCCGTGTGTAAATTGAAAAGATAATACATTTGCAACATAGGTAGTCCAAATGTTTGGAAATGCATGTGTGTATAATAGGAAGATGAATCCACGAGGATATCCATCCAGGACCGATGATCCAGGACCACAGCCACGACTTGCGATCCAGGGCTCGCGATCCAGGACACAGGACCGCAGGATCATCCATGACTCCGGATCCCGGCGTATATAGACACCAAAAAGAAAGACATTTGGGGAAGCTGGGTTAATTGTAACATGAGAGTACACAGGTATAGACAGAGAGAAGGAAGAAGTAAGATGTCCCCCGACAAACTAAGCCTATATCAGCAAAACTAGGGGCTGAATCTAATCAGCCCTAACTATAAGCTTTATCAAAAAGGAAGGTCTTAAGCACACTCTTAAAAACGGATAGGGTGTCTGCCGCCCGAATGCAAACTGGAAGCTAATTCCACAAATTTGGAGCTTGATAAGAAAAGGCTCTGGCTCCCATTGTACTTTTAGAGACTCTAGGAATAACCAACAACCCTGCATTCTTGGAACGCAATGCCCTAGTAGGACAGTAGGGTATAATGAGTTATTTAAGATAAGATGGCGCCTGCCCATTAAGGGCTTTGTAGGCGAGAAGAAGAATTTTAAATTCTATCCTGTGTTCTATAGGGAGCCAGTGTAAGGCAGCCAGAACAGGAGTAATGTGGTCCCTTTTCCTAACTCTGGTTAGTACACGAGCTGCAGCATTTTGAATCAGCTGAAGCGACTTGACTGACTTCTTGGTACTCCCTGATAATAAAGAGTTACAATAATCCAGCCTAGAAGTAACAAATGCATGGACTAGTTTCTCTGCATCATTTTGAGGCAAGATATGCCTGATTTTTGCAATGTTACGTAGATGGAAGTAGGCGGTCCTTGAAATTGATTTTATGTGGGCGTTAAAGGATAAATCCTGATCAAATATAACACCAAGATTCCTTACAGTCTCACTGGAGGCCAAATTAATGCCATCCATAATTAGTATATCTTTAGATAATTTGTTTTGTAGATTCTTCGGGCCAAGTACAATAACTTCAGTTTTGGTCGTGTTTAACATCAAAAAGTTTAAGGTCATCCACGTTTTTAAGTCCTTAAGGCAGTCTTGCATTTTATTTAGATGATTAATTTCATCAGGCTTGATTGATAAATATAGTTGAGTATCATCCGCATAACAATGAAAGTTTACAGAATGATTCCTTATAATATTGCCTAATGGAAGCATATATAATGTGAACAAAATAGGTCCGAGCACTGAGCCCTGTGGCACTCCATGGCTAACTTTGGTTTGCGTGGAAGATTCATCGTTAACACGTACAAACTGAGAGCGTTCAGATAGATAGGACCTAAACCATGCCTAAAGCAGTTCTCTGTATGCCAACTAAGTGCTCTAGTCTTTGCAATAGGATATCATGGTCGATAGTATCAAATGCAGCACTGAGATCGAGCAAAACAAGAATAGAGACAAGTCCCTTGTCTGAGGCTATTAGAATGTCATTTGTGACTTTAACCAGAGCTGTCTCTGTGCTATGATGTGTTCTAAAGCCAGACTGAAAATCTTCAAATAAATCATTGTTTTTTAAGTAATCACACAGCTGTTTTGCGACCGCTTTCTCAAGAATTTTTGAGAGGAACGGAAGATTAGAAATAGGTCTATAGTTGGCTAAAACCTCTGGATCGAGGTTGTGCTTTTTAAGAAGCGGTTTTATCACTGCTACTTTGAATGATTGTGGAACATAGTCTGATAATAAAGACATATTCATAATATTTAATAAAGAAGTGCTAATTAATGGAAAAACACAATATTTATGATTAAAACAAAAGTCATTCGGTCACTTTTGACCCGAAACGCAAGAGAAAGGCTAGCAGAGGTAACATTTTTTCTGTATGATGTGATAGAGCAATTGTGCTGAATGTATTTGGTTATCCAAGTGACTGTTGTTTTGTTAATTTGTATATATTGATTGTTGTGTTTTATCTTAATGTGTGCATGTGTAAATGTGTCTGTTGATTGTATATATATATATAGGATATACATATGTTATACATATTTGTATACATCTTTGGTCATTTGTATTATTCTATTCGGGATTGTTGGAAACGTTATTTCGATCTCTCTGTCTGTAAAACACATAGAAAAATTGACATTAAAGTTGACTTTGACTTGATATTTCTGAGACATTTCCACCTATAAGAACAGCCTATAATCTCCACTGTCAAATTACTTTCGAGAAAGCATTGAATACAAAACAACCTGGCGAAAGTTGAAACAAACCCTAAAAGATGAGTGTACTTTTTTAAGAACAACCCCTTCGAGAAAATCCCTGGATGAAACGAGGGGTTACGTATGGTAACCCTTGTATATAAGCGCAGGCTGAGCCCTCTACTGGACTCTATGGGTACTACCCCTTGATCATATCATGCAAGCATTCATCCACTGAGACTTCTATAACCGTAGCCGGCCCCGGGGCGGGCCTACCTGAATGCGCGCGCATCCCACTGTATGGGATGACAGTCAGGAGGCCTGACCTACACTTCTCTTCAGCAAGCAGCATAGGACAGACAGGGCCCCCGAGTAGAGGGCTCCGCCTGTGCTTATGACTAGGGTTACCATACGTAACCCCTCGTTATATCTCTCACTGGCCGATGTATACATGCGCTGTCGTCCAACAACAACAACACTGTTCCATCTCACTGTCTCTGACCGGCTTTCTGGTTAGCAGCCGCTGCGCCTCACTCACCTCTCCCTTGGTCGTAACCGTGGAGAAGCCGGGGCTGCGGCTGACAGAGCACATTCTGACGCGCTTACCTCGTGAAAGTGTGCTCGGAAAACAGCGCTGAGGGCTCTCCCCCTCCGCCCATAGGCGGACGGAGAGAGTCCTCAGCCCTGTATGGGCTCACTATGCACCACCTCTCCCGAGTCCTTAAGGAGCATGGGGAGAGCGCAAGTGCCCTATGTCCCACACTCAGACAAACGTAAGCACATTACGCCCGGGGAGGGGGCCAGACGCGTCCGTGAACACTGTGATGTAGGAGGTCACCCGTCCCAGTGGAGACCCCCTCCGGAGGTGATCCGGGGACCCCCAGAACCGGAGGTTGCCATCCACTGAGGGGGGGATGGTCACCAGACGCTGTTTGTGGCTCTTGGGATCCAAACGCAGGCTGGAGAACCACCTCTGCAGGCGGTGCATATGCAGTAAACTGAGCGGGACCACAACGTGAGCAGCCACCATGAGACCCAGAGTCTGCATGATAGTCAAAGCTGTCACTGTTGCCCCCTGACGCAAAACTCCCCGCGAAGGGAAGCTCTGCCCATGGAGGGTTGACACAGAAAGGGCCAATTCTCTACTGAGGTCCTTGGACGCACCGCTCTCTGCCAGGATGCATTCACCCAAACAGTGAAATGCATCAAGTGGAGTTTTTACACTCTGCGTTATTTGTCTCCTAACCCTGCTACGCCGGCCATAATGTCCCTGTACCCGCATAGCGCGGTTTATCACTCTCACCCGTGCATGCCCACTAGCTGCTTCCTTTACTAGAGTTACAACTGGGGCATCGAGTGGGGAATCTGCACGGTTAACATTATGTGGAAGTGTGGATTTGTGGAGAGAAACGACACTCAGACTGGGATACGAGCAATCATTTTTATTTTTTGTAAATGATCGTGTCACAACAGCAGAATCATATAGGGAGGTGGCGGGATTCACCCTCACGTCCTGGGTGGAGAGACTCACTCTCTCCGCCGGGACGCTTCCTCCCACCGCCAGTCAGCTTCGGGAGGATGGTGCACCCCACCCAGAAGCCCTTTGCTGAGGAGGAGCCGGAGCGGGAGCCCGTTGGGTTCAGCCTGCCTGTCCCCGCGAGTGCCGGTACTGAGCCGGTTCTCCGGGACAAACCGCGGAGGCAGAGGGGGCAACGGGAGCCACGGGGGCTCTGTACCGTCATCTATCTCTCCACCTTATCACCGCTGGGCACACTCTACCCTGAGGAGGCGCCTGAGGACGAGCCAGCGGCAGCATGTGGCTGAGCTGCGCCCTCTCCTCCTCCAAGCGACTGAAATGCTGGATGACCGAGGTGATCGACCCGAAGAGCTCTTCCGTGGATACGGGGGCCCCAAGGAGATCATCCCGGTCCTTCTTTGACAGCGCGGTGAAACCTAGCCACACGTGACATGACGCCACGGTGGCCAGGGACATCACGTGTCCGGCTGCGGTAGCCATACCGTGGACCAGATTATTCATCTGGCCCACGCAGCGGTCTGAGTAATCGCCCCCGTCTGGAGGCGGGGATGTCCTGCTGAGGGGTGATCAGCGAGACCCCCAACATGCCGAGATTACTGGCCGCTGCTGCCATCTGCGCATTTTATCCAGATATTCTAGGATTGGGGGCAGTGGGGGCAGATTGGGGGCAGTGGGGGCAGAGGTTTTCTCCCCTCCGCCCACCCGGCTGCCTGCGGAAGCAGATGGGCCGCCAGGCTCTCATCCAGGGGGGGAGACACCGGGACACTCCGTGTCCGAGCGGCCCTGCACCCTGAGGATTCCGGCCCATGGTCGCCACTGGGGCCTTCGTTTTAAGTGGCTGTCGCCACGTTATATAAGTCTCAGTGGATGAATGCTGGCATGATATGATCAAGGGGTAGTACCCATAGAGTCCAGTAGAGGGCGGAGCCTGTGAGAGATATAACCTGGATTTCCCTACTTTTCTCCTGCCCAACCAAACAAAGAGCAGCACATGGTTGTACAGCCAGGTTTGAGATTGCACAGATGTGTCTTCACGCCTTTGAAGTTACACCCTCCGATTACTTACCTGTCACACTTACAGATACAGCCGGTTTCACATTGCAGCTAATGTCAGAATGTGTTCTTCTCTCTCCGAGGATCATTTCATGGCTGTGAACTGTAACCAATCACAGCTAATAGAGTCTGTAGCTGTCAGAGATAGAGACCGCTTGGGAAACAGAGCGAGATAGGGGGTGACGTCTGTGGGGAAAAACAGACAGGAAGACAAGGAGAGCGAGGGAGGCAGCTGAGCAGATACAATTAGAGAAAGGCAGCGGCTGAGATTGAGTCAACGCAGGCGTTTGGTATGAAATTACAAAGCCATTATTTGATGGAGGCTTAAACATCCCAAGCCTCCACCGCCTGCCTGTAAACCCGTCGTGAACCCACACACTGAGGAAACTATTTCCAGGTGTGAAATGAATCCACCGTGGCACTGCTTTAGGGATTTCAGAGGAAAGGAAAATGGAAACTTCAATTTGATGAAGACTTCAGCGCAAACAGACCTTCGCCGGGCCTCTATGGCTTAGCCCAGAAGATATTGTGCTCTGACTAAGTGGATGGGGGGAATCTTGCAATATACCACAACCACCATAATCCAATAATGATATAGATATACACCTCAATGTCAACCACCTAACCCTGGTGATAAAGACATACCTGACACAGATGATACAGCTGCAGGCCTAGGATAACTAGCGGTCAATGGGTTTATGGAAGCCTGCATACGTATTTTTCAATTAGGTCTGACATTATCGCACGCGCACAGAGGACTAAGATATTTTTTATCAGATGCGATTTAATAGTGTTTCTCCGTTGTAAAAAGAAATGTACTAATAATCTAATATGTTCCTCTGTGTGACTATAATTATATTCTGATTATATGTTAATGATTTTCTTCAATTGTGAAAATTGGTAGTAATCAGTAAACAATTACAATAATTCAGACAAAAAACTCAACATCAGTAGGTTTTATCATGATCACTAACTTGATTATTTATTTACTTTAATTAATTATATTTTACAAAAAAATAAAGCATTGCAATTAGAAATGATATGTATAGCTATCTACCAATAAATAGTAAGCACAATTAAATTGAGTCACTTGGAAATCAAGGCTTTTGCCTGAAAAACTTTACATGTTCAGACTTTCTATAGAAGACTCAGAATCTGGTTTATTTCATCAGAAAAAAGACATTTAAATAAAAAATGAATACATGTGGTGCAGAAATAAATAAACATAAATAAAGAATAGAATACAAATACATTAAAATAAAAACATTGAAAACATTCGTATTTAAAATTATCAAATGACAGGCTGGTATATCAAAGCTAACAGCTTTTAAGACAATTTCACCTTGGATGGTATTTTACCTGACAGTCATTTAATATATATATTTGATGGTGTTTGGTAATTCTTTAATCTAATGGTGCTGGGGGCAAAAGGACAAAATAACCAATAAAACTGATATATTTATCTCTTAAACCATCTGAATATGTTCAGACAGGCTTCCAGCAGTCCTATACCGAGTCATTTACATCATCAGTTTTAGTATGTTTAAAAGCAGCAGGAGTGCAGATTGTGCAGCCTCAGGGCATCCATATTCATCACTGTTCTGACGTGTCCACGATCACAGTTTGCTCTTCGTCCTCCTCACTCAGGTGGACTCACCTTGGAGGGGGCCGCCATACCTCCAAACAGTGCATGCATTAGCCTTAAGTCCGGGACACTGACTATGGAACAGCAGGAGACAGCAAGGACACCAAAAGGACTTCCAAAGGAAATACACACTTAGTTTGTGTATACAATGCTCCAATACGTGAATTAAAACGCTGATATTATATCCTTTCTGTCTGTTTCCTTTTCTTTTAATATGACCAATTTCAGGTCAATAATCCCCCGAAAAAGAAAAACATTAGCATAACCAGGATCACAGTTCACTCAGGAAATACATACAGAAATTGTCTGTCTGGGAGATACATTTTATAGCTCATAAAAGGTTCCTTCGATAACTAATGTTCAATACTAATATTCATCCTCAATGTGTTTCTCCCCCTTGGCATAGCTTAGATAACAATTTTGTTGCTTTGATAACATTATTTATGTACTTTTTTACCATTACTGATGATTCTATGTTGAAGCTTGAGCTAATATAATAACTTGTGGCACCATTTACTGCGCATCCTTCACGGTAGCCAGTTTATGTCTCAAACATGTCACAAAAGAGAGGACTTGACTGGCTTATCAGAGCAGAGATCCAACAGAAAAAGAACAAACTGTGAAACAACACCAATCTCGACACTGAAATCATAAAATTGCTCTGGCATTTACATTCCTGGCTTGACATCATGTGTGGCAGTTGCAGAGTTTTTATGCCAGAAAGTACCTCTTGAAAGCGAAAAATGTCCGCACTACCTGAAAACCAAATTATTCTGGTTATTTTTAACACATTTTTTTTAATCTCCCTTAATCCCCCACCAGTCTCTTATAAATCGGTGTGCAACAAACTGCTGTGTCTGTGACATTTGAAACACTGACATTTCATATTTCTACTTGGACAAGGACACAGAAAAGTCATCTGAAAGGACAAGAGGAGGGATTCTTCCTCTTCTTCTTCTTCTGCTGATTGGACAGGCATCAAAAGCCCGGGGCCTGCTGCTATCCTGACGGATGAAGGCTGCATGTTGTTTAGTCATATCACCGTTAGTCTCATTAAAGCTCACCCTTGGGTGCTGTAAACAGAGAGAGGACGATTAGTCTGTGTTCAGGGCCCAGTTTAGCTTCAATCACCGCTCTCAGTTGGGGAGAAGCCCCCACAGACGGATCTTAATCAGCTTGTCCTCTGTAGTTCGGCCTGAATACGGCGTCACACTGACAACAGGTCTCTCTTTCCTTTGAAATGTACGATAACTGATCTACAGACAAAAGCACAGTATTTTTGTTCTCTAAAAAGCTTAAAGTCCAAAAGATCTTAAAGACTATATGAAAGTATGGTAACCAGGGCCGGTTTTTGGCATAGGCGGTCGCCTAGGGCGCCAAGGGCGCCAGATCTGGGGGGGGGGGCGCTGCGCTGGCAGCTCTGGGAGGGAAACAATCATTTTGACTGTTGGCGCTCATCCTAATTTTCGTTCTTGATGTAACAAGATTCATAATATTAGGGACGGGTGGCGCAGTGGTCTGTGCATTTGATCATCAGATCAAGGGGGCGTTGGGGAACTCCAGTTCGAAACCCGCTCCCGCCCCACTGCGTCAGGCCGTTGTGTCCTTGGGCAAGACACTTCACCCGAATTTGCTCCTGTGGGTATTGTCCACAGTAGATGACCATTACATGTATGATCTAATAATAATAATAATTCCTTGCATTTATTATAGCGCTTTACAGATACACATTACACATATACATATTTGTTTATACATGCAATGGTCACTGTGGACAATACCCACAGGAGCAAGTTCAGGTGAAGTGTCTTGCCCAAGGACACAACGGCTTTACAGACGCAGCAGCAGCGGGTTTCACCCCTTGATCTGATGATCATTGCACAGCACACTGCGCCACACCGTCCATCTTCACGCCTCGAAGTGCTTTCACAAGTACACATTGATATTATACATGTACTGTGGACAATACCCACAGGAGCAAATCCGGGTGAAGTGTCTTGCCCAAGGACACAACGGCCTGACGCAGTGGCGGCAGGAGCAGGTTTCGAAATGAAGTTCCCCAGCACCCCCCTTGATCTGATGATCAGATGCACAGACCACTGCGCCACCCAATCTGTATGTGTAATGTGAATTTGTAAAGCGCTTTGAGAGTCTTTGATAAAGCACTATAATAAATATAAGGATTATTATTATTATAATTAAGTAAATGTAACACCCTTTTCACCCTGGTTACACTTTTCATTTGCCATGTACGATGGCCGCTGTAAGTGATGAAAGTGGGGGATGTTGGCTTATCAGGCGCCCGCAGCTCACAGCCAAAGTGCGAGCGAGCGTCGGAGCGAGCACTGTCGCCTAGCAACCTGGACAGCGACACCCTGTTCATGTTTTACAGGTGACAGGTGTGGGCCGGTTTGATAGACCCTCCACCAGGGTTGGAGTTATGTGGGAGCCAATGGGAGCTGAGCTCCCATAAGGAGGGGTCTGAGCTCCCATGAAAGTTATTTACGTTAACGAGGTAAATCGGCTAAACGAAAAACATGTTTTCCAAAAGAAGTACGCATTGTATTCTCTCTTGAAGGACAATATGACTGCACCCAGGGATGTAGTGCTGCCGCCAGAGAGAGAGAGAGAGAGAGAGAGAGAGAGAGAGAGAGAGAGAGAGAGAGAGAGAGAGAGAGAGAGAGACTCAAACGGTTTGGTCATCATTTATGTAAACAATTATTTCCGAGGCACACCATCATATGATCATTATAGTTATAACAACAATAAGAGCATAAAAACAGGTATGAAATACTATTTGACAGTAAAACAAGAATACAGTTTAAAAGGGGAGTGATTTGTAAAATATCCATAAAGAAAAAGTAAATCTGTTTACAGTTCTATTTCATATGGGTGTTGAGAGATGTATCCATAGATCTCTTAATTTTGATCTCAAAGTGCACCATATTGATGCATTTCACTTCAATATTTAAAAAACAAAAAATCTTCCCGGGGGTAGCACAGAACTCACGGTAATTATTACTAATCGTATATATGCACAAACAGGATAGCAATTAGCATCGTGAGATTCCACAGATTCCAGAAATATAAGTCTCATCACTGAGCAATCAGAATTTACGACAGGGGAAGCAACACAACACGTAGCATTACGGAGCATTCACGGGCAACACACTCTCACTCCCTAAGCGTCCAATAGCGACGTTTGGTCAGTGTCCGTGGCGTCCAATTGTGACGCTCCTAGGCTCCTTCAGCGTCATAAAGGGACGCAAATAGCTTTCAACTGATTGCAATGTATTCCCATCTGCGTCGGGATTTGACGCTCATGGAAGCACGGCATTCGTTTGTGTCGGCTGCCCTTAAAGGTAATGTGAGCGTCCATTCCCAGGAGTAAAGGATGGCAGAAGACACTACACTACCCAGAATCCCCAGCTATTGTTTGGACTACGCCATGTGCTCTTGACAAACCCCGTGATAGTCCTCAAGCTCTGTGATTGGAGAGTGTGCTCCGAGGGTTAAGCCGATTCTCGAACAGCACTTGAAATGGGATGGAACCACGGCAGACTGTCCAAAACTGGATTTGAACGGGTCCACCGCGTCCCCCCTCCCCCACCCCGTCCCCAGAACTACACATGCTGGCTATTCTGTTTCGCAACATGTTCTCTATGGCACGTCTCTACTGGGAGTTGTAGTTTTAAAAGACGTTTTCGTATTTCCCATAATAAGAAGTTGCCAGTATTAAACTGTGTACATCCCTGGAGGTTTAGGGGACAGGAAACACTCACATTTAAAACATATAATTAATAAATGGGTGAAAATTGCTTGTGCCCATTATGGGCAGTATTAATATATATACCCACATGCCAGCTAAGGTCAGAAGAGCTTTATTTAACAGCTGGTCTTATGTGTGTGACCCCTGTGATAACATTACATTACATTAATTGATAAGCCTGAAACATGCACTTGTCAAGGTTCAGAGGCACATTTTGCAAATATGGCAGTAGCCATCGATCAGCTTAAGATAATATATACTTTATTGATCCCAAGTTGGAACATTTGCATTACATCAGCATGTGTAACAGTTAAATATGCAGTTGTGTTTATTTGAAAATCATTTAGTATAATCACACAAATTCTGTGTTTTATATTCAACAATTCTGTGTTCTTTATTTATTGATTGTTCAATACCTGACAAGGCCGGAGATGAAATATCTACATACATCTTATAAGAGTATAATACATTATGTATAATATCAGTTAAAATAAGTGCTTCAACATAGTTAACATTGCTGGAGGTATGCACACATATTGATAGATGTCTTGTAATGCACTATTGAGGAACCTGCAACTCAAGTTTTTCATTCAGTGCAGAACTACACCACAGTTGTGTAGGGCTAGTGCTGCGTACCTGGACTCACATTCAGGTTCAGGTCCGGACTCAAGTCCAGAGGTTCAGGTTCAGGTCCGGACTTATAAGTCCGGACCTGAACCCATGGCTTGTGTCAAGTTGTGTGAGTAACTAAAGTGAACTTATTGTGAGCTAATTATTCATTGAAAATTAACTCATAATCAACTCAAATTCAAACTCCTTTATTGCGCTCCCTTCCAACTTGTGTCTACATTTCTCTAAAAAGTACAAATGTAAAAAAAACCTATTTGCCACTTAGTCTACAAATGACTTATGACAGCAACTACAGTGAACTACTACAAAGTTCAAACATTTATTTCATTTACCAAACTAAAGTAACCAAACAGTCCCTGAGCTGACTGAGCCTAAATCCCTAAAGCGTTGCTGAAAGGTAGAGTGTAGAGTAGACTATACACATTACACTGTTACACACCTACTATACAGTATAGGCTACACTGTAGTGACTGTACAGTCAGAGTGTACTGTACTGTCTGTACACCATGTCTTTTCTACAACTCTACATGTTTCATTATACAGTACATACTACATGCATAGTGATGTACATACATACTGTTAGAAATTAAAATCAATGTTGATATGGCGTAATTTTTAATTAAATACACTATTTAATTTAAATCAGTTTTATTCTGAAAAAACTGGAAGTTCACACTATTTACTTAATACTTTTATTCTGAAAATTATTCACTTCCGGTTAGCATTAGCATGTGGCGAAATGCTACGTCTTCAAACCGTGAATCGAAGGTGAAATGACATGTGATGTTGTACACCGAGCACACTGGGATTAGCACTCATTTATTGACGCTGAATAACGTTTATCAGGGAATGTTTAAATAACCACAGACACCAGAATATACGTAAGTGCTAGTTTTTTTGCGAGTCCAAGTACCGGTTCCTGACGTTCCGGTTTTAACCGGACTTGAACCGAAACTTTTTACAAGTCCAGTACCCGTTCGGCGTACCGGTACGCAGCACTAGGGCTATATGATATGTCAATAAACCTTAGAAAATCTTGAAATCTTGAAAGGGATGTGCAAAATAGTCATTACATACAGTCTTTAATTAACTATTTAATTATTATTATTATCATTATTTCCTTGATTTTATGTTATTTATTTTAGATTTTAGATTTTATTGATCTGTGTGAATCTTTGCTGTACTGTTTTTTTTTTTTTTTTTTTTTTTTTTCACGCTTACCCTGTTGCTGCTTTTGTACAACTGAATTTCCCCTCGGGGATTAATAAAGGTTCATCTTATCTTATCTTATCTTATCTTATCTTACTATTAGTAGAGAATAACGAGGAATGAATATACTTTATAGGGATCGTATTAATATCTAATAATACAAATAATTAAATTCAATAACATGCTTTAACCACCAGGTGTCCCTTTATATCAGCTGTGCACCTTTATGGTGTAAATACAGCCTATCTACCAATTGGATCAAATATAAAAGTGAGCCGAATTAGTGTTGATACTGCAAGGAGACGTATTGTGTGAAAAGAAATGTAAGATGTTGTTTAATGGCTGATATATTTATGATCCACGTCACGTTTTCAGTTCCTCATGTTTGTCTTCTCATCAGGGCTCTATAAATACAGAACTACGGCAGATATGTAATATGTAATGCAGCCGAACCGTGTATTACAATGCCGTTATGTGATGACTTTCAAAGAGAAAAGCAAGCACACTCGGAATAAAGTATTATTATTATTTTTTTTAAATGTTTTCGGTCTGTTTCCGGTATTTGTTAATGACGATGTGCTGTGAGATGTCAGACTGGAATTGCACAGGGGGAAAATAACGTAGGCTATCTTTAGATGCGGATTTTGTTAAACTAATATGTTTAGGCTGTGGACCAACACTATACATTGACCGGGAAGGGGGTAGCAATAAAGATAACACCATTAAACAGTTACACAACATAACAGAAATAATATCGATAGCAGCGTCCCTAGCAACCACCTTGGTAACAATGAAAACGTCGCGATTTCCTGAAGTAATCTTCGTAATAACTAGCAAACTAAAGATCATGTACATCCACTGCACACATAATCTGAAATAACAACTCATATTTCTCGCATCAAATGACATCAAAACGCATTTTAATGGCCAAACTAACTTTAAAATAGGCATTTTCCACCTAGAATAAAACGAAGTTCGGCCATGTTTTCTTTTTCTGCAGGGAGAAATTTGAAGATCATGTGACATAGACGCCAGCCATCGGAATGAATGGTGAAAAAAACGAGATGGGTCTGGCTGCAGACCGCAGCAAGGAAGCGTTTCCTATAGGGGCGTTTCCTATAGGGGCGTTTCCTATAGGGGCGTTTCCTAACTTTTTTTATCCAATAGCAATTTAAGGGATTCCAGCTGCTTTTATAAATCCTCGCAGAAGAAGTCATTGTTCTAGTGATGGGAATTCCGGCTCTTCTTGCTGAGCCGGATCATTTGGCTCACCAAGAAGAGCCGGCTCTTTCGGCTCCCAAAGGGCTCTTCAGTTTACCACATATTATACCTTTTAATTAAATCAAATGTAGCCCTGTTTTGACTAATGATTTATATGTGTACACATATATCACTTAAATTATTCAAGACATCCTTTGTACTAAAGTATTCAAAAGTAAAAATTACATGTTTAATATAAATTATTTGCTGTGGCCAATTGTTTTCATTGCATTTACAGACCCGTGTAACTCTCTGATACCACCCAATGAATGCATTGACTTGCTTGTAGAACCACGCTACACAAAACAGATGGCAACACCTATAAAAACTATTTAAAAAAAGGGGCTACTGTTTCAACCTATATAAAGTATATAAATATAGTTTTTCTCCCTGCAGGAGAGGGGAGCGTGCTTTGAGATCAACTGCTAGGCTGCAGCGGGGAGAAGAGGGGGATAAAAAGAGATCTCCGTCCTCCGTGTTTTATTCTTATAGAAGTAAGAAAAGAAGTAATGGGTCAGAAACCCTCCTTTTTACGCAGCGGTCCAGACATAGACATCATAGCTACGGCGACATATATTCAGTTGCCAGTTACTTTTGGCATTAGGGCAGGGATATCTTTCAAGGTTTGACATAATGAATTGTGCTACTTTTAAAGCAAGCAACGATGTTTTCAAATCTGTAATCAAAAAGCTCCTCAAAAACACTATAGAAGCAGTTCCTGCCGTTGTTACGTTAGTTCAAACAGTAACAACGGACTACTTTTCTTAGCGGATGCATGTCAATTTAAATCAATACATAAAACAATTTTTTAAATCAATAAAATCTTTTTCTAAATCCATAAAAGCATTTCAATTATTATTGGGAGTCATGTCGTTACTTTGTTGAGAATGTGGCCATGTGTAATAAGCGGGATAATGTCCACATTGCACATTGCATAATGTGCCTTCATGCAGATCTAGATCCCTCCGCAAAAACAAGACAAAAAACGGCTCGTTCGCGGGCGAGAGCCGGCTCCCGTCGTTCACTATAGGAAACGCCCCTATAGGAAACGCCTCCTTGCTGCGGTCTGCAGCCAGACTCTATTGAAAAAAACGGGGTTTGTCAAACAGAGCACATGGTGTAGTCCAAACGATAGCTGGGGATTCTGGGTAGTGTAGTGTCTTCTGCCATCCTTTACTCAGAAAAAATATTTGTTTCTCCGAATCGAAGGGGAAAAATACAAAAGCATTGCACACAATTTAAACCAATCAATGTTGTGTAATTAACAAGGATAATCTGGTGTTTTTTAGTCGATGAGTAGTGCAGATATCACTGTAAAATCAATCGACAGTAAGAGGAATACTTACTTCCGGGTGTACAATTCTCCGTTATCCAATGGGAATGGACGCTCACATTGCCTTTAAGTGCAGCCGACATAAACGAATGCCGTGCTTCCATGAGCGTCAAATCCCGACGCAGATGGGAATACATTGCAATCAGTTGAAAGCTATTTGCGTCCCTTTATGACGCTGAAGGAGCCTAGGAGCGTCACAATTGGACGCCACGGACACTGACCAAACGTCGCTATTGGACGCTTAGGGAGTGAGAGTGTGTTGTCACGGGACATTGTCTCACCTTAGCTGTTGTTCTGATCAAAAGTCGTTTTCAATGGCATTAAAACGATATAAACGCAGCTGAAGGTTAATCCAATGGTTAATCCAATGTGTCTGTGTCACTTTGAAATGATTACTGATAATCCATCATTCAATTTTTATGTCAAAAATTGAGTTTTCATATTAGCTGTTAATGACAGCTTCCTGTTTTGGGCATTCTGGTTACGCATCACTCATTCACCAATGGGTAATGTTTAGATGGATTTTAGGAACTTCCCCTTGATTCTATTGGCTCTAACGGTTAAAAAAGAGATGTCAATCATCAAAATTGAACAAGGGGGGCCAGAGATAGGTCAAATCCACCCAAATGACCCCATAAGTGTTTTTTTTTTTCTAAACCTCTCTATAAAGGTCAAATTTCACTTGTTTTGCATCAATCTTGATACAGGGTACTTATTATATGTCATAGTTTGGATTCCTAAAGCTTTTACTCTACTATCCCATCATTCAAGGGTGGTTTTCACTATAAGTAATGTTTTTTTTTTGTACGGACACTATAGAGTGGCGAAGTCCCTCCCTTTCCGGTGGAACTCATGGGACCTTATTTCAGGAAAATTATGTATTGAAGTCAATGGCGAGAGAAAACTTATCCTTCGATCCCGTTTGAATTGTGCCATGAATTAAACATATGATGTTTGTCAATCTTAAAAAATGATTTCCATGTAAAAAAAGCCACAGTTTGTCATAAAACTATTGAAATATAAGACAATGAAAAATACGCAACTAGAACGACTACAAATCCCAGAGTCGCGTACGTGTCGTGATGTCATAATTGTTTTCCTCCACTAAATATAAGAGATAGCTAAGATAAAATAACTTTAAAAAGATGCCTGTGTGCTTTGTACCAGGTTGTAATCATACCAGCAATGGGTCTTGCTCGTTCTTTCGCTTCCTGTCTGATGAAAGGACCAGGAACGGCTGGATCAAGTTAGCTACCTAGCTTAGCAAGCACGTTAGTTAGCATTACAGCCTTAGCCTTGTTATTTTTATTAGCCTTAACATGAAGTAACATTAAAGGTGGGGTAGGTAATTTTGGAGAAACCAGCTCGAGTGCGCAAGAATTTGAAAATACGCAACCGGAACAAATCTGCCACTTCCTTACAGAACCCTTCCTCCAACACACACCTGACACACATGACCAATGAGGGCACGAGATAAGTTTGTGCACAGATGGAAGGCTGACAGGCAGGTAGGCCATCCAGTGACTTTAGCCGGGCCGGCTCAGATGATTGGTCGTGCTTTTTACAGTACTACGGCTTCCACATGACGTTTTTTTATGGATTTTTTGTCAAAGCACTTAAGATATTCATTGCTATCGGGATGTTAAGAGCATTCCATGGAATATAACAAAAAGTGTATATCTATCTCAAACGTACCTGCCCCACCTTTAAGTAACCCAAAATGTTAAACAGTAAGAGTAGTAGTAATATTTCGTGAACCCTTTGAAGAGTACTGTCACACCGGTGTGATCATTCTTTAATACACCGTTTAAGCCCGGATGCCCCGGGGGGAAGACATGATACAGTGATCAAATAGGGCAACATCTAATTCAAATAAATACCTTTGATGTAACAATTTTTTTATAAATGATATCAACCAATAGCCTTTCTTAATCTGACATTTTCATCTAAAAATCATCATTGCATATTAGCAGTGCTAACAGAAGTGTTTCAAGTATGCGTTCTATTTTCACAGGCCTTGACTCCTGCATTAGAGGTGACCTCTGCAGGAGACGGTGACCTCATCTGTGTGGCAGAGGAGAGGCGTCAGGGGAGAGGGAACCGGCGTGTCTGCTTGTTGTGAATGTCGGGTGTGATTTGATGTTGATCAGAGTGCAGGCTGCAAGAGTTAGAGGGAGGAAACTTATTTTAGAGTTCCATCACTTCCCCAGTCTCTACCCTTTTGCCAAAGTCAATGTTGTCTTGATGTCCCAGGCCCAATTTCAGGAGTTGAAAAAAGCCAATCCACACTGAAAGGATCTGGAGAAAAAAACAAGGTTGAAGCCCTTAGCTCAAATTAAATTATCACTTTGGTAAACAGACTGGGTTTCCTACTGTGGTTACACACCCTGGTCACCCTTGTCACCTTTTTCTGCCCGTCACTTCACAGCCTTCTGCTTCTGATCACCCTCATGCCGCTCAGCAGCCAGCTGTGGTTGGTTGGAGTCATTCACAGAGTGTATGGCTTAAGGCTGCTTTACATGGAACCAAGATTCATTCATGAGTATATTATACAGCATATTACCTCAAATGAAACGTAATTGCATAATTCCAACTACAAAGACAATGTTACTGCTCTCAGCTGTACATGTATCCATACCACAATGGGTGTGATTTCTCTTTAAAAACAATCTTATTTTTTCCCAATCACTTCTGTTGTTTTAGGTTCATTTTCTGACCAAAGTCTCTCTGATTCTGGGGCAACATAAAAGCTGTCGTACCTTCTACAGTAGGTGAAGGTTGTTAGGGGTAAATGCAGTACGCAGATTGTGGAGAAAAACTACACAAAAAAGGCAAAGAAAAAGTCCCCCAACTCCTATGCAATTTGTTCATAAAAGCTGCATTTATTTACAGATAATTCTCCTAGATATTATCATAAATCAAAGATCATGCTGCAGAAAACAATGCTTTATGTATTGAAGATATAAATAAAACATCACTTAGGGAGTCCAAGGGTTCATTGTTCTAATGTGATTTTTGGTTCAAAAATAATATTAATATTAAGTAAGCTAATATTCATCTTGACAAATGGAATGAACTGCAGGACTTACTGTTAAGCAAACTTGTCTTGAAAAGCAATACAACGTACTTTTATTTTCTGACACTGAGAAATCACTGGGTCATCGTTGCAGATACAATGTTTTTCCACAGTTTAAATTGAGTGCTTTATGAATTTTATATGAGTGTATTAATTTCCATAAAGTCACCTCTGGACTTTTGTTCTGCTGTCAGCATCTTTGATGGCCAGCTGGATTTCAGCCTCTTGCATAGGAAATTAGTATTTTAACTTGAGCCATAACCAACAATGTTTTGACAATGCTAGTTGTTCATTGAAGCGTTTTAAATGGGGTGAGTGTGAGTCATTTTTTTTTTATACAGTATATGTGTGTTTCGCTTGAAGCTGAGTGTCTGGATTCATTAATTGATAAGCAGCAGAGTCCAGTCCATCCCTAATGTCAATGTTGATTACAAAAAAATATAAAATATATGTAAAAGGTACAACGTATTAATAACATTTTGGCCACTATGTGTCATAAGAACCTTACATTTTTTTGCAATGACTCAAGTCTATATGTCCCGTTTTGATTAACTCCACATAACAAAATCTCATTTACTAGCTTGTAAGCTTGTTTGCGAAAAAGCACAATGAGCTCAGGTTACACTATAATCAAATCCTTTTTCCTGCAAATCATGTCTCCTTTCTAGAGCTCTGTGTACTCTGGAAGACAATGGCTGAATAGATAAGGCTATCAGGACAGTTTTCTTTGTTAAAAGGCCCAATTTGTGAGACAGACTCAACATGATAGATCCGTGTGAATTCAGGCTCCTCATGGTCCCAGGCCAACACATTTATTGTAGAAATGCAATTTAAACAAATCTATATTACTATTTCAAATGCTGATGTTACTGAGCTTCTATAACATTGTTATATCTTACCTTTACAGAAAGCCTCCTTTCATTTCTGCTATGATGAAATCTTCAAAAAGACTATGCCAGATGGCTTCATGTGCCTGGGGCTGGGGCTAATGAGACATTGACAAGTATGACAACTCTGCACATTGTGCCAAAAAAGTAAAAAGTGTAAACTACAGACAACCCTAGTAAGCTTTTAAAAATGTTCTACGAGAAGACAACTGTATATACCAAGCATGCTGGTCCACAGTTAAACATTGGACTTGCAGACATCTGGTTTAGAGTGACACACGTCAGTGTCAACAGAAAGAAACATCAGGATGAATGAATGCCTTTACGCATCTTGCTTTACTCAAGTAAATACGCAATTTAAATACATTGCATTGGTAGACATTTCCACTTTTCTTTGACACAAAACTATTTCAGTACTGTTTCTGCAGAGGCTTACCAAGTTCAATTTCTATCCAACATTTCTAAAACTGATTAATTACTTTCCAGACGGCACCTCGTGTTTGGCCCTTCATGTGCTCTCATTTTGTGTTTTCGATCCAATACATTTACAGTAGCTTTTATTCTTTCATTCCATATCACTCAACACGCGCCAAGTCGCTTACCAATAAGCTATAAAACAAAAACTATAAAAAAATACATTAAAAACATACACATAACTTAAAAAAAAAAGAAAAAGCATCAGTTAACCAAATGCTTTGCTATAAAGTGTATTTCTAAACAGCAATAATAATTATATTTTACTGTTTGGTCTGATCAGGAAGCTTATCTATTGATTATGGAAAAATAAGAGAACTATTGATTGTGAATCGCTAACTGTGAACAGGTCGTGAAGGCAATGTGATTTGCTTTTTGTATTTTACGCCTTTGACAAACAGGTTCCATCAGGTTAAAGCCATTACTTAAAAAGAAAGAAAGCCAGTGTGAGGAGGCAAAGACAGGTGCTATGTGTTCTTTTTATTTTGTCCTTGTCAGCATTCTGGCAGGAGTATTTAGCACAAGCTGTGCTCTGTCTACTGAATGCATTTTGTAACCCAGTGAAAACTGCATTAGACTGTTCAAACAGGAGGAAATAAAAGGACATTTTTAGGCAATCAAAATATTACATTTAACTTGAACTGAAAATACAGAGAGAGTTCAAATTATAAGTCAGTTCTAATTGTGGAAGTAGCCTAACACAATATATCCACTTTCTAAAGCATACCCTGCTTAGTTCATTGTAAGGGACCACCATTTCTATAATTAACATCATTGTGCATTAAAGAAGACTTAGACCATAATCTCATTCACTTGTACGTTAAAAAAAGTAAGGTCAATGTCTCATAGACTTCTATGTAATTTAACTTCATTTTGCAACCAGAGGAGTCACTTACTAGAATCGCTGCTTCAGACTTGGAGGTGCCACTTCAAAAAGTGAATGTTTTGATTTCAAAATCTGAATCAAATGAAATAAAATTACAAAAAAAGTTACATTAGCAGTTGCAAAAACGTATTGAGACAGGATTGTAGCCAGACAATAGAAGCTTTAGCTGGCATGTTTTTAATTGATTTGTATGTGCCAAATCAGCTCTCTCATAGAGAGCCAAAAAAAGCGTTCCTTCAGGTCACAGAAAGTTGTTATTACAGAATCAATAGGATCACCTGTTTCATTTATGTTTCCAATATTCTACTTCTATCTGTTTCCAAGTGGTGTCAAACACTGAAACAGATGTTCAGTACAGTCCTGCTTGGTGATGGATTGGTAATTGTGAGATTTAATGTGGAAACACATTTTTTTTCTTTCAGTGTGTGTAGCTTAGTCTACACCACAGAAGTTTCCACTTCTCCTTTCAGCCCTGAGGAAAGAGTGTTTAAGAACACAATGCATTGTATTGTATTTCTAAGGTGTTGAAGTATATTTAAATACAGTTTAAAAGGGGAGTGATTTGTAAAATATCCATAAAGAAAAAGTAAATCTGTTTACAGTTCTATTTCATAATGGGTGTTGAGAGATGTATCCATAGATCTCTTAATTTTGCTCTCAACGTGCACCAGATTGATTCTAATATCAAATAAACTGGAACATAGGGCTGGTGAGAAACCGTAAAACCACAATTTCTTCTTCTTACATACAGTACTGTACATACATTCCGAATGTTCTCAGCCATTTCCAAATTCAAAATATATTACAAAAATCATGTCTGCCGTATTCAGCTGAAAATTCATGTACGCTCAGTTTGTTTTTCTCTGTCCCGTCTCTCTGCGTATGCTCAGTTTGCCTTTGGTTTGCATCTGTTCTCTCTCACTCTCAGAATAACACACACACATACATAGAGTGGTACGTGAATGAACACGGGGGGTGGTGGTGGAGGGGTGAATCACTGGTTTATTTTCCTCCATGGTTGGCTAATGGCAGGTTTTAAAAACTGAACTAGGGACTTAAAAGATCAGCCTGAAAGCCAAAGCCGGGATGACATCATGAACTCTGAAAACATCATGTAGCTAAAAATGAACGTGGGGCGGGCCTTTGAAGAATAACAGGCTCCAGTACAGATGATTACCTCCCTGTTAGCTGTTATTTAAAGCTAGATTTCTCCAAACCGATGACTCACGGTCAAATAGTAGAAAGATGTGGTTCTCTGTATGAAATCCTGCACAGAGTTTTCCCTCTTTACAGCACAGCAAGGTGTGTAATGGCCTTCAGTAGCCATTTACTTGGGAACAGTGTTAATGAAGAGGTTGTATTTCCTGGGATGGTCATGGTGATCAAGAATAATTAAAACACTTTCCGTTGAAGTACATGTAGGCATTATTCGGTTCGGGGTTAAATACAAAAAATTGGTACATTTGAAGGACATCCACATGATTTGTCTACCTACGTATCCTGATTTACCAACTTCTTAGCAAGGACAAAGGGAGATTTATCAAGGCCTGTCAAAAACGAGTTTTAACCTACTCAACACAGCAGAATCATCCGAAGGAACAGATATACAGCTCTCTTGAAAATTGAATGAAGTTCAGATGTTGCTGATCCAAGCACTCAAAGAGGGGCATGGTAGACCTGAATCACAGCTACAGAGACACATTACATGTTACTTGTTAGACGCTTTTATCCAAAGCGACTTACATACCCCATAGGAGCAATTTGGGGTGAAGTGTCTTGCCCAGGGAGACATGGTGACTGCAGTTGGGTTTCAACCTGTGACCCCCTGATCCCACCACCAAGGCTCTATCCACTGCGCCACACGCACTCAAGATGCAAAAGGGAAAAATCAGTGGCCGTTATAAAAGCAAATAAGATAGCAATAAAGCCTTGGGCCAAATCAGTGTAGCTGCAGAAAGGAATGTATTACATACATGTGTTAACACGAGTATAGCCTCTGTTTTGTTGACACGGTTCCTCTGTATGACCTCATTGGTTACTGCCTTGTTTGGGCCTCAGGGAGTTTTACTCTGGTTTCTTACAGTCATTGCGAGGTGTAGTAACACCCAACGTGTTTATAGATCCATTAAAGCTTTCTCTACCTTTTCTCATGTCTCTCTCTTGCATACTTGCATCTCAAGCACTTGCCTTTCTGCCTGTACCCTGCAGCAGAGGATCAGGTTGCTCTTGGGTGTTCTCGTTGGTTCTGATCAGACGAGTGAAGGGAACAACCTTATCTTCAACATCTGGTAGCTGCGAGGTGAGGTGTGGCCAATGAGAGACAGCTGTCAGACTCTGATAGCAACAGGCTACTACTAATGTGATAAAAGAAAGGTCTGGTACAGATCACTGATACATCAACAGCCAAGACATGTACACGTCACTCTGACAGAGAAGGAATGGATCTGTATCATATGGCTGAGGTCTCAAAAGGTACTTTTTAATGATTTAAACCTGCATCTTTCCTTCTGTTATTATCAACAACAGGTTTGGATGTAGACATATCAAGCTTTAATCAGAGTTACTCTATTGAACTTAAGTGGCAGTGTTCCCTGATGGGAAGCTGGTGAGGGATTGTGCTGTAACAATGCATTGATGAATCATAACTGGGGTAGGGAAAGGTATGGGAAGTTAGAGATTAAACGGGGCAAAACTAAAATTAACATATACAAACATTTAATTGCCACAGGAACAGTACCCATTTCTCGGAGTAAAGGGATACATGTGCAGTAATAAGTTAACCAACCAAAACTTTGAAAATGTACTCAAGCGAAAACAACAAACAACCAACCAACAAACTGACCAACCAAATGAACAAAAAAACGACAACTAAGTGCAACTTGCCTGCAACGTTGAAACTACAGTCTCCATATAATAGACTGTAAACAAAGTAAAGAAACAGGAAGAAGGCCGGGTGAGAGTACTATTAGATTTGTTTAGTCAGACAGTGAGAATAGCTCTTTTTCTCCCTAGACTCAGCCTCTCAGAGATGGTTTGGAGATTAGATTACTTCAGCGACCGAACAAGCTCCTTCAGTATCACTCAATTACTTCTATCATGTCATTTTGACACAGGGAAAAGTTGGCATCCAGTCGACTAAATACATGTGGTCTTTTTATTTCAGGCCAACGGTTTCTGCCCACAGAAATGTGGTACAAACAAACAGTTGGAGATAATCATCATTATACTGTAAAGCGGGGGTGGGGAACCAACGGCCCCCGGGCCGTATACGTTCCGCGAGACCATTTGGTACGGCCCTCGAGGTAATATATAAACACACGCAAAAAAGAAAACAATTAAAGAAATCTAGACTGCAAACAAATTAAACAAGCGAGTGCCTGTTTTTCCTAGCCAAGGTCAGGGTCCTTGAACACAACACGAGCCTAACGTGTCATCACGTGGTATATGTCTCGTCTGGGGTGCAGTTATGCCGGAGAGCACCGGAACGTCGCTCCGGTGTTGTGTCACATTATGGCCCATTCCCAAACCGCCCCCTACACCCTACACCTACACCCTACCCCTCCGTTTGCGCGTTCACGAGGAGGGTCCGCCATATTGAGGGCTGTTCCAAAGCAACGAGTGTGGAGGGGGAGTGGGCTATCAAGCCCTCAAACAGCGAGTCTGCAGCGGTGCTGACTTGAGACCGGTCTCTACCTGACCGGAGTCACGCTGTGTGTGTCCGTCAGGAAACACGCTGTTTACAAGTAGTTCCAGCAAACATCCACTGATAAACTGCGATGTTAACCTCATATGTTTTTAATTTAGGATCGTACCTGTGTTTAGTCTAGAAAAAGGTAAATGTGTGCATTTTATTATAAAGTTGTGTATATTTACAGACCGTTGCAAAAACTAAGAAGCTTATAAACAACAGGTTTAAAACTAAAAGAGCTTTGAAACACAATGAAAGATGTTTGGAGTTTTATTTGAGTTATTCATTTAAACTTTTTGTCTAAGAGATGCTGATTTGAAACCGTTGTTACATACAGGTACGGCATTTCCTGTTTCTGCCGGAGAGAGGGGAGGCCGTCCCAAAGCTTGCCGCTGTATTTACTCCCTCCATCTGACAGGAGGGAGCCTCGTTGAGCTGCGATTGTGGCTACAGACGGAGTTCACTCCGTCACGGAGGGGTAGGGTCGAGGGAGTGGTTTGGGATTGGGCCTTCGTCTCCCGTCATGAAATGCCCCCCTTGTCACGGGAACGCGCATTTCTAAATGACACGTTTACACCTCTAAATGACACGTTTACACCTTAAAACGATGTTTAAAATGAAAAGTAAACGTTCAGGGTTTTTATTAATGGTAATTTTCAGACTGTGAGTTGTTTAGTGGTAGCTCATAGACTAGTCTTGATTCTTCTGGTTTAACTTTTCGTGTCTAAATTCATTCGTCACTTCCTTTTCAGTTTTTTTTAATCTTTTTTTATCATTATTGTTACGTCCTGTCTGTATGAACGTGCTTTAAAATGTATTGTTTAATTTTACATAGTTGTCATCTAATAATCAAAATATATGTTTACAAATGTTACATCGTCTTTGTCAGCATATTATTATCTACGCTATGCGTACAAAATAAAAGTGTGACATTCATGAAACTTGCTCCATTTATTGGTACCAGTCCCAGAACCATACCCTGAAAAATGCTTGAGGGTGGGATTCATAGAAACATCTTTTGGGGGGGGGGGTGCATGTTATGACAGGCCTGGCCATCACAATATGCCCCCCCTTGCTATCTTACAAAATAAAAGTGTCACATTCATGAAACTTGCTCCATGTATTGGTACCAGTCCTAGAACCATACCCTGAAAAATGCTTGACGGTGGGATTCATGGAAACATATTTTGGGGTGGGGGCATTTTATGACGGGACGGGTGGTGCAGTGGTCTGTGCATCCGATCATCAGATCAAGGGAGAGTGCTGGGAACTCCAGTGCCCGCTCCTGCCGCCACTGCGTCAGGCCGTTGTCCTTGGGCAAGACACTTCACCCGGATTTGCTCCTGTCCACATTACATGTATAATACTAATGTATACTTGTAAAAGCGCCTCAATGACATCGAGGCGTGAAGATGGACGGTGTGGCGCAGTGCGCTGTGCAATGATCAAGGGGTGAAACCCGCCGCTGCGTCTGTAAAGCCGGTGTGTCCTTGGGCAAGACACTTCACCTGAACTTGCTCCTGTGGGTATTGTCCACAGTGACCATTGCATGTATAACAAAAACAAAAATGTGTATATGTAAAAGCGCTTTGAGCATCTGGAAAAAGCGCTATAATAAATATAAGGAATTATTATTATTCAGGGACAGGCCAAACAATAGTTTTATTGGTTGAAATGACAGTGGATAGTTAATGATGGTTCCTTCGGGGCATTATGTGCACATTGAAAATTTAGGAAGGTTGAAGACCAGACGAGCCGCTGCATTCTGGATGAGCTGCAGAGGTCGGATGGCACATGCAGGTAGACCAGCCAGGAGGGAGTTGCAGTAGTCTAGGCGTGAGGTGACGAGAGCCTGGACCAGAACCTGCGTCGATTTCTGGGTCAGCTGGGGACGTATCTTCCTAATGTTGAAAAGCGTGTATCTGCAGCAGCGGGTTGTAGCAGCGATGTTTGCAGTAAACGACAGGTTGTTATCTAGGATAACACCCAGATTCCTTGCAGTCTGAGCCTGATAGGTTAGGAGGTCGTCACGGTGTTTGGATTTCCACCATTTCCGCTCTGCTGCCCTAAGGACGGTTCTATTAGCACGCAGTGCGTCATTTAGCCAGGGAGCAGGAGGGGACTGACGAGCCTGCCGAGATGTGAGAGGACAGAGAGAGTCCAGAGAGGATGAGAGAGTAGAGAGGAGAGTTTCTGCAGCAGAGTTTGGAGGCAGGAGTTGGAACGAGTCAGAGGAAGGGAGGGCTGAGAGCACCGAGGAGGCAAAGGTAGAGGGGGAGAGGGAACGGAGGTTACGGCGGACAAGTGCAGGATGAGAAGAGATTAGTTTGTTATGTTTGGAAAGGGGTAAAGAGAATGAAATGAAGAAGTGATCGGAGGTGTGGAGCGGGTTTACAGAGAGGTTAGAAGTAGTGCAGTTCCTTGAGAATATGAGATCGAGGACATTGCCAGCTTTATGAGTCGGTGGGGACGGAGACAGTGAGAAAGCAAAGGTGGTTAACAGAGATGTTAGTTCGTCTATCTTCCCCGTCTGGAGGTTGAAGTCTCCGAGAAGTACAGCGGGAGGGCCAGTTTCAGGGATGTGTGAGAGGAGATGATCTAATTCATCCAAGAAGTCCCCCAAGGCTCCTGGTGGACGGTAGAGAACAACAATGGTCAGTTGTATAGGATGGGTCACAGTGACGGCATGGAATTCAAAGGTGGAAGGAGTGAAGTTAGGTAGCTTGAAGAGGGAAAAGCTCCATTTGGGAGAGAGCAGGAGACCAGTGCCACCTCCTCTGCCAGTGGGTCTGGGTGTATGGGAGAAGGAATATGCTGTGGAGAGAGCTGCTGGGGTGGATGTGTTGGATGGAGTAATCCACGTCTCAGTGAGAGCAAGGAAATCCAGGGACTGCAGGGAGGCGTAGCCAGAGATGAAGTCAGCCTTAGGAACAGCTGACTGGCAGTTCCACAGGCCGCCTGAAACTAGGTGCTGGATCTCAGTGGAGCACGTGGGATAGACGAGAGCGGGCCGGTTATAGCGATTAGGAGATACACGGGGCCAGTGATAATTGCGAGAAGACACATGAACAGGAATGGAGAAAATACACATGATTATAGCATGAGGGGCTGGAAAGCTAAACAAAAGAAAAATAAGAATAAGACACCAGTGATACTTAGCTCAAATTAGAGTAGGATTTGCCTCCTCTTTGCCACCCGCAGGACTCCCGCAGGACTCCCGCAGGACTCCAATGTCTTTGGCAGTCTTACTCCCGCAGGACTCCAATGTCTTCGGCTGTCTGACGCTCAAGAAACAGCTGCCTAAATGGACGCCTGATTGCTGAGTTCTCACAGCTAAGGTGCCACGCCCCTCTAGTTAGTTAACTCTCAACAGCTGATGGGCGACAACGCAGAGGGGTGCGTATTTAAATGCAGCCCAGACAGAAACTGGACACAGTGACAGTTTCACGTGGACAGATCTGAGATTTAAATTCTCTCAAAAGTGCCCTTTTAGCTACAACAACTACAGAACAATTATACAGAGTAGAATAACTGAAATAGAGAAGTCTAATTAAACAAGATTATTACTTACAGCGGTTTCTGCGTCCGAGGAGGTGTAGCAGCCAGGTCAAAGGAGTACACTGAATTAACTCGTTTTTGAGACCGCTATTTAACTGCTTTGTCAGCTGGGAACTGGTTTCTCCAGCTGTTTCTACACGTCACGCACAATCAACGCAGAGGGGTGCGTATTTAAATGCAGCCCAGACAGAAACTGGACGCAGTGACAGTTTCACGTGGACAGATCTGAGATTTAAATTCTCTCAAAAGTGCCCTTTTAGCTACAACAACTACAGAACAATTATACAGAGTAGAATAACTGAAATAGAGAAGTCTAATTAAACAAGATTATTACTTACAGCGGTTTCTGCGTCCGAGGAGGTGTAGCAGCCAGGTCAAAGGAGTACATAGGAGTACATAAAACTGTAATACAATGTTTTGTGACTTTCATTAAAACAAATATTGCCCATTAGGGAACGGAATTATATAAAATATAACAATATCAATTAGAATGTGACAAAGCAATACCTCACTCTCCAGCTCCTTGTTTGGACCAGTCTTTGTGATGTCCCAAAAAAGTTTGTATGGCCCTATTTTTGAAAGGAGGACGTGTACATCCTTCCCAGCCCATGCCTCCTGCACATCTGAAAAAAATACATTAATGCATCAACCATTATATAGTTAAAGAATTAGTTCATGTTTACATAATTACTATTCAAATGTAACACTCAATATCAAAACACCTACATGTGTCAGTTAGAGTGACAGTATGTATTGGAGTAGATGAGGCTGGCGCTGATGGAGCAGCAGGTGAGACTGATGGAGCAGCAGGTAGGACTGATGGAGCAGCAGGTGAGGCTGATGGGGCAGCAGGTGAGGCTGATGGAGCGGCAGGTGAGGCTGATGGAGCGGCAGGTGAGGCTGATGGGGCGGCAGGTGGGACCGATGGGGCGGCAGGTGGGACCGATGGGGGGGCCGATGGGGCAGCAGGTGGGGCCGATGGGGCAGCAGGTGGGGCGGATGGGGCAGCAGGTAGGACTGATGGAGCAGCAGGTGAGGCTGATGGAGCAGCAGGTGGGGCGGATGGGGCAGCAGGTGGGGCGGATGGGGCAGCAGGTGGGACTGATGGAGCAGCAGGTGAGGCTGATGGAGCAGCAGGTGGGGCTGATGGGGCAGCAGGTGGGGCTGATGGGGCAGCAGGTAGGGCTGATGGGGCAGCAGGTGAGGCTGATGGAGCAGCAGGTGAGGCTGGCGCTGATGGAGTTTCCATGTATGCTGGTGATGTGGAGGGTGCTGCTGTTGTTGCTGTTTTTTTTAATTTGGTGAGCGATTCGGGGCAGCTGTGCTTTGGCTATTTCCAAGTGAGTTAAAGTAGTTTCTATGCTTTTATTTTGAAGGCATGCTTTGGGCACTGGGTGATTAGAGCACCTGGTGTAATTGTATATATTGGAGACAGGTGGGTGGTGGGAGCCAGAGCACTAGTAGGCAAACAGTTTTTTAGCAGGGTGTTTCAAGCCACACAAAGGAAAGCCATAGGAAAGGCTTAAGGAAGAGATATAGGTAGTGATGGCGAGATGAAGCCTTATGAAGCTTTGAAGCTTTCCAGCCAATTGGTTCGCAAAAGGGTTCATCTCATGAGGCTTCATCATGGGCTTTATTTGAACACAAACCCCCCTGCTGGTCAAAGTGTGTAAAACAGGAAGATTGGACATCTCAACAGTGTGCTCTATCTCATACCGAGTTCCCAATGAGTAAAGCCTTAGAATAACTCTAAACAACGAACATAAAATCCTATTTTCATGTTAACAATATTGTATTTATTCCAGTTGAATGATTGTGATTGAAAAGCCTAAGGAGGCTGGTAAACATTGCAAAGAGGGATTTGTATTCCTTAATAATATTCATAAATGTAACCATGTTGTAGCCTGAGAAAGGCTAAACCATATCAAAGAATACATTTATTAACTACATTATCTCATTTAGCTGTAGCTTTTATAAACAACAACAAATACGTATTGGGCAGTCATTGAACCAGGGACCCTGCCGTCGTGAGTCAACTGCTTTCCAGCTGAGCCACAGCACACACATTAAATCTTCCTGAAAACATTGACACATATGTATTCCTGTATTTATTCATTTATTTGTTTATGTTTTTATTCCTACATTTATTTATGCTTGCATCCATTTATAGGCTACTTATTGACATGTTCCAACCTATGTAAGTGAGGGTCTCTCTTGATTCCATCGTGTCACCGGGCCCGGGACAGGAAGGATAATGTGATTCTTAGTATACATCCATGGGTATTATGAGTGTTGTGGTTCAACGGTTCAACCGATCTGAATCGCTTCCTGAAGCAGTCACGTGGTATCGACAGGCAGCGAGGCTTCGTTTGTCATTGATGACGTCACTGGCCCAAAACGATACAAGCCTCGATACATGCTTCACAAAAAGCTTCGGGGATTACTCGACACACGCTCCGAAGCCTCGGCGCAATACGTAACATCACTAGATATAGGAAACCTGTTCATTGTACTTTGTTAATGGAATAAAATGCACAAATGGAGGTTCTTGTCTGGATTTGGATGATCATTGCCCTGCGTAAGATCCGCTAACTAGTGCCTCAGCGGCTGTATTTTAAGTTAATTATCTGTTTTATTTATATATGATTTTGGCTGCTAGAGGGAGACTGCAAGGTTTCTTATATTAAACTTTGCCTATACAAATCTAATACATTTTTAAAATAAATGTTTATTTTATGTATGATAATGTCAACCTGATCTCACCAGAATGCGTGACTCCATCACGACTCCTTAACACCGCATTGCGTGGTGGAGTCACTAACTTTGTTACATTCATCGTGTCTGCACCACGTAAACAACCCCAATTGGATAATGTACACCATTTTAGTATGGATAATATGTCACTTTATTTCTTTATTTCATTCAACACGTGTTATTAATTACTGTGTGTGTGTATGTAAATGTATTGGACAATTGCAGGACTAGCACTCACTCCATATTGGTTTTATTTCTGACTCGGATGATAAACCAGGCCTGTCATAAAATGCCCCCCCCCCCCCCCCCCCCCCCCCCAAAAAAGAGGTTTCTATGAATCCCACCCTCAAGCATTTTTCAGGTTCTAGGACTGGGACTGGCACCAATAAATGGAGCACGTTTCATGAATGTCACACTTTTATTTTGTAAGATAGCAAGGGGGGGCATATTGTGATGGCCAGGCCTGTCATAAAATGCCCCCCCCCCAAAAGAGGTTTCTATGAATCCCACCCTCAAGCATTTTTCAGGGTATGGTTCTAGGACTGGTACCAATAAATGGAGCACGTTTCATGAATGTCACACTTTTATTTTGTACGCATAGCGTATATATAATAATATGCTGACAAAGACTATGTAACATTTGTAAACATATATTTTGATTATTAGATGACAACTATGTAAAATTAAACAATAAATTTTAAAGCACGTTTATACAGACAGGACGTAACAATAATGATAAAAAAAGATTTAAAAAAAAAAAAAAACTGAAAAGGAAGTGACGAATGCATTTCGACATCTCAAATACGGAGGGAAAAGTTAAACCAGAAGAATCAAGACTATGAGCTACCACTAAACAACTCACAGTCTGAAAATTACCATTAATAAAAACCCTGAACGTTTACTTTTCGTTTTAAACATCGTTTTAAGGTGTAAATCTATGGTGTAAATGTGTCATTTAGAGGTGTAAACGTGTCATTTAGAAATGCGTGTTCCCGTGACAAGGGGGGCATTTCATGATGGGGAGGCATAATGTGACACAACACCGGCACTTCCAAAAATTGCAGTAGGCCTACCCATAAGGAGCCGTACACATGCCGCAGTTTTTGCTTGGCTGTGTCTTTAGCGATCTGTTCATCTGTCATACTGATCATACAGTCAATAACTTTGTTGTTATTAGCATCTGGTTAGCTAGCTATGCTAACGAATATATGAAGCATTTTTTAACACCAGTGAGGTAAAGGCACATCTTTATATTATCATTATAGTTATAAAAAAATAAGAGAATAAAGTAAACAGGTATAAAATACTATATGACAGTAAAACAAAGTTGTTATTAATAAACAAGAATACAGTTTAAAAGGAGAGTGATTTGTCAAATATCCATAAAGAAAAATAAAATCTGCTTACAGTTCCGTTTTATATGGGTGTTGAGAGGTATCCATAGATCTCCTAATGTTGCTCTCAAAGTGCACCAGACTGTTGCTTTTAACTTCAACATTTAAAAAAAAATGTCAGACCCCCCTAGAGGAGGTTAGGTAACCCCCCACACTTAAATCATGTTCACATGGATAGGAAACTAAATACATTTGCACACACAGTGGCGCAACTATCGACGGTGAAAGGTGAAATGAATGGGCTGTGATTTTAGTATTTTTAAGCAGAGGTCAATCATTTGTACGGCCCTCGGAGGATGTTGGAAACATGTAAATGGCCCTTGAGAGGGAAAAGGTTCCCCACCCCTGCTGTAAAGGTTATTTTGTATAATGGCTGAAATGCAGAGCAATTAAGATAAAAGACATATCATATCTGTGTGTGCACGTGCAAGTGTGTGCACGTGCAAGTGACATCTTTTGATGTCATAAATATAAAAGGTTGTATGGGTGCAATAAGCAGTGCTGTGCTGAAAAGCTGTAAACAATCTCCAGCCATGACTCAATCATCCTCCTTTCATCTTGGGCCAGACCATTTAATGAATCACACACACACACACACACACACACACACACACACACACACACACACACACACACACACACACACACACACACACACACACACACACACACACACACACACACACACACACACACACACACACACACACACACACACACACACTTGACTTCTAGTCCACTTTGGGACTAACGATAGTTTGTTAGACATATTACAAACAATGTTGTAAACATTACAAGTCATGGACTGTTTACTCATTCATGGGATAGTTTGTTGACATTGTATCCGCTTTATCCAGTTCTATCTGTTTCCAAGTGGTGTCAAACACTGAAACCAGGCCCGGACTGGCCATCGGGAGGACGGGGAGGTTTCCCGATGGCCTGGCCTGTTAAGTGGCCTGCTGGCCTGAGGATTTTTTTTTTTATGTATGTATTGTGAACGGAACGCTGCGCAAATGTGGGTCTGACTCTGCCTCACAGTCACAGAGGGTGACTGGCTGTCTACATGATGTGGCCTGCCGACATGGCCACTTTCATACAGATCATACTAATGCCCTCGATTGGTCTCTGTGTGTCATTCAAGCTCGGGAGTGTGTGTATGTGTGGCGCGAGCGAGTGAGATAAAGCGCACGCACCGGTTACGTGTATTGTTGTTGTTAGCATCTGGTGCTAGCTAGCTAACGGATTTAAGGAGCTTTTTCAACAACAAGGTGGAGGAGAGTCCTCTCCTGTCATACCGAGAGACTGATAACTACAGCTCAGGTGAGGTAAAGGACTCTGACTGTTTAGATAGTTAAGTTATCTCAGTGGGTCTCAAACAGTTTGGTCACCATTAATGTAAACACATATTTCCATTTGAGGGGGGAGTGATTAGTAAAATATGCATGAATAATACAAAAAAAACGTTAACTAGGTGAAAAAAGGTAAGATAAACTATTAAAACTTGTTGAGAGCTAAAACTAGTCTTTGCTGCTCAAAGAGGAGCAGGAGGGAGAGGGGGGAGACAGGTGAGGCTGGTTCAGGAGCACAGACACACTCACAACTATAAATTAACCAAAAACAAATAAACAAGTTTCAATGTTTTTTCATATTGGATATGGTATTGGTTATGGCCATGTGTTTATGATTTTTTAAATGTATACAGTTATGTTTCATATGGGTGTAGTCTCTTTATTTCCCCGTCAAAATGCACCAGATTGATGCATTTAAGTCCAACATTTAAAAATAAATCTTACCGGGGGAGCATGCCCCCGGACCCCCCTATAAGATTTGAGGTACACCCCCACTTAAAATATGTTCACATAGGTTCCTAAATAGATTTGCGCATTTTTTTAAATAGTAACCCATGTCCATATGTTTATTTTTGGATAGTAGATTTAGAGGGCTATCACTATGGGCAGCAACGCTGTAAAAGTTGACAAATAAATCCAGCAAAATGGCACAAAAAACTGGTAGTGGCCTGGCTGGGTGTATAATTCCCGGCCTGACTTATTGTCCCAGTCCGGCCCTGACTGAAACAGATCGTCGAATGACATTTAAATTAGGTTTTTCTGTTTCTACTTCTTCCTTGGAAGTGCATATTTACTGTACATTGTACACACACAGTGTTAGGATACCATTAACAGCATTTGAAGCTTGTAAATACAAGCATTTGAAGCTTGTATTTATGTTCTCTTTTTGTCACAAATAGCTCACTTTACAACAAGCTTTGGTACATCCAGCAAAGTTGTCAGCAAATCTCAATAAAAACCAACCAACAATGAAAAATGAATAAATCCACTCCACCGAGACCACATCACTCCCATCCTCCAGAACCTCCACTGGCTCCCCGTCCGTCAAATAATCAACTTCAAAGTCCTCCTCATAACTCACAAAGCCCTCAACAATGCACCACCACACCCCTTCCCGCTGCCTCCGCTCATCAGAAGCCAACCTCCTATCCATCCCCACCCACATCAATCACCGGACCTGGGGGGACAGAGCCTTCTCCGTCGCTGCCCCCTCCCTCTGGAACTCACTCCCACAACCCATCAGAGACTGCACTGACCTCACCACCTTCAAAAAACTCACAAAAACTCACCTCTTCAATCTGGCTTTTAATGTGTGATTGTTTTTGTATTATTTGACTTTAACTTTAACTATATATTTATTTGTTGTTCCTTTCTGTTCTTTTCACTATATCTGTAAAGCATCTTTGAGCACCTGTAAAAGCGCTAACAAAATAAATCTATTATTATTATTATTTTTATACATTAAGTTTTTTGTTTTTTTATAAATGATACAGTCCACAACTATTGGGCTTACAAACATGGGTAAAAAAAGACAACAATGACCAAGTCCATACTTCAATTTAACAAAGTACAGACACAATCAAAGAAGAGGATCTAGTAAATGTTTTGCAACTTGATGGGAAAATGTTACCATTCATCAGAACTGCACCAGAGTGCGAAACAAATAGTACGGCTATCAAAACGAAAAATTACCAATTTCTCCTTAGCTTATGGCCTTGACAAGATGTAATTAAAATCAAGTTTGTGATATTCTGCTAACAAACAGACATCACATATTTCCATGTTTTGGAAACGTGTTATTGTTATTTAATTCTGGGTGGTTGTAAGCCTCCTCAAATGAAACAGACCTTGAAACCACAGGAAAGTTGGCTGCTGAGTGTTTCAGCCACAGATAAATAGTTTTACTGTAATTCCATCAACCGTCCTCACAACTACAGCTACAGCTCCTCGGGTGAAGGGGGGCGAGGGTGTTTGGAGAGGAACAAAGATGTGTTGCAGACCAGTTTAAGATAATTTACAGACAAGTGGGGAGATACATAAATCAAACCAACAAAAGGATAAACTTATAAAAAGAGGAAAGTTTACTTCTTTGGTCAAATAAGACTAGCTCATTGAGTTGTGTGGTTATGTTTAATTTCACACACTTCGATTAAGAGCCAACAAGGACTTGTAAACAGCAGTCACATGGACAAATATGTTGCTTGTTTATTGGAGGATACTTTGGATGACTATTAGCCTTGTGAGCTGGTGATTACGCCAACGGGAAAGAGAATTCAGTTTTAAATCACAAGTATTTTGCATGTCAACACTAATCTTATCAACACAATGTACACATCTCGGAGATCTGTAAAAGACTAACCCTACCCACGGGTCGATTTATTTGCGTGTGTAATTTTTTTAATTCTCCTTATAAGAGTTAATTGTTTATTATTAGAGGTAAACAGTTTTCTATAATAAATGCAAAATAATTTATTTTCTTGTCTATGATGTAACAATACAACGTTATAAGCTAGCAAGCTATCAAATATGTTTTGCGGCTCCAGACAAGAATTGGTCAAAAAGGTTGTAGACCCCTACCCTAACCCATACAGCATAAGTATTGCAAATTACAGGTAAAAAGATAGGACTCCCCCGCCTCTCCATCTCAGGATCGGAGTTATTATTTGGACCGCCGCATGAATAATCTGATTCATGGTGTGGCCACCGCAGCTGGCCGTGTAACCCCTAAATTATACCGGGTCCGTCTGTGCCGCGTTACGGCTGCGCCGTTCACAGAGATCGCAGCCACTCTAGTCAATGGGAGGTATTCCGCTAGACACGTCGCGTTACGCCAGAAGCGTCCCAGAAGCGTCTCAGCGCTGGGTTCCGCTAAAAATAATAAATAAAGTCTATTTTCGACGCGAGGCGTTGCATAGCGCCGGGCAGGAAGTGGACCGGTCAGAGCATCCAGTCAATCCCCAAAATAAACTAATTTTGTAGACCCTATCCCTCCGTAGTCTTTCAAGAAATGCCAGCATTCTCCTCCAGTTTACAGGCACTGTGTAAATTATATATAGAATAATTATGATGATGAATCCATTTTTTTACCATAAAATACAGCAACACATAATTTGATTCATGTCATTTATAACTGGAATATTACAATTATTATTAACTTTGTCTGTACAAAGTAGCCTGTCCAGGAAATATGCCGAAATCAACAAAAACTGTGAGCCGGCACGCAAGACGCTCCGCTTCTGAAACGCTTCTCAAATGCGCCCGGTGGGTTATGACGCTGGAGGAGGTCGGACCAGGGGATAGCCTACGAGTACAACAGACTACTGTTCGGCTATTCCCTATCCCCACGCACATTCAGCAAATGTGTGACCACAGCGCTTCAGCCGCTTCGAGACCATGGCATGAGGGTTTTATTTGATCCCAACGACCTCATATTCATGGCCAGGTCCAGGGAATGGGCAATGTTCCACACAGCCCAATTGATCCTACACCTAACCAAGTTGGGATTTGTGGTCAATTGGAAGAAGAGCAGTCCATTACCCCACCAGCAGGTGGAGTATCTGGGGATTTTGCTCGATGCAGGCAAACTACGGGCCACCCTGTCAGAGAGCAGACAGGCATCCCTGCTTCAGTCAGTTTGCAGACTGCAACGGGGGGCAATGGTGAAAGCTTTGACCATCATGCAGACTCTGGGTCTCATAGCGGCTGCTCACCTCGTGGTACCTACCGCTGGGGTACTGCATATGCGTCGCCTGCAGAGGTGGTTTGCCGGCCTTCGTTTAGATCTCAAGATGCATAAACGACGTCTGGTGACCATCCCCCCCTCAGTGGAGGGCAACCTCCGATACTGGGGGTCCCCAAAGCATCTGCGGAGGGGAACTCCACTGGGACCTCAGTGTTCACAGATGCATCCGTGACAGGATAGAGGGGGACCTGCCTAGAGAGAGCTATAGGTGGTGGCTGGCCTCTGACAGAAACTCGGCACGCACATTCAGGTAGGCTCGCCCTGATTGGCCCGCTACGTTTATACAAATTCAGTGTGTGAACGCTCGCGTATCATTGATGAGAGTAGTAGAGGGCTCCGCCTGTGCTTAGAACTACAATACGTAACCCACCGTTTTAACCTAGAACCTAGACAGATCTTCCAAATTCTCAAGATCTGAGAAAAAGGTACCAGAAATATATAATCATAAAGTGAGGGTAAAAATGTCACCAAAAAAATGTAAGCACACTTTGATTCCAATGCACACAAGCCATGTCATGTCTAAGCTCAGTGTGCGAAAAAGTACACGTCCCACCGTCCGGGACGTGCTATTTACAATATCGGACAAGTAGATCTTTCAATTGACTTGTCCGGCGGACAAGTGACGTTTTTCGGCTTGATTTATTGACAAATTATTGATTCAGTTTACAAAAGGCAGAACTCATTCGCAAATTGTACGTGTCCGCCATTGTTCGTTTAGACTGCAGCTCTCTATATGCTCCGTATCAGCTGATCGCTGTACGGTGCAGCTCAGCGTCTCTCTCTCTCTTTCTACACACAGCGGATCCGCTGCCCGTTTAACAGCCGCATCTTTGTCAAACGTTCTTATGTTCTTTCTCTAACACGTAATGAAGGTTATTAAGTGTTTTAGCTCCTGTGTTGTTAATATTGACCACCATTTCCTTTATGAAGTGAAGCAGCCTCCCTGTCTGTGTCCTCGCGCTGTCCTCACATCCCCGGACCCCCAGACTCGGAGGAGCACAGGGATGTCAGTATTTTTTATGAAGCAGGGTATAGAAAGTACATTATTGAAATGAAAATACTATTTATTTACTTTTACAAACAGTGAGCAGCTGGGCAGCTGCAGCATGTGTATTGCAGGACATGTGTAAGCGTGCAAGCGTCTTTGAGTTGTAGAAAAGTGCTAGGCCTATAGGCTATACATCTAATGTGTCATTATTAGGGGTGTAACGGTACACGTACCCGTACCGAATAATTTCGGTACGGGTCCGGGCCCTTCGGTTCGGTATACGTGTGTACCGAAGTGTACCGAACGAATATAATGTTAAACGTAAAAAATTGAGAACGTGAACAACTTCTTGGAAGTAATCTCAGGTGCTGCGTCGCAGCATTCAGAGTAATTTCCTCACATTGGGCTCATCGCGTCATAGAGCGAGCAAGTCATTTCATTGGATGAGAGGGCATGCTATGAGAGCTGGTCAGAGGGATGCGTTCAAATTTAGTCAGTAATTTGAGGAACTGTCGAAAATTAATGGCGAACGCAGATAAAGTTGAGCTCGAAAATCCTCCAGCATCATTGAAGTCTCCGGTTTGGGAACATTTTGGTTTCACAGTTACGTACAAGGATGACGAACAAAGACAGGTGGACCAAACCAAAGCTGTTTGTCGGCATTGTTCAACTAAAATTGGTTACGCGGCTGGCAATACATCAAACTTGCACACTCTTGAAAAGGCATCACCCGAACGTGAATATCACCGGTACCAAAAGAAAAAAGACTGAAGTGCAAACCCAACTCCCGCTAGCATTTAAGCCTCCACCACTCGCAAAAACTTCAGACCGAGCCAAAGCTATTACAAACGCCAAATATCCTTATGTTGCCATGTTAGCAAAGCACTACCTGGCTGTATCTGCTACCTCTGTCCCTAGCGAGAGGGTTTTCTCCACAGCAGGAGACATTGCTAGTGCCAGCAGATCTGCCCTTTCGGCAAGCAATGTGGAAAAGTTCATTTTTCTTTAAACAACATGAAAATACAATGACAAGCAAGTCATAATGTCAAACTGGCTGCTTAGGTACAGTACAGTTCAAATACAGATGATTTCAGTTCATCGAAATGCTGCACCTTAATGTTCATTTGATTATATTTTGTATTTATTTGAGTGAATATTCACAGTTTAATAATAATTAAAAACCCAAAACTAATAGTTTATGTTTTGTGAGTACTAGTACAGTAAAGTTCAAATATAGATTATTTCAGTTCATCGAAATGCTGCACCTTAATGTTTATTTTATTATATTTTGTATTTATTTGAGTGAATACATTATTCACAGTTTAATAATAATAAAAAAATATATATATGTTTTGTTTTGTGAAAAAAATTCTGCTGTACCGAAAACGTACCGAACCGAACCGTGACCAAAAAACCGAGGTACGTACCGAACCGAAATGTTTGTGAACCGTTACACCCCTAGTCATTATTATTATTATTATTATTATTATTATTATTATTATTATTATTATTATTATTATTATTATTATTATTATTATTATTATTATTGTCCTATGTATGTGTTGGACATGTGTGGTTGGACTCTGTCTCACAGGCAGGTTGCAGTGTAACATCAGAGGACACTGGGCCAATTACTAAACAATGCAGAGATTATTTTTATATAATTGTATTCAATAACCGTAAGAAATTAAACAGTATGAAGTGATTTGTAAATAGGAATACAGATTTGACTTAATGTTTTCATAAATATATTTTTCTCCCAGTTTGTCATGGGACTTATTTTGACCCTCTCAAAGAACCGGAATCGAGAACCAAAAATAACCGGAATCGAAAAGCAGAACCGGAATCGTTAAAATCGAAACGATACCCAACCCTATGTGTGATGCAGTAAAATCTTACCGCTCACTTACGCTAGCGGTGTCATAAAAACCGTGGGAAAATGTAACATACGATGACGAAGAAGAAGATTCCAGTGGCCCCAATTTTTGTCCATTCTGGACAAGTGAAAAATGTATTCGGACAAGTAAATTGCCAAACTCACTTGTCCATGGACAAGTACTCTCTAAAAACTTTTTCTCACACTGAAGCTGTTCACAAACTGATCAAGAAAACTGAAGTACTGGCCTAAGAAACTTCAAAGATCAACAACATGCCCAAAACTTTCTGGCTGGGAACTGTGCCTGTTGCCTTCAATTGCGCTCTCTCTGCCCCCAAAACAGCCTCATGTGTAGTTTGGATTTTATTCGGAAACCCTGCATTCCACTCAGTGAAATGTCACCTTCGCTGATTTTGGCAAGGAGCAGCGCCCTTGTTGGATCAGCGCCCTTGTTGGATCAGACCCTGCAGGAGCCTGTAAAGTAAAGGGAATACATTGGCTGTCATGGCAATGAAAACATTCACCGGTTTTTATGACCTACAAATACACACACAGCGGGTCTGGTCATTGCGATGTGGAAAGCTGACTTAGAAACAGAAGAAACACAAAAACACACAGGGGGAAAGAGAAGAACTCAACAGCTAAATATGTAGTGATTCATTATAATTGGTGCAATTTACTCGCTTAATTACACCTGAGGCATGCTGCTGCTAAAGATGCACAGAAAGCAATCACACATATTTTTCCTTTGATTTACACAATACCGATTCTGTATTTGGACATTATCAGCATTCCATTAATGTGACTCATCTACCATGTCTATGCAAGCCCATTGTTAGCTATTGACGAATTACATCCTAGCTTAGTTTAGCTAACTTGCTGCTTACTGGAGCTTTATGTTTCATGGACAAATATGAATGTGTTATCTGTCTTCTCTAACATTCGGTAAGAATATATGTAATTGTATTTACAACATGTTTGAACTATTCCATTTGAACTTTTAGACCTATGGCCTATGGCTCAGATCAGGACTGGAACTGGAACACTAGAAAAATGTGTTCAACTTTTACAAGTCGGAAAGAGACTATGATGCTCCTTGACCAGACTTCTTCATTAAAAAGTCAGATATGTTCAGTTCAGAGTGGTTATGCTGCAGCAGCCTGGTTTGTTTTTTAGCTAATCTAATACAAATAAAAAAGCGGCCTGGTATTTGCGTTATGTCACTGCGCTCTTTCACGCTGGCGAGGCACATCTCAGAGGGTGCATTGTCATCATTCTTTTTGCCCTTATATGAAGCAGGAATTTTAATTAAAGGAGCTTTTTGCATGTATTTTTTAAAGATACTGTTAAAACCACCCACATTCAGTTCTGGAACTGACACTCCTGCTGTACCATGAAGACCCTTTTAGTTCTCCCATAAGGCCAAACATCTCTGCATTTTGATATAATGGCGACTATTACTGCTTTCAAAAAGAGAACATGAAAACATGAAACATATTCGGGGCAAAGAAATTACGGCCCAAAATCACACAACATTAAGAGAGCAGTACTCACGTGTAAGCACTGTCATTATGTATGTGACACTTCAATGTTAGTAACATTTGAGTCTCAGAAATGAGCCTTGGCTTTTGTCAAAACAAAATGAAAGCAATCAGAAGACACACAGCAGGTTGTTAGTATGACGCTATTTATAGTTCAATAAACACCAGAATAAAAAATGATTTGATGGTATTAACAACATACTTGCAAGTCTAAACCAGATGGAACACATGCATGTAGTGTTTCTCTAAATAAACACTACATTCATAATACACTTGAATGGACAATACATTAAAATGGCTGTGTAATGTGAAATGTTTTAGTTTTAGCCAATCCACAGAGATTTATCACTGTTCTTAGTATTTATTTCATCTCAGAGCTGAGCATTTTAGCTTGTTTTAGCCTTTTTTTGGATTTCTGGCTCTGGAAGAAATGCTCTAATTAACTGTGTCTCCAGCAAATATGTTCAGCACAATGCTCTTTACAAAAGGTTTGAGATAAAACCAGAGGAGAGTAAATATGTTAAGCAGGCGTGTGATCATTTGTCAGATGTTCTGTTTTCAGAATGTTGGCCAAGAAGTATCTACATCACTGCATACTTAACTATTTTGATGGTTCAAATGTTGTGCTCTGTTCATTATTATTTTACAGCTTATAGCTGAGTGACAGTAAATATTGATACACAAAGTCAGATTGAAGATGTTCTCAACTCCTATTTCTTCAGAATCTAATAAACTATGTTCAATGGTCCTTTTTTGCAATGAAAATTTATTATTTGTATTTCTTCATTTCATTTCATTTTCATTTAAAACATAAATGTGATCATTTTTACTCATGAAAAGCATGCACATGTTTGCCTGTGTAAAGAAAACAAAACAAGCAAACATAATAGAGGCTGTCAACATTTCCGTGTTAGTGACAATCACTCCGATTGACAGCAGCTCAGAGGCAAGCGACCACACTCCATATTGGTATTGATTTTAGCTTAGAAAGGCTGCTGTGTGCAGACGGAGGGATTGGGGGAAGAAACATGGGAGAGATTGTTGATGGGGATGATGATTATGATGGTGGGTAGAGTAAAGAAACACAGTGGGGTGATTGGCAGAGGAACAGTCCAGAAGGAGTTGTTTAGTTGAATGTGTACGTATGTTTGAATCCCATACATGCAGCAATTTGTCATGACAACAGGAGGGAATAGTGGTGGGATTGATATTTCAGTGGTTATGTGCTGCTGCTTTCCAGTGAGCCACAGCTTGCCACAATTGCAGTGAATTGATCAATGACAAATAGGGCTGAAAACTGCTCACTAACAATTTTCTTGGTAATCGAAAGGAAACTAATCCAGGAGCCAGAGCACTTTTGTGCAGCACTATTTTGGTGTTTGAGTGGGATTTTGTGTGTGTATCTTTAGGATGTGCAATGGTTGCTTAACATCCAGTTAAAATTACTTTTTTTAAATGCTAGACCTGGAGCCCTTCTAAAGTCTCTGTCACAGCTTGAAACTTCCTGCATCCCTCTGGGAGAAGACATTCTGATTCTGTCAACAACGTTGACTCCAACCGGCTTTACTGAGGGCTTGACTCCACCTCCAAAGAGATGAAGCAAGCTGGAGGTGAGAAGGGTATCCAGAGACAGAGGAGGAGGAGAAAGATAAAACTGATTCAGAGATTTGGCAAACTAATAAAACAAACAAATACAATCTTTTGTCAGTTCAGCAATGTCAAAGTTACATTATGGCTGTGATTGAGCATGTTTGAGCATGGCTGTAAGGGACAATAATCCCAACAAATATATATATTTTGAATACCAAACACATACAAATGTATCCGAGTTTAATTAGATGATCTATTGGAAATGTTTACTCCGATACGTTTGGATATGAGCTAATACATGCAAAACCTAAGGTTAACACTTCAGCCAAGACTCATGTTTTTTTCAGCCTGTCCTCCTCCAAAAAACGACAATACCCTGCTGAAAAAACCAGCATAGACCAGTTTAAGATGGTTGCTGGTTTTAGCTGGATTTAGCTGGTGTTAGGCTGGTTTAATTGGTTTACCAGGCTGGACAAGAGGTCCAGTTAAACTGGTCTATGCTGGTGAAGCTGGTATTTATGTGTGAAGTTGAGGCCATACTTAATGACAGACCTTTAACCACATCATCTGATGACTCAAATGACATTGAACCGCTGACGCCAAATCATCTGCTGTTATTAAAGAAACAGCCATTGCTTCCTCCAGGACTGAGCTGCAAGGATGACTGCTACACACGTCGCAGATGGAAGCAGACACAGTACATATCAGACCTGTTCTGGAAAAGGTGGGTGTGTGAGTACCTGCCTGACCTACAGGAGCGTAAAAAATGGACTAAAGTGAAGCAGAATCTAGCACCAGGGCACATTGTCATGATCCTCGGCGACAACGCCCCTCGGAGCTCGTGGCTTCTGGGAAGAGTCGTGCAGACCATCACAGACTCTAAAGGACTGGTTCGTAGAGTACTGGTAAAAACAAAATCCGGTACTTTGGAGAGGCCTGTGGAAAGACTTTGCCTCATTTGTGAATAGGACACTTCATTTTGCAGTAGGGCACAATGCATTACAGGGCGCTTGTTCATCCCTTTAAAAAAAAAGAAACGTACATAACATACGTAGATTTAGTTTGTTTTATGGAAAACCTATGTCAAGGGGTGTAGGTGGATTCCTCCCCCAGTATAATTGAGCTATTGTTAGCCATATTTTTGTTTGGAAATGACTCTTGTTATTATTATTAATTATAAGTCTTCCCGCCTTATAATTAGGGGCTGGAATTGTAAGAGCCATTTAGGCACATTATTTTATGGTAATGAATTTTGGTTTTGTGAGCCAATTGAATATTCTTTAATTTAACTTAAATGAGCTGAACAACTATTAATTATTATTATACTGTTTTTGTAACGTGCTATCTTGCTTATGGACAGCTCTAGTTTATGTGTTGTTATTATTTATAGAAAGCAATTGTAGGAGCGTGCTCAGGGTATACATGTAAATGACGCTGCCAGCATGTCACAGCAGGAAGTCTGAGAGGAAGTTGGAAAACGTTTTTGACCGCACACATCCGTATGACCGAGGGATCTTGTTTGTTTATTTGTTTAAATACCGTGCAAATGCTGCACGTCGGCCGCCAGCTGATCTATTGAACCTCTCAATAAAGCACCTGAATGGAACGAGCAAGGTATCTGATTTCTTGAATATACGCGAGTCAATACTCGAACTCGCCTCCTAGACTAAGTGGCCTTTGAACATTCATTTTCTTTTGGACAATTGGCCACTACACTGGTCTACCAGCCATCTTGCTGGTGAAACTGGAACAGACAGACAGACAGAGAGGGCGGGACACAGGGTAACGGCGAGACGGTGGTTGAAACAAAGTGGTATAAAACATGGTTTTGAATGGCGCTAATGGTCGGGGAGTGAAGATCAGTTGAGCGTTTCTGTGACTCCGCCCAGCTAGTTGGGTCATCTCCAGCAATTCCGTGACCGTGGAGAGCGCAGAGCGGACGTTTGTTTCTCAGTGGATTTGTAATCTATGAAGGGTTTAATATTGTTTTAGCCCCCATGCCCCTCACAGAAATGCGGGCAACATTTTTTAGAGCCCTAAATCCAAAATGGCTGCCATCAACATAGGTTGAAAATTAGCTTTTCAATGTTTTGGCCTACAATGTTGTTCAATAAATGGTTTATAGCACTTTCTGGGTCGAGGAATTCAAATTTGATGTTGTTTTGATGATTTTACCTATTTTTGACCTTCAAATCCAAGATGGCCGCCAATTTTTCAGCTCCAAAAGGTCGATTTTTCAACGTTGTCGTAGAGCCTTCATATTGTGCTCTAATGAAAGCTATGCTAATGCTGAGTTGAGTTATAAACAGTAAAATAACAAGTAAGTACACAGAGGTCTTCTCAGAGGTAAAAAAGGACAACATTTTCGGCTAATGAGAAACAAACCGTTGCTCTCTATGCTCACAAATGTCTCATTATGGTCACTAATTTATGAATGAATTCAGTTGAATTGATGACAAATGTGTTTAATAGAGGTATTACACAAGTAATTTAACAAGGCATTTAACTTGTTAAGCCCGAGAGGCCCCTAATCCGGGGCCTACGGGGAGTTTTTTCACGACTTATTTATTCTCTCTCACACACAACCTGCCACTAACGTTAAACCCCTTTACTATTCAATTGAACACATTCAATGTTTATCTATTGTAAAAGCAATTGGGCTATTTTAATCACACTCTCTCTCTCTCTCACTCACACACACACACACACACACACACACACACACACACACACACACACGCACGCACGCACGCACGCACACACACACACACACACACACACACTTCTCCGCCTCATTCTGTTTTCATTTACTCGTTCGTTATCTGACCAGCTTCAATCTTGTAGGCTACTCACCTCGTTTCTTGTAGCCCTCGGAAGGGTTTTGGAGGTTTATGCCTTGGTGAACGTGAGTTGTTTGGCTTTCTTGTCCGCAGCACAGAAAGCATTTTCAAATCTTCGAATGAATCAAAGTGGGTCGTCACCGTCGATGTTCTCTTATGCTCCAACACACAGTTGCACGGGGTGCAGAATAGTTTCCCCCCACTTTCGTGCAAGACATCGGGTACTGCTTTGCCCGGTCTTTAGCAGAAATGTTCGTCGGTAAATGAGATGGATTAGATTTTTTCATCTTGGTGTTTTCTCTCTCGTGTGAGTTCCACACGTTCACTCTACGGTGTTGTTTACCTTCTATGATGCGTGAACTGATGACGTCGCATCATCATCATCATGATCATCATCATCATCACTACTTCACGTCAAGACGATTTCACTTTTTTCTCCCTCAACTTTGTGTGGAAAAAATGCGGGGATTATACGGCCTTTTGATAAATATGCGGCCTTTTAAAAATCTGCGCCATTTTGCTGATTATGCGGTAAATTCTGCGATCGCAGAATCCCGTTTTTCTGGAGGGTCGAATTAAAACGATAAAAACGATTTCATATTAGCTGCTAATGATAGCCACCAGAGTGTATCGCAGCTTCCGATTCCAGGGCATTCTGGCTACGCATCACTCATTCACCAATGGGTAATGTTTAGATGGATTTTAGGAACTTCCCCTCGATTCTATTGGCTCTAACGGTTAAAAAGAGATGTCAATCATCAAAATCGAACGAGGGGGGCCAGAGATATGGAAAATGCACTCAAATGACCCCAGAAGTGGGTTTTTTTCTTCTAAATCTCTCTAAAAAGGTCAAATTTCACTTGTTTTGCATCAATCTTGATACAGGGTTTTATACACTGAACAAAAATATAAATGCAACACTTTTGTTTTTGCTCCCATTTTTCATGAGATGAACTCAAAGATCTAAAACTTTTTATAACCATTTCTCTCAAATATTGTTCACAAATCTGAAAAAATCTGTGATAGTGAGCACTTCTCCTTTGCCGAGATAATCCATCCCACCTCACAGGTGTGGCATATCAAGATGCTGATTAGACAGCATGATTATTGCACAGGTGTGCCTTAGGCTGGCCACAATAAAAGGCCACTCTAAAATGTTCAGTTTGATCACACAGCACAATGCCACAGATATCGCAAGTTTTGAGGGAGCGTGCAATTAGCATGCTGACAGCAGGAATGTCCACCAGAGCTGTTGCCCGTGAATTTAATGTTCATTTATGTACCATAAGCCGTCTCCAAAGGTGTTTCAGAGAATTTGGCAGTACATCCAACCGGCCTCACAACCGCAGACCACGTGTAACCACACCAGCCCAGGACCTCCACATCCAGCATGTTCACCTCCAAGATCGTCTGAGACCAGCCACTCGGACAGCTGCTGCAACAATCGGTTTGCATAACCAAAGAATTTCTGCACAAACTGTCAGAAACCGTCTCAGGGAAGTTCATCTGCATGCTCGTCATCCTCATCGGGGTCTCAGCCTGACTCCGGTTCGTCATCTGAACCGACTTGAGTCGGCAAATGCTCACATTCGATGGCGTCTGGCACGTTGGAGAGGTGTTCTCTTCATGGATGAATCCCGGTTTTCACTGTTCAGGGCAGATGGCAGACAGCGTGTGTGGCGTCGTGTGGGTGAGCGGTTTTCTGATGTCAATGTTGTGAATCGAGTGGCCCATGGTGGTGGTGGGGTTATGACATGGGCAGGCGTATGTTATGGACGACGAACACAGGTGCATTTTATTGATGGCATTGTGAATGCACAGAGATACCGTGACGAGATCCTGAGGCCCATTGTTGTGCCATTCATCCACGACCATCCAAGACCACCATTGAGCATGTTTGGGATGCTCTGGATCGGCGTATACGACAGCGTGTTCCAGTTCCTGCCAATATCCAACAACTTCGCACAGCCATTGAAGAGGAGTGGACCAACATTCCACAGGCCACAATCAACAACCTGATCAACTCTATGCGAAGGAGATGTGTTGCACTGCGTGAGGCAAATGGTGGTCACACCAGATACCCCCCAATAAAGCAAACCTGCACGTTTCCGAGTGGCCTTTTATTGTGGCCAGCCTAAGGCACACCTGTGCAATAATCATGCTGTCTAATCAGCATCTTGATATGCCACACCTGTGAGGTGGGATGGATTATCTCGACAAAGGAGAAGTGCTCACTATCACAGATTTTTTCAGATTTGTGAACAATATTTGAGAGAAATGGTTATTTTGTGTATATAGAAAATGTTTTAGATCTTTGAGTTCATCTCAAGAAAAATTGGAGCAAAAACAAAAGTGTTGCATTTATATTTTTGTTCAGTGTATGTTATAGTTTGGATTCCTAAAGCCTTTAGTCTACTATCCCATCATTCAAGGGTGGTTTTCACTATAAGTCATTTTTTTCTTTTTCTTTAAAATAAAAAATCTATATTGATTCTGACTTTTCTACATCCAACTCACAGGTTTATCATTGCTTTGATAAAAAAGATTATTAATTTACCCCTTTTAGAAGTGTAGTTATTTGTTCTGGGAATGTCATTTTCGAGCCTGACGGTACGTCCACACAGCAGCTTCAGAAGAATCTTCCACCGCTTCCAACGCTTCTCTGCCCATTGACTTTGAATGGGGATGACGTCACTTTGCCTCGCTTTTCGCCGAACTGCATTGTGAGGGCGCGAAGCGAAGATTTCCAGGATGTCCAGGATCTCCAGGATTCAAAAGTTGAGCAATGTTCAACTTTTGAAGCTGAGCTGGAAGCGCCAGCCAATCAAACACGTTTATGCAAATCTGACAGTAGAAGCGCTAGCCAATCAAACCGCGTGTAAGCAGGGAGAACCAGACCGCAGTTCATTTCCTCATATTCCAAACGAGAAATTACGGTAGCAAATCACCCGGTTCTTTACGACCAGAACTATTAACGGGATACAAACCGGAGGAACCAGGCATGGAGGGAGGTGGCAGAGACAGTGGGTGAAACTGGTAGGTTTTCGCCTGTTTGGGGAGTTTATATATATATATATATTGCTCGCATAAAATCCCCGGGGTTTTTTGCTTTGTATGTCGGGGGCGGGAGATTCATGTGATTGGTTGTTGGTCGCATTGCTCGCAAAAAATCCCCAAGCTGTCAGACACGCCGAGCTCCAAGATTTTCAAGATTTTTTAAAAGCTGCTGTGTGGACGTACCGTGAGACCTGAAAAACAGGCTCAGGGCTTAACAGGTTAAATTGAATTTACAACATTACAATAGACCGCTACTCTTCATCTGAATCTGTTGAACCTCCGCTCTCCATGGCCACGGAATTGCTGGAGATGACCAAACTAATGCAGGGTTGCCAACTTTGGGTACCTGGCTGGAGTAAGATTTTGATATCATGGGTTTAATTACACATATGCGCACTAAATGACTGCTATTGTGTCAGTAGCGGGACCTTAGCATATATATAGGATATATATACAATATATACAAATACACAATATTGTACACAGACTATGCATAGGCCTGTCGCGATAAGCAATTAATTGACTTATCGTACGATAAATACAAATTAACTCCATAACTTTTCTGACCTTGATACATTTACATTTACATGAGGATGTGACTGGCAGTTTGAAAGGATGTACTTGAATTATTATTATATATTATCATTATGTCAGTGGTCTAAAATGGTCATACAACAGTGCCGACAATATTATCGTATAATCATTTCTGGGAAAATGTATCCAACAACATTAATTATCGTGAGAGGCCTATACATGAAACACACACACACAAACACATCTACATACTTACTCCAAACTGCCAAATATATTAATTAACACACTCTCACTCTCATGTACTCTTTGACTCTATTTTGGCCTTGTAGAACAATAAGCAGCAGACTTTGACTTTTTATCATTTCTACTGGATCTTAGATCTGCGCAATACGGGTCGGGGATTGACCAACCGGCTCCCACTGCTCTGCTGTCTGTTAACGTTGTTAAGAGTGGTGGGGGCGGGGAGGGAGCGGATCGACAGCTTGAGCAGCTGTCAACTCAACATTGTAAATAACCAACCAAAAACGATCGCCGGTTCATCTTGTTTTTGGTGTGAGAATAGTTTGGGCAGCGTGAGAATAGTTTGGGCAGCGTGAGAGCATGAGATTGAGAGTGAAAGCGTGTGTCACACGCCAGATGCGTGAGAGTTGGCAACCGTGACTAATGGGCCAAACTCTCACGGAAACACTTTCCAGGAAGACTTAACAGAAGCTTTTATTTCAGGAATCCATCACACAGGCAGGAAAACAAAGAGACAGGAAGTAAAAATACCCCAGAAAAGGTGTATGGTGCATGCAGGGTGGGGACATGAAGCACCCGAATAGAGTGCGGGGTACACTGTTCAGACTCAACACCCACTCTGCATGGCACTCTTTCAAGCGCCACCCAGTCCTAATAGAATATGGGGACCTGAGGGATCGCCTGACACGGCTCATCGAGTCAACGTCTGATCCTTTCGCAAATTATGTAATGTACCACCATGCTTGATGGAGGAAGTACGTCAACCACACACACTTCAAGCCAGATGATGCAATGCATCTTCAGAATGTGTCTCTCTTAGAGGCAAGGAATTTGTTCTTTAGACACGTGGATTCCATCATCTTCACAGAGCAAGAGATCCGTTCACTGCAGTCTCTTTTAGCAGAATACAAACGCATTGTCTGTGACTATGGCTATGAAGTGGGTGATGTCAAATCGTCGTATGTCAAGGGCCTGCTCATTAATGAGTATCAAGAGACAAAAGGCTTCAAAGAGAGAAATCAAATGAACAAGAGACAGTGGGTCTATGATGTTGGGGGAGGAGGTGACTACATTGAGGCTGCCATCTCATCAGTGATGAGCAGCTGCCCGAGAACCTGGCACATCGGTTATAAGAAGATAAAAGACACAACTACTGTCCCTTGACCACCTCGCATTGATCATCTTGAGGAAGGCAAAGAGGTGTGCAAGTTGCTGTTGAGGCTTTTGACCTGGCTAAAACAGCCTGAGAGAAAAACTGCTGACATTAGCCCTGCCACACTCAGTCTGGCCTCCATGATCACCTACCACATAACAGGACAGTGCGCTACCATTGCTATTAACATGGGCGTCAATGTCCATGGCATGACGAGGAGTAAAGATCTGGTAGAAACTCTGCACAAGAGTGATGTCAGCATCAGCTATGCAGACACACTTCTCCTCTATGACCACTGGGTTCTGATGGATCGTGAGGCCTCAGCAGGAGATTTCAGACAGCAAGCCAGCCATTGTGATCATCGACAACGATGACTTCAAGATGTATACCATGACAGGCAACTCAACTGGAGCCCATCGAACAAATGTTATGTTCGTGTAGCCAGAGAGCTATGAAAAGAAGCCAGATGAAGAGCCTGCTGTAAGGCTCATCAAGAAGAAATACATCTCTGCACAGCTGAAGCAAAAGTGCATAGAGCTGACAAATGTTCACCAGTACATGCAAGAGTGAGCCACCAGTGAACGGCACAGTTCTGCAGTTCTCGCGTAGACAATAATAGTACAAGACCACCACCTCATGAGCAGCAAGTTCCGGCATACAGTGGTGCCCAGTCCTGCCGTCATACACCGCCCAACAAGAGCAAGCCTTACCACCACACAACCTACAATGAACCTCCAAGCAAGTCAGTGGTGTATGACACAACAAGTCCTCCAACTCATACGACCAAATGGGTCGATTGTTTAAGCACCAGATTATGACCCATAGCCACGTTTTAAAGTGTAGCACCTCTAGTGGTCGTGTAAGAAACAACATGCTCCCGTTTATTTACAAATAACCCTCTCTGGAAAATCCTAAATTGTAGGATAGTTTGGCCATTAAAACGCTTTATGATTAGATTTCTAGCGAGAAGTATATATTGTACTTTTAGAATCCACGTCCAGTCGATATGTAGGATCTATAGTTTGATAGATATTACGAAGATGATTTGAGATTTCGTCAGGAGAACGTGTATATGCGGCAAGCTTCCATGTAAAGTTACGGGTTGAAAACAGTATTTCCGGTCTCGCCGTTTTCATAATAAAACCAATGATCAAATGATTTAACAGTGATATCTGCACTACTCATCCACTAAAAAAACATCAGTTTATCCTAGTTAATTATACGACATTAATTGGTTTAAATTGTGTACAATGCTTTTGTGTTTTTCCCATAGGTTTTTCTCTTTCGATTCTGAGAGACACATTTCTTTTTTCAGAGGTTTTGATAGGCTAAAATCACGCCGCAATGCACGTCGGGATATGGTGTTTATGTGATATGAAATCGGAAAACATTAAAAATAATAATAATAATACTTTATTCCGAGTGTTCTTGCTTTTCTCTTTGAAGGTCATCACATAACGGCATTGTAATACACGGTTCGGCTGCATTAAATATTACATATCTGCCCTAGATATGTATTTATAGAGCCCTGATCAGAAGACCTTTTGACAAACTGGAAGAGATGCCGCCAAAACTGAATACGTGACGTGAACCATAAATATATCAACAATTAAACAACATCTTCCATTTATTTTCACACAATACGTCTCCTTGCAGTATCAACACTAATTCGGCTGACTTTTATATTTGATCCAATTAGTAGATAGTCTGTATTTACACCATAACGGTGCACAGCTTTTTAAAGATATTACTGATTTTCTGAACTACTTTTCCAACTCCTCATGCAGTTGACTGTTACAGGTCTATACAGGTTCATGGTATGCATAAGCTTCACATCGAGAGACTGAAACTGTATTTTCCTTTACCGTTCTGTTTTAAACTCACAATAAAGTGAATAATCATATTATGTACGATATTATTATGTTTTATTAACTAGACCACTGGTCTAAACCGCACCTCCTAGTGGTTAAAGCACGTTATTGAATGTAGTTGTTGAATAAGTTATATTTATTTAGTTATTGATGAAAACATTTAAATATTAAGAGTAGCCTACATACAAAATAGGGGTCAATGATAGAAATATAGAATGGAAAATATCTAGAAGATACTGTAGTGATCTCTACAATAAAACAGTTTAGTGCAGGACGTCCAAAGATATTAACAGGAGGATGTGCAAAACAGACAAACTGATAAGGCTGAATTTTACTCAGGTGTAACTAAAGTCTGATTTAAGGGTTGTTTATATTTCACATCATTAATCAGAATCTGCAAAGTAACAAAAATAAATGTAGTAGAGTAAAAATACCAGGTTAACCTCTGAATTGTAGTGGAGTAGAACAAAGTAGTACATGCTGCTGTAACAAAAACATTTCCCAACTTGGGATCAATAAAGTATATCTTATCTTATCTTATCTTAAGATGATCGATCAAAATTTGCCTCTGAACCTTGACAAGTGCATGTTTCCGGCTTATCAATGAACAACAGGAGGGGTAGACATAAAACCATCTGTTAAATAAAGCTCTTCTGACCTTAGGTGTCATGTGGGTATATTATTTCACCATTTATTAATTATATGTTTTACAATTGATAACACCACTGTGTTTCGTATCCCCTAAACCTCCAGGGTGTACACGTTTAATACTGCCAACTTCTAATTGTGGGAAATACGAAAACGTCTTATAAAGAGACGTGCCATATATTGCGAAACACACAATAGCCAGCATGTGTAGTTCTGGGGGGGGGGGGGGAAGCTGGAGCCGGGGGCTGGACCCGTCCAATTCCAGTTTTGGAAAGTCTGCCGTGGTTCCATTCCATTTCAAAGAGCTGTTTGACAGCGTAACCTTGTCGCACTGCCACTCCAACATCCAATCACAGGGCTTGATGACTAATCACGGGGTTTGTAAAGCAAGGCGGATGTTGTAGTCCCAAACGATAGCTGGGGATTCTGGGTAGTGTAGTGTCTTCGGAAACTGTAGTGTTTAAACTCCTAAAAAACTATTTGTTTCTCTGACTCGAAGGTTAAAAACACAAAAGCATTGTACACCATTTAAACCAATCAATATTGTGTAATTAACAAGGATAAACTGATGTTTTTTAGTGGATGAGTAATGCAGATATCACTGTGTAATCATTTGACAGTGAGGGGAATATATCCGGTTTTATTATGAAAACTTCGAGACCGGAAATACTGTTTTCACCCACGCTAACTTTACATGGAAGCTGCCGCATATACACGTTATCCTGGCGAGACCTCAAATCATCTTTGTAATATCTATCAAACTATAGATCCTACACTTCCACTGGACGTGGATTATAAAAGTACAATATACACTTCTCGCTAGAAATCTAATCAAAAAGCATTTTAATGGCCAAACTGTTCTACAATTTAGGATTTTCCAGAGAGGGTTATTTGTAAATAAACGGGAGCATGTTGTTTCTTACACGACCACTAGAGGTGCTACACTTTAAAACGTGGCTATGGGTCGTAATCTGGTGCTTAAACAATCGACCTATTTGGTCGTTTTTTGTAGGAGGACAGGCTGGTATGACATCATGGTGAAACTAGTGGAAGCCATGCACAAGAAGAATATTCCATTATCTTTTCTGGTTGGTGACTTGCCCACCTACAAGACAATCGTTCAGCTGAAGGCAGAGAATCCGGAATTGTACAAGTACCTCATCCCAATTCTTGGTGCTATCTACAAGAGATTCAAGGGATCTGGCATGGCAGACACTCTGGTCACAGCAGGGGTAATAATGGAGGGGTCTGTTGAACCAACACACTCTCACTCCCTAAGCGTCCAATAGCGACGTTTGGTCAGTGTCCGTGGCGTCCAATTTTGACGCTCCTAGTCTCCTTCAGCGTCATAAAGGGACGCAAATAGCTTTCTACTGATTGCAATGCATTCCCATCTGCATCGGGATTTGACGCTCATGGAAGCACGGCATTCGTTTATGCCGGCTGCCCTTAAAGGCAATGTGAGCATCCATTCCCATTGGATAACGGAGAATTTTACACCCGGAAGTAAGTACTCCTCTTACTGTCGATTGATTTTACAGTGATATCTGCACTACTCATCGACTAAAAAACACCAGATTATCCTTGTTAATTACACAATATTGATTGGTTTAAATTGTGTGCAATGCTTTTGTATTTTTCCCCTTCGATTCGGAGAAACAAATATGTTTTCTGAGTAAAGGATGGCAGAAGACACTACACTACCCAGAATCCCCAGCTATCGTTTGGCCTACACCATGTGATCTGTTTGACAAACCCCGTTTTTTTCACCATTCATTCCGATGGCTGGCGTCTATGTCACGTGATCTTCAAATTTCTCCCTGCAGAAAAAGAAAACATGGCCGAAATTCGTTTTATTCTCGGTAGAAAATGCCTATTTTAAAGTTAGTTTGGCCATTAAAATGCGTTTTGATGTCATTTGATGCGAGAAATATGAGTTGTTATTTCAGATTATGTGTGCAGTGGATGTACATGATCTTTAGTTTGCTAGTTATTACGAAGATTACTTCAGGAAATCGCGACGTTTTCATTGTTACCAAGGTGGTTGCTAGGGACGCTGCTATCGATATTATTTATGTTATGTTGTGTAACTGTTTAATGGTGTTATCTTTATTGCTACCCCCTTCCCCGTCAATGTATAGTGTTGGTCCACAGCCTAAACATATTAGTTTAACAAAATCCGCATCTAAAGATAGCCTACGTTATTTCCCCCCTGTGCAATTCCAGTCTCACAACTCAGAGCACATCGTCATTCACAAATACCGGAAACAGACCAAAATAATAATAATACCTTATTCCGAGTGTGCTTGCTTTTCTCTTTGAAAGTCATCACATAACGGCATTGTAATACACGGTTCGGCTGCATTACATATCTGCCGTAGTTCTGTATTTATAGAGCCCTGATGAGAAGACAAACACGAGGAACTGAAAACGTGACGTGGATCATAAATATATCAGCCATTAAACAACATCTTACATTTCTTTTCACACAATACGTCTCCTTGCAGTATCAACACTAATTCGGCTCACTTTTATATTTGATCCAATTGGTAGATAGGCTGTATTTACACCATAAAGGTGCACAGCTGATATAAAGGGACACCTGGTGGTTAAAGCATGTTATTGAATTTCAATATTTTTATTATTAGATATTAATACGATCCCTATAAAGTATATTCATTACTCGTTATTCTCTACTAATTGTTAATTAAAGACTGTATGTAATGACTATTTTGCACATCCCGTTCAAGATTTCAAGATTTTCTAAGGTTTATTGACATATCATATAGGCCTACACAACTGTGGTGTAGTTCTGCACTGAATGAAAAACTTGGGTTGCAGGTTCCTCAATAGTGCATTACAAGACATCTATCAATATTTGTGCATACCTCCAGCAATATAACTAAGTGCTTAACTATGTTTAAGCACTTATTTTAACTGATATTATACATAATGTATTACTCTTATAATATGTATGTAGATATTTCATCTCCGGCCTTGTCAGGTATTGAACAATCAATAAATAAAGAACACAGAATTGTTGAATATAAAACACAGAATTTATGTGATTATACTAAATGATTTACAAATAAACAGTAAGTTGTTTTACAGTTCAGTGTATGTTAATTTAGCAACTTAATGCTTTACCGCTGTTAAATAAACCCTATATTGCTAGTAATCTTTTTGATTCTAATTCCAATAATCTTTTTGGTATAATTGTAAAACACATCTTAACAATCAATAAAACAAATCATCCAACACAAAATAGAAGAAATCTGGACCTATTCTATTTCTTTTTATACAACAGCATCTATTGGGACTGCTCATTGATGTCATCAAGACAACAAGTCCTCCAACTCATACGACCACATAGGTCGATTGTTCAAGCGCTTATTACGACCTATAATCACGTTTCAAAGTTTTCGACCTCTAGTGCTCTAGTGATTCTAAAAGTACAATATACACTTCTCGCTAGAAATCTAATCAAAAAGCATTTTAATGGCCAAACTATTTTACAGAGAGTTATTTGTGAATATACGACCCACCTGAGCGTTTGCAGTCAACGGGAGCACTAGAGGTCGAAAACTTTAAAGCGTGATTATAGGTCATAATAAGCGCTTGAACAATCGACCATATTTGAACGTAATAAGCGCTTGAACAATCGACCTATTTGGTCGTGTGAGTTGGAGGACTTGTTGTTTTTTTTCCCACTAAAACGAAACAAAATGAAAGAAGCGTCTTTATAAAAATAAATGCAGAGCTCATAGTGAGTGAGAAATTGATTTTAGTTTGACTGGCAGAAGCTTATTGAACCATGAAACCTTCCACTGAGTTGTATCTCATCTTCTATTACTGACCTCAAATGTTCTCCTGAAAATACTTTTACGGTTACGATGTATAGGTCTTTTACCGCAAGTGCCGAAAAAAGTTATTACGATTCAAATTATTCATTAAAGATGACAAAGCTGCCTTCTGCCTAACCTATTTATTGTTATGCATTTGTAATTTTAAGTTGTGTGAGCAGGCCTTTTCCTGCTCACTTCCTTAAATTCCTGACAACAGTTATATGGGTGTAATGCAAGAAGTCCGTGGAGTCGCTGAATTTGGGAATTGACTTGGAGTTGAACACTGTGGTCTCCAACTTGAGGTTTAGTGGCTCGTCTGCAGTGACAGTGCACAGAGAAGCCTCTATCTCTGTCAAACTTCCACCTCCCACGTTACCAATTACTTTTTTCTTCCTGTTCACCTGTTTTTTCTCTCCCACCATAACTCCCACAGTGTCTCACTTCTGTCTCCAGTAGCACAGCACTGCAACACTTCATTAGCTTCCATCATTCAAGGCAGCGACAAACCTACAGGTATGGAGACAATGTGACAATGTGTGAAATATATTTCATGCTGTGTGGCAACAATTACACCAAGCAAAACCACTAGTGTGCAGTCTATATTTAACTTTTCCTAAACAGGCGGACAGGATGTAATAATAATATGACCCTTTGATTTCCTTTACTGTTCTGGTTTTACTGCTGTATCGTGGGATTAATCATCTTTAATATCTTACAGGTGTGTCCTGATTGGATCTATACATCCAAATGTACAGTGCATGTAGATTTAGACACACTTCCATGCTAGCTGATGCAGGCTACAACAGAAAATCATATGAGAGGGATGAAAGTGGTAGCGAGCAGTGTGGGACTGTGATGGATCGAAGGCATGCTGAAGAAAGCCAATATAGGAAGGGGGGGATGTGTCAGGGATCAGAAACCAACTTAATATGGGAATTATTTCTGCCTGAGGCTTATTTCTTTTACGAAAACACATGTATCTGTGTATAAAGGGGTCAACAGTTGTCCCGGGTTCAACTCAGATCGTGCTGCTGAACCTACAAGAAGGGCTGTTTCCATTCTCTGCCTTTACCATGTGGTTCTAGGGAAGCTGCTTATTTTTTTAGCTCACATGCTGAAAAGCACAGAGGGCAGGAGAACAGAGCACAGGTCTTTTTCTTTTCTGTTTGGTTTGAGTTAGCTGGGCCAGAGATTGAAGCAGAGATACAAAAATAAAATACATTTCCTCTGGGTTTGCAGATAATTGGTTTTAATCTTTGCTCTGGCTCTCCCCCCCCCCCCCCCCCCCTCCATCAAAGTAAATCAGAGTAATTAGATCAATATTTTTGATTGTGAACGATCGTCTTTCAAATCTTAGCGAAAAAACGACCCGGCCTAATCTTAAGAACAGTTTTCTTGTTTATTAATAATCAATAAGACCCAGACTTCAAGGATACATGGGAAGCTATTTTGATTTCTTTGTACAGGCAGAGAGTGTGTCCATATTGACAGAAACCACAAGGACACTGTGTCCAGTTTATAATTGTCTGTCGAATATGATCAAAGGATTTAATGGCTGCTGTTTTTGTGTTATTTGTATGTGGAACACAGCAAAAGATCAATACATAACGCATTTCAACCGCTCACAAAACTACAATTATTTGGATTTCTAAAGTCATAGCTGTCAAACAGAAAAGCAATTACAGTAATGTGTAGAACAGTTGGACATATTTTACTGTGTGTGCATGCTGTGAATTTAATGGTATACTCTTGTAATCTACTATGGTTTGTCAATGTTTCCTTTCTGTCCATATCATAGAGAACACTTTCACTCAGCTGCCAGTCAATTTGGCATTTTAAATGAATATTGCATCCTTCTTATATCAATAAAAGTAAACACTAAGAATAATTAACATATTCACTATTTCCTGTTGGTGGTGAATATGGTCATGTTTTGCATTACGATTCATCCTTCAAGGACCATGAATGTATGTGTTTGAATGACCAACCACAAAATGAAGATGACAAGTAAAATCTGAGAAATTCCATACAAATATATTTCTGATATTTGGATTTCCTTTGATTCAAGATCAAACTCAAGAAACCACGAACATCCCTGTGACTTTAAAACTTAAAGGATAGAAAATATTCCATTGCTCTTTGGTCTTCCTGTTCACCTCATTTTTCTTTTTCTTTCCCATCCTCTGTCTCTCCAGCCCTTGTCAGCTTATGAGGACATGCAGATGACTCGTGATGAATAGTGATGAGCATATGGGACAAATATGTATGTGTGTTCATGTGGATAGTTGTCAATGCTAGACCTGGAGCCCTTCTTAGTCTCTGTCCAAGCTTTAAACTTCCCGCATACCTCTGGGAGAAGACATCCTGATTCTGTCAACAACGACTCCGACCGGCTTTACTGAGGGCTTGACTCCACCTCCAAAGAGATGAAGCACGCTGGAGGAGAGAAGGGTATCCAGAGACAGAGGAGGAGCAGAAATATAAACTGATACAGAGATTTGGCAAACTAATAAAAGAAACACTATTAGTAAGAGAGTCTGTCGAGAGTAGAAAAATATTCTATCTACTCTCCTAGTTCCATTGACAGTATAACACACTGTTCGTTATCAACCCTCATATACAATCAGTGTTTTGTTTCCCAATAAGATGTTCAACACTGCTTTGGATTTCAGTAAACAGTGTCAGTGTGGCACTCCACTGTTAAACAAAGATCTGCGAAGCTCGTTTGGGTCCAAACATTTCGTTTTAAGCATAGCAATACCTTATAAAGTCTTGTCTGTGAGTAGATGACATTAACAGACCAAGTGCAGCTGGTGGGTTTTTTGTAACTCTGTGTAGGATGTAAAGTGTATCAAGGCGTGTAGGTGGCTTGGGGGAGAGGCCTAAAAAGGACAGGCTGCGAGTGTTGCCAACTTGGTGACTTTCTTCCTAAATTAAGTAACGTTTGCTGCTAGTTAGTCAAAAATAAATGCTAGTCAAATGCTAGTCAAAATAAATGCCATCATTAAGCTGGGAATTTCCATTTTTTTTAAATAGCTTACTGTTACCTTCTTACAATATACAATGTATAATAATTAGGGCTGTCAGTCGATTAAAATATTTAATCGCGATTAATCGCATGATTGTCCATAGTTAATCGCGATTAATCGCAAATTAATCGCACATTTTTGATCTGTTCTAAATGTACCTTAGAGGAATATTTTTCAAGTTGTTAATATTCTTATCAACATATGAGTGGACAAATATGCTTTATGCTAATGTTCATTATCATTTGAACAATGACAAATATTCTCATGAATATTAAACACAACAACCTCTGAACCTGGAACCTCTCTCATACAATAATACAATACAAATGGTGTGTGTGTGTGTGTGTGTGTGTGTGTGTGTGTGTGTGTGTGTGTGTGTGTGTGTGTGTGTGTGTGTGTGTGTGTGTGTGTGTGTGTGTGTGTGTGTGTGTGTGTGTGGGTGTGTGTGTGTGTGGGATCGTTGGAGCTATGTGCAACTGAAGGCATATGCTCGAACGGGAGCTGCCTGGACGCTGCAATCATGTTCCTGCAATCATGAATGTGCTGACTTCTCCTACAATGTCCCACTGTCTGGCTTCCTGCATAAAGTCAAGTACTCGGCGCAGTTGTGTGGATCGAGCGCTCCTCTGTTTTCATTGAAACAGCTCCTTATATCCGTTAGCGCAGCTAGCTAGCACCCGATGCTAACAACAACAATGCACGTAAGGTCTCTCTCTCGCTCGCTCGGGCCACACAAACACACACCCTCTCGGTCCTCCCGATGGCCAGTCGGTGCCTGCCGGTGAGCGTGGAAGTGTGGTCTGCCACAAGCGGGCGGCAGGAGCGGGGCTGTCAGCAGCATCAGTTTGTAGATGGTATTTTAAACTCGATACGCTCTGAAACTACGGGGCGGCTGAGGAAAAAAAATACACATGCGTTAATCGCGTTAAAATAATTAGTGGCGTTAATTTTTTTTTGCGTTAACGCGTTATTAACGCATTTTTAGAAAGTTTTAGAAAATGTTATATTTCTGTATAACTGTAGGGTTAGAGTTATTCAATAGTGTGTCAAAGGGATGGGGCCAAGGATGGATCCTTGTGGAACTCCAGTGGAGATATGAAATGGTTAAACTATACACCCCAGCACGTGCATTCCGCTCTGCATCAGCCAAACGGCTCGCTGCACCGGCAGTGCGAGGGGGACCCAAGTTCCCATCATCAAAAACACGTCGGTGTGCTATCCTGGCTCCAAAATGGTGGAATGAGCTCGCCATTGACATCAGAAAGCCTACACATCTTCCGGCGCAGACTGAAAACTCATCTCTTTCGACTCCAATTCGAGCAATACAATTACTAACAAAGCACTTATATACTAATAAAGGAATGGCTTATCTAAAGCGAGTTGAGTAGCAGTTGAAATGTTTTGGCTCTATGAAACCTGATGTACTTATATGATTCTGTTTTCTTCAAGTTTGTATCTTCTTGGTCGAATGCACTTCAATCAATCAATCAATCAATCAATCAATCAATCAATCAATCAATCAATGTTTATTTATATAGCCCAATATCACAAATGTTACATTTGTCTCAGTGGTCTTCACAGTTTGTACAGAATATCAGTATGACAATATGACACCCTCTGTCCTTAGACCCTCACATCGTACAAGGAAAAACTTCCGGAGAAAACCCACAGTTTAAAGGGAAAAATGGGAGAAACCTCAGGGAGAGCAACAGAGGAGGGATCCCTCTCCCAGGACGGACAGACGTGCAATAGATGCCGTGTGTAAATTGAAAAGATAATACATTTGCAACATAGGTAGTCCAAATGTTTGGAAATGCATGTGTGTATAATAGGAAGATGAATCCACGAGGATATCCATCCAGGACCGATGATCCAGGACCACAGCCACGACTCAAGATCCAGGGCTCGCGATGCAGGACACGGGACCGCAGGATCATCCATGACTCCGGATCCCATCGTATATAGACACCAAAAAGAAAGAAATTTGGGGAAGCTGGGTTAATCGGAACATGAGAATACACAGGTATAGACAGAGAGAAGGAAGAAGTAAGATGTCCCCCGACAAACTAAGCCTATATCAGCAAAACTAGGGGCTGAATCTAATCAGCCCTAACTATAAGCTTTATCAAAAAGGAAGGTCTTAAGCGCACTCTTAAAAACGGATAGGGTGTCTGCCGCCCAAACACAAACTGGAAGCTGATTCCACAAATGTGGAGCTTGATAAGAAAAGGCTCTGGCTCCCATTGTACTTTTAGAGACTCTAGGAACAACCAACAACCCTGCATTCTTGGAACGCAATGCCCTAGTAGGACAGTAGGGTATAATGAGTTCTTTAAGGTAAGATGGCGCCTGCCCATTAAGGGCTTTGTAGGCGAGAAGAAGAATTTTAAATTCTATCCTGTGTTCTATAGGGAGCCAGTGTAAGGCAGCCAGAACAGGAGTAATATGGTCCCTTTTCCTAACTCTGGTTAGTAAACGAGCTGCAGCATTTGCATACTTATTGTAAGTCGCTTTGGATAAATGCAATGTAATGTAATATTATTGGTAAGGTAGGATGATTGATCACTGCTAACTGAGAATTGTTTCTTTGACAAGATAGGAGAGCTAGTACAATACTGTATCCGTGGCAAAAACTATTTATTTATTTACAAGTTGAATGAAATACAAACAAAATAACATTGTATATTCGAGCATACAATATATGCTTCCAGCTTCTTACTGTATGTGGCAGAATTTGCTGATCTTCTCTATATAATCATAATTCACTAAGATCTAGGAAGTTCAGAAAAATAAACTTTCAACTTGGGTTTAGAAAATGTAATAGGATGTTGTCCTTATGGGCCATTGTTTGATGGAGAAGATATATGGTAAATTAATTGTGCATTTAAATAAATGTAAGTATTAGCCCTAATAAAACTGAGGTTTCATATTCCTTAAATATAATTAGATATATATTTATTGTGTGTGTGTGCGTGCGTGCGTGCGTGCGTGCGTGGGTGCGTGTTTGGAGTCACTTTATCATGCTCTAGGCTCTACATGCAGGACTAGCTGGATTAAGCCCAAGGCTCAGATATCATTAGTCACAGAGAAGGTTTTTGTATCAACAGCACTCACATTACATAAGCACGGTAAAGCCTTCCCAACTGAAAGGCTCTTTGTTTTGAGTGGTTAGCTTGCTTGATTATAAGTGAATCCATTAAGCCCCCATATGGACGTGTTGATCATCAGCCTTAATCAAATGCCTCAATTAAATGGTTTAGCCCTTCTCAGCAGGCACTGCACTCCTGTGAGCAGCACAGTCAAACCTTTGTTTACCTGGATTATTAAATTTGCATAGGTATTTGGATCCTCAGCATTGTTGAATCCTTTTTTTTTTTTTGGAGAAAGAGATCCGCTATTGGAGTGCAGCTGTCCCAACACAAGGTGTTTTTGTTCACAGTGATTTACAAGATGTACAAAAGCTCAATCATAACACAACACATTTATGATTCTGACATTAGGATAAGCTTTGCCCTAGAGCTCCAGAGAGCTGTTCCCTTGATAACATGAATCCTCCTCCACTGAAAACGTGTGTGTACTACACTGAACAAAAATATAAACGCACACTTTTGTTTTTGCTCTCATTTTTCATGAGATGAACTCAAAGATCTAAAACATTTTCTATATACACAAAATAACCATTTCTCTCAAATATTGTTCACAAATCTGAAAAAATCTGTGATAGTGAGCACTTCTCCTTTGCCGAGATAATCCATCCCACCTCACAGGTGTGGCATATCAAGATGCTGATTAGACAGCATGATTATTGCACAGGTGTGCCTTAGAATGGCCACAATAAAAGGCCACTCTGAAACGTGCATTTTTGCTTTATTGGGGGGGGGGGGGGTCTGGGGGGATCTGAAAACCAGGCAGTATCTGGTGTGAGGGGTAGGGTTAGGGGTAGGGTTAGGGTAATGTTGTGAATCGAGTGGCCCATGGTGGTGGTGGGGTTATGGTATGGGCAGGCGTATGTAATGGACGACGAACACAGGCCACTCGATTCACAACATTACCCTAACCCTAACCCTATCTACCGAGAGCCAGTGCACCACGCTCCTCCGGAGCCCTGCGCTCTTCCCCATCCTAACCCTACCCCTACCCCTAACCCTACCCCTACTCCTACCCCTACCCCTACCCCTCACACCAGATACTGCCTGGTTTTCGGACCCCCCCAATAAACCAAAAATGCACGTTTCAGAGTGGCCTTTTATTGTGGCCATTCTAAGGCACACCTGTGCAATAATCATGCTGTCTAATCAGCATTTTGATATGCCACACCTGTGAGGTGGCATGGATTATCTCGGCAAAGGAGAAGTGCTCACTATCACAGATTTTTTTCAGATTTGTGAACAATATTTGAGAGAAATGGTTATTTTGTGTAGATAGAAAATGTTTTAGATCTTTGAGTTCATCTCATAAAAAATGGGAGCAAAAACAAAAGCGTTGCGTTTATATTTTTGTTCAGTGTAAGTACCTTTTTCCATTATTGACGAAGTTAGCTTGGATTACCCAGGAGGACAAGGACAAAAATAAAAGCAAATTAACCGATTATGTTTTATTGCTAGCATGTGGGGCAAAGTTAAATAGCTAGAAATGATAAACAGCAGAATGGAGACAAACACAACTGTCTCTAGGCTAACTGGCCATATTTAATGGCAAACAGAGTTTGTAAAATAAGCATTAACAACATTCAGGCTTAGAGGAAAGAGCAATCATGTAGCTTACAGTTACAAAACACATGATCTTCGTCAAAAAATAACAAGGTTTAGGCTTTGCTAGCTGCCTGCAGTTAGCACCCAAACTACGTTATCTTTTTTAAGCAGCAAGGACAATTACAAATGATTACCTACAAACATGTGGAAACATTTAACATGTACAAACATTTATCTTTTGTTTCAGTTTACTTTTTCTTTGTGGATTTTTCAAGATGGCTCCTCTCATTTGTCAAACAACAGACTTAAACAAAAATAACATGTCTCAGAAATTATTTTAAACATAGTTTGGTTTAAGTCATGACTTCCAGCTTGTTTTACAGTTTGGCGTCTTTGTGCAATTTCCTTATGTCCTGGTCAGTGTCTAACATACCCCAGCATGTGTAAATGACCACCAATATTTATTTTGGCACTGGTTGTTTCTAGCCCCTGTCAAAGTCATTCAAAAGTCCCCCTGTGCTGCCTACCACAACAGAACATGTCAAAAATAAACTGCCCAGGGTGACTCAGTGAAGCACAAGGGCTCACTTCTCTTGAACAACGTTTTTAGCTCCATTTTGCTAATTATGTTCTCCAATCCGTCTCGGAAGGTATGTATTTACACAGCAAAAGATAAGTCACATCCATAGATCCAACTGGCATCACATCATAGTGAAAGGCAGATATTTCGAGTCCAGCATTTACAATTTTTTTTAATATGTACCCTTTTCAAATTACACATTCTGACATGTCACTGTAGGTTAAGCCAATATTCTAAAAACATTAACAATGCTGGTTCAATGTGACCTGTTGAACACTGGTAAAAACGGGCAGTTGATGTACTGTAAGGCTGCAACAGTAACACTTCTACCTGTTTAAAAGCTGTTTGTTCAAATTCATTCGGGGTTGTAGATTTCTGCTTTCGGGCTTCTTTATTGTATCGCAAATAGTGTCTCTTCATACAACCCAGTCTCACGGCATTTCGTGTTATAGTCACGACATTTAATCTATTGATTCGTGTTCATCAACACGATTTTCCCCTTTTTTTTGTGTCACACAGAACGATTTTAAAAGCAATGTATTTCTATTAGTTGTGTGTTTCGTGCCTGCAACACGTATTTTTGTCCGGTCGGGTCTTGGAAGACCGGAAACTGTGTGGTTCATAAAAACATCTTCTTACTCAATTTCAAGCCACGATTATTGTTTTTATTTTAAATCGTATAATGTCAGACTTTTTTTGCCGTCTGTGAGGAAAAGAAATGGGGCCCAGAGCCTCAGAATAGTGAAATCTGTATTTTTTGTAATCTTTTTTTCCTTCTAATTTGTTATTCTTTTCGAAATAACACACTGTTATTTACTCAACAATAACAAACAATTATCCTTGTTTTTATTTATTTGTTTGATTCCATAATCTCGGGCTTTTTTGTCATCCTTCAGGAACTGAATTTCAAAATAGAAATAACCGGAAACAGACGTAGGCCTACAAGAGACATTTCGAGCATCATTGCGATACACAGCCACTGAACGGATTACCCAAGATCCTCAGCTATGGTTCAAGCTCGGTGATTGGATGTTTTAGCCGCAATGCAGGTGGGATATGGTGTTACATTACATTGCATTTAGCTGACGCTTTTATCCAAAGCGACTTACAATAAGTACATTCGACCAGGAAGACACAACCTTGAAGAAAACAGAATCATATAAGTACATCAGGTTTCATAGAGCCAAGCATTTCAAGTGCTACTCAACTGGCTATAGATAAGCCAGTCCTTTATTAGTATATAAGTGCTCTGTTAGCAGTTCTTTGTTAGTAAATCTATCGCTCGAGGTGGAGTCGAAAGAGATGAGTTTTCAGTCTGCGCCGGAAGGTGTGTAAGCTTTCTGCTGTCCTGATGTCAATGGGGAGCTCATTCCACCATTGTGGAGCCAGGATAGCAAACCCACGTGTTTTTGCTGATGGGAACTTGGGTCCCCCTCGCAGCGAGGGTGCAGCGAGTCGTTTGGCTGATGCAGAGCGTAGTGCACGCGCTGGGGTGTACAGTGTAACCATGTCCAGGATGTAGGAAGGGCCAGATCCATTCGCAGCATGGTATGCAAGTACCAGTGTCTTGAAGTGAATTCTAGCAGTTGAAGGCAGTGAAGGGAGCGGAGGAGTGGTGTGGTGTGGGCACATTTAGGAAGGTTGAAGACCAGACGAGCCGCTGCATTCTGGATGAGCTGCAGAGGTCGGATGGCACATGCAGGTAGACCAGCCAGGAGGGAGTTGCAGTAGTCTAGGCGTGAGCTGACGAGAGCCTGGACCAGAAGCTGTGTCGCTTTCTGGGTCAGCTGGGGACGTATCTTCCTGATGTTGAAAAGCGTGTATCTGCAGCAACGGGTTGTAGCAGCGATGTTTGCAGTGAAGGACAGGTTGTTATCTAGGATCACACCCAGATTCCTTGCAGTCTGGGTCGGGGAAACAACAGAGGTTCCGATGTTGATAGTCAGGTCAAGAGTAGGACAATCTTTTCCTGGAAGGAAAAGCAGTTCAGTCTTGTCAAGGTTGAGCTTGAGGTGATGAGTGGACATCCACTGAGAGATGTCAGCTAGACAAGCAGAGATGCGTGCGACGACCTGGGTCTCTGAGCGGGGAAAGGACAGAATTAATTGGGTGTCGTCAGCGTAGCAGTGGTATGAAAAACCATGCGGGCTAATGACAGATCCGAGCGAGTTTGTGTACAGGGAGAAGAGGAGGGGACCAAGAACAGAGCCCTGAGGGACCCCTGTAGTTAATTGACAAGGGTCGGACTCGGACCCTCTCCAAGTTACCCTGTAGGTACGGTCTTTGAGGTATGAGGTGAGGAGGGAAAGTGCAGAGCCTGAAACTCCAAGTTCTTGGAGAGTGCGAAGGAGGATCTGATGGTTCACCGTGTCGAATGCAGCAGACAGGTCCAACAGGATGATGACAGAGGAGAGGGATGCTGCTTTGGCAGTGTGCAGTTCCTCAGTGACAGCAATGAGAGCAGTTTCTGTGGAGTGACCTGCCTTGAAACCAGACTGGTGCGGATCCAGAAGGTTGTTCTGATGGAGATAACAGGAGAGTTGTTTAAAGACAGCACGTTCAAGTGTTTTAGACAGGAACGGGAGTAGAGAGACAGGCCTGTAGTTTATAACATCAGACGGGTTGAGACACGGTTTCTTTAGGAGAGGGTTTACTCTTGCCTCCTTGAGACTGTTTGGAAAGTGACCAGAAGTTAGAGAAGTGTTGATGAAATGGGTGAGAAACGGTAGAATATCAGGAGCGATAGTCTGAAGGAGGTTTGAAGGGATAGGGTCCAGAGGACAGGTGGTAGGGCGGGCAGAGGTAATGAGGGTAAGAACCTCACTTGGCGAGAGAGGGGAAAAGGAGGTTAGTGTGCGGGTGGAAGGAGGGTCTGGTGACCCAGCGGTGAGTAAAGGTGAGTCAGAAAAAGAAGAGCGAATATCATCAACCTTTTTTTCAAAGTGGTTAACAAAGTCGCTTGACAGAAGTGAGGAGGGGGGAGGGGCTTTGGGAGGGTCCAAGAGGGTGGAGAAGATGGAAAATAGTTTTTTGGAATTGGAATAGGAAGATTGGATGTTATCTTGAAAGAAAGTGCTTTTTGCCTGAGAGATCGAAGCAGAGAAAGAGGATAGGAAAGCCTGATAGGTTAGGAGGTCGTCGCGGGGTTTGGATTTCCACCGTTTCCGCTCTGCTGCCCTAAGGACGGTTCTATTAGCACGCAGTGCGTCATTTAGCCAGGGAGCAGGAGGGGACTGACGAGCCTGTCGAGATGTGAGAGGACAGGTGTGTTGATGCGATATGAAAAGACTGTATATAATGGCTATTTTGCACATCCATTTCAAGATTTCAAGATTTTCTAAGGTTTATTGACATATCATATACACAACGAGGGGTGCCGCCAGGGATTTTGGGCCCCATGAAAATATATCACATTGGGCCCCACCACCAGGCACAGGCCACGCCAACCAAGCACAATGCTGTAACCACACCTCCAGAACCCAACCGACTCATTTATGCTTTCAATAACTCTACCTGTACAGGCTTGCATCTATCTTGTAGTCCAATACTAACTGCACAATATTTACTGACACTGAGCGGTGAAAATATAACACTGTTCAGACGTGAAACATTCTTCTGCAGTATAATTTTCTTCCAAAAGTTAATTATCCAAAGGCTCTGAACACCCCCCTCTATTTACATGTAATGGTTTGGTCCTGCCTCCAAACGCTGTGCGGCACCGCACTTTCTAGCTGCAGAGAGTGAGAGCACGTGAGGAGGGATGCTAGTACTTACGTGTGTACAATGTCTCAACGACTAACAAAGTCAGGCTTTCAAAAAGAAAATAAAGGAGATAAGGAGATATAAGGAGAGAGGGACTTAACACTAGAACCGCCAGAGGTCGCTGTATACCTAAAACCGCCAACAGGTAAAATGTACCCGCTATTGATTTTCAAGGTACAATGTACTTTTATTTATCATACAGAACAGTGAGTTTTGATCGCACAGGGATGACACTTATACCAATAGAATCTGTGGACTCTCAGCTTTTCATATGATATAGTTTGTGCAGATAACATGAAGTATAAAATATCGCTAAGAGTGCTGATTTAAAACGCTTGGTGTTAGACTTGTGTTTTGTTTAGGTACAAATCTCTCTATCTATAACTATCTATCAATCTATCTGTAATGTTCTGTTCTATGGACATATAATTGTCTACATAAACAGATGACGCGGACTACTTCTCTCATTCCGAGTGTCCATCTTTATTCAACTGTCACGTAACCTGCAAACATGCATTACGTCCTCAACGTGAGCTCAGTCATCCAAGATCTTGTATTCTCCAAGATGTTTGTCTCTCTCTCTCTCTCTCCTCTCCTCTCGCTCTCTCTCTCTCTCCTCTTGACGTCTCTCTCCCTCTTCTCTCTCTCTCTCTCTCTCCGTCTCTCTCTCTCGCTTCTCCTCTCTCTCATCTCCTCTCCTCTCTCTCATCTCCTCTTCTCATCTCTCTCATCTCTCGTCATCTCCTCTCCTCTCTCGTCTCTCTCATCTCCATCTCTCTCCTCTCTCCATCTCTCTCCATCTATCAATATATCTATCTATAAGGAACCGCAGTAGACACGTCATGTTTACGCTGCATTTTCGATGAGGTAAATATTACCCGCTGGCGGATATAGGTATAAATGGCAATTTTGTTGGCGATTTTTTCAATCTGACAATTGTTAACAACAGAGGGTGCTACATAACACACTTTCAGGAAAAGTCACGGACTGAGAGACTTTAATATGTTATTGAAAACAAGTTACATAGTGGTGGAAATTAGTCTGTTAGCTAAGCATAGTCCATTGTAAATAATAATTGTTTTGAGGTTTTTCATTTCACTCCTCTTTTAGCTGACATTTAATAAATGCAGGTACATTTTTAGCAGCTATTCATACTAAATCAGTTGTCCCTCCCCCTGGTGCCAGGACCAACAAATCCATTGTTAGGCTCAGCAGCCCTGTCCCCCCATAAGGCTTTGCAGTCTTGGCATGCTGTCCATTGAAAGCCATTTGGCTAGAAAGCTGGACTTCAAGGACTTGATCAGTGACTTTGCCTGTAAGAAGGCTAGGCGCTGCATGGCTCTTGGTGAGTAAGGCTGAGCAAGGGCTCGTAATAACTGTTAAAGGATATTGGATCACTACACACAAGATGCATGATGAGAAAATACTGAGAACAGGTAATAGGCTCTGATTTAGCACCACCATCAGGCCTTTTCATTTCCATTTTGTTGTCAGTTTACACTTTAATACCTGCTTATTTTGTAGTTGGCATGTATATTTAAAGGGGACATATCATGCTATATTTGAACAATATATTGTAGGGCCATACCTATATAAAGTATATAAATATAGTTTTTTTTTCAAAATACCAAACAGATCCTGCATTTTAGCCATGCCTCATTTCGCTCTATTTGCTCTTTCCAGCGCTGTTTTTGCAGTGGGCTGATTCTGTGAGCTGCAGCTGACCACGCCCCCCTGCAGGAGAGGGGAGCGTGCTCTGAGATAAGCTGCTGGGCTGTCAGAAGAGGGGGAGAAAAAGAGATCTCCGTCCTCCGTGTTTTATTCTTATAGAAGTAAGAAGAGAAGTAATGGGGCAGAAACCCTCCTTTTTACGCAGCGGTCCAGACATAGACATCAAACGGCGACACATATTCAGTTGCCAGTTACTTTGGCATTAGGGCAGGGATATCTAGATACTTTCCAAGGTTTGACCAGTGGCGAGCCGTCAGGTCCCTCTAGGCCCTCTCTTTCAAATAATATTTGAAAACATACAAAAAAAACATTTTTTTAAAAATGTTTTTTTAGTTATATTTTTCATTAGTTTTACCAAAATAACTTGATTTAATTGTATTTAAAAATAACATTTCCAAAGCAATAAATCCTTCGAATCTGCCTGTTCAGTTTCTGTTGTGAAGGGTTAAATGCCGTCTCTGCGAGTTATATGAAGACGGGAGAGCTTGTTGGTCCCTCTGTGCATTCACAGAGGGCCCGCTATAGTAACTCAACGAGAGAGTAATGTCAAATGACCAGTGGCGTTTCTATATGTATAAAAGTGGTGGGGCACAAAAAACTCAGATGTCTATATATAAGCTTCTGCAGAGAGGTTCATGGCTGGTGAGGCACTGTCACTGACTCTTCAGGTTTACAAATATATTAAATCAAAATATAATATTATTTTCAAAAGCTTTTTTTGTCTGATGCTTCAATTACTTTTAAACAGACAGTTCAACAGAAGGATACCCAAAAAAATGTAATTTTATCATTTAAATATTGAATTGTTCTCTCTTAGTAAGATCCCATTTTCAATAAAATTGCAGTCTTACCTTGACTTGAAGATGAAGTCCATTTGCCTATCCTTCTGGACACAAATCTCTATTACTTTTTTGTAAAAGTCCTCCTTATCTTCTTGTAGTTTCATAGTTTCATCATAAATCTAATCTAATCAATATATTTTTGATTCGAAAATGATAAAAGTAGGGTAGACATGTGGATATTATCCGGCTGAACAAAACGTACATTTAACTAACAGCTACGTTTCCCACAGATCTTATTTTGAGCTATTTTCTAAAATCCTATGGAGAAATCTCGTTGCTTTTTTGTGGAGGGAAGCCATGCGCAGCTTACTTCCTGGTTTTAGGACGCCTCACTGCAGCTCTCTCTCCTCCTCTTCACACACCACACTTTTCGCGGCACACGTACTTACAGCCAATCAGCTCTGAATTATGTGAGATGACGTATGGTGGGGATGGCAGCACTTTGCCCCTATGGTCATTATTTTTTGCCACACACATTAAATAGGAAAATACTCTGAGCATGCGCAGTGTAGTTTTTGCAGTCACCGTTCACTTAGACACTCAGAGGGAGGGGCAGGATCAGGTTTTGTCCCACATGGCTCTAAACAGTTCAATAGGCACACACTGTAGACACTAATTAGAAGAACACAGACTAAAACAGCAATGTACAGACGAATCAGATGATTAAACATGATCTTAAAATATATTTTATATATTTTTTAATTTATTTTTTGCATTTTGTTGTAATCATTATTTTAATACTTTCTGCTGACACTAGGTGGGGCTGTGCCCCACCTGCCCCTAATGACCAGTCGCCACTGCAAATTACAGTACAATTGACCAATCATATCTTCCCTCTAAATGGGTGGGCTTTATTTTCGCGGACTTTATGACAAGTTCTGCCCGCTGTGAAGTTCTAAAACCCGGAAGTAAGCTGTGCAAGGGTTCCCTCGACAAAAAAGCAATGGGATTTCCATAGGGTTTTGGAAAATAGCTCGAAATAAGGTCTGTGGAAAACGAACCTGTTAGATAAATGCACGTTTTGTTCAGCCGGATAATATCCACATGTCTACCCTACTTTTATTATTTTCTAATCATAAATCTAATCGATAGATTTATGATTAGCATAAGTTCATTCACGATGCCTCATGTCAGTGATAGTGATGACATCGTTATAGCATAAGTTCATTCACGATGCCTCATGTCAGTGATAGTGATGACATCGTTGCGAAATTATTAGCCGAGTCATTTTCAAGATTGAGTTACAATGATAAATAGGGTTGGGTACCGAGAACCGGTTCCGAACCGGAACCGGTTCCAACATTTTGATTCCAACGGCATAATTTAGAAATGTGAATTTCGGTTCCGCTTTTCGATGCCTGAGGAAATGTTTCTCGCCGCTCTCCGTAGCCTACTATATGACTGCAGCGGGGCGGGAAATGTAGCGTTGTACCTACACTTTCTACAGTGTAACCTGAGACCAGGGTCGGCCCGTCGCACTGGCGTTATAGATGAAATGGGGGATGTTGGCTTATCTGGCAACCGCAGCTCACAGCCAAAGTGCGAGTGAGCGAGGGAGAAAGGGAGGGCGCTGTTGTTATTAGCATCTGGTGCTAGCTGCTCTAACGGAAGAAGAAGATGTTTCTACAATGATGTGGAGGAGAGTCCTCTCCAGTCAGACTGAGGCTGATAACTTCAGCTCAGTGAGGTAAAGGACTCTGAGGGTTGAGATAGTTCACTTTAGTCTAAGTTATCTCAGTGGGTCTCAAACGTTTTGATCACAATTTACGTAAACACATATTGTTAAAACAAGGTACAAAAATACTGGACTCAAATGCGAAAATCACCCAAAGTGAGGAATTAAAAGGACCTGAAAGGAAAGACAAGAGGTAAGTACAAAATAAAACAGGAAATGGGAAAACGAGACATGACATGAAATAGACAGACAAGACATGAAGTAACAAGAAAACGTGACTCTACATAGAAACCTTACTAGACTTGGAATTACATACCTGACTAAACATGAAGTGACAGACATAAAACAAACACGACTAACACAATTGACGAGACACCACAGTACCCCCCCCTCTAGGGACTGCTCCGGAAGTCCCAGACCCTCCTGGATGATCCTGATAAAAGTCAGTGATCAAACTCCGATCTACAATGAAGCTTGCAGGGACCCATTGTCTTTCTTCGGGACCGTAACCAACCCAGTCCACGAGGAATTGTTTCCCTCGACCACGGTTACGGACTCCAAGCAGTTTCTTAACAGTGTAGACAGGACCACCATCAACCATCCGGGGAGGCGGTGGGGGCTTAGAGGCGGGCACCAGAGGACTCTCTCTTACAGGCTTGACCTTCCCCACATGAAACGTAGGATGGACTTTGAGCGACCTGGGTAGACGTAAGCGCACAGACACTGGGTTAATCACCTTAGACACCTGGAAAGGACCCACGAACCTTGGGGCTAGCTTTCTGGACATGACATGAAGGGGTAAGTCTTTGGTAGCCAGCCAAACGCTTTGTCCAGGCCTATAGGATGGAGCAGGTCTGCGATGCCGATCCACCACCTTCTTCATCTGGCTGGCACTGCGCAGGAGAGCACGACGAGCACCTGCCCAGATCCGGCGGCACCGACGGACCATGGCGTGTGCCGACGGGACCGTGACCTCACCTTCATTGGCAGGGAACAAGGGTGGCTGATAACCATAAACACACTGGAAAGGAGTAAGTCTAGTAGCTGCGGTGGGCAGTGTGTTGTGAGCATACTCGACCCACACCAGGTGCTTGCTCCACGATGCCTGGTTCTGGGAAACGAGACACCGCAAACAGGTCTCCAGCTCCTGGTTGATCCGCTCTGATTGGCCATTGGACTGCGGGTGGTAACCCGAAGACAAGCTGACGGTGGCACCCAGGAGATGGCAGAACTCCTTCCAAAAACCTGAGATGAACTGGGGGCCTCGGTCCGATACGATATCCCTGGGAAAACCATGAATGCGGAAAACTTCACGTAACATGACCTCTGCCATTTCTTTGGCAGAGGGGAGCTTGGGGTAATGCAATGAAATGTGCCATCTTACTGAATCTGTCCACCACCGTCAGGACGGTGGTGTTTCCCTCGGAAACGGGTAATCCAGTGACGAAGTCCATGGAGAGGTGTGACCATGGACGATGTGGAACAGGAAGAGGCTGCAGCAGACCCATCTGAGCTTGTTTGGAGGTCTTGTTTCTGGCACAAACGGTGCAGGCTGCCACATACTCTGCCACCTGTTTCTCCATAGCCGGCCACCAGAAACGTTGCTTTATCATAAAGATTGTGCGTTTAACCCCCGGATGACAGGTGAGCAAAGACGTGTGAGCCCAGTGAATTACCTGTGAGCGAACAGAAACAGGTACAAACAACCTATTTTGCGGGCAACCACTAGGAGCCGGGCTCTCACCATGTGCTTGCTTCACCACAGATTCTATTGGCCATGAAACTTCCCCAACCACACAATGAAGTGGAAGGATGCTTTCAGGTTTTTTGGCAGCAGGTTCAGGCTCGTACATGCGTGACAAAGCATCTGGTTTCACATTTTGAGAGCCTGGTCTGTATGACAAGGTGAAGTTAAAGCGACTAAAAAACAATGACCATCTAGCCTGGCGTGGGTTTAGTCTTTTGGATTTTCTAATGAATTCCAGGTTCTTGTGATCAGTCCATACTATAAATGGTTGTTCCGCCCCCTCTAACCAATGACGCCAGTCTTCTAAGGCTATCTTTACTGCCAAAAGTTCCTTGTTCCCCACATCGTAATTCCTCTCTGCGTCTGTCAACTTCCGTGACAAGAAAGCACAAGGATGGAGCTTGTTGTCCTGAGCAGACCTTTGGGAGAGCACCGCTCCGACGCCTTCGTTCGAGGCATCCACCTCCACAATGAATTGTCTCTGCGGGTCAGGCACTGTGAGGATTGGAGCGGTTGTGAACAACGTCTTAAGTCTTTGAAAGGCTTTCTCCGCCTCAGTGTTCCACTTAAAAACAACATGAGAAGAGGTTAGTGCATGTAATGGCGCCGCAATGGTGCTAAAGTTTCTTATGAACCTTCTGTAGAAATTGGCAAAGCCTAAGAATTGTTGGATCTGTTTCCTGTTTGTGGGAGTTGGCCAATCTTCCACAGCACTAACCTTTACTGGATCCATCTGAACATGGTTAGCGGTGACGATATAACCCAGGAAGGAGACCGTCTTGACATGAAACTCACATTTCTCAGCTTTGCAGTACAGTTGATTCTCCAACAGTTTCTGGAGTACTTGGCGGACATGTTGAATGTGAGTTTCCTCATCCGGTGAGAAAATTAAGATGTCGTCAAGGTAGACGAAGACAAACTTGTTGAGAAAGTTCCTCAACACATCATTGATCATACCCTGAAAAACACCTGGAGCATTGCATAAACCAAAAGGCATAACAAGATATTCGTAGTGGCCACTCGGAGTGTTGAACCCTGTTTTCCACTCATCCCCCTCCCGAATTCTGACGAGATGATAGGCGTTTCTGAGGTCCAGTTTGGTGAATACTTGGGCATCCTGCAACAGTTCAAACGCTGTAGACATTAGTGGAAGGGGGTATTTATTCTTGACAGTTATTCCATTGAGTGGACTATAGTCTATGCATGGACGGAGGGAACCATCTTTCTTGCCCACAAAGAAAAAGCCTGCAGCCGCAGGTGATGACGACGGTCTAATGAGTCCAGACTTAAGGGAAGAGTCAATATACGTCTTCATGGCCCCTCTTTCTGGTGCAGAGATGGAGTAAAGCCGACCTCTAGGGATCGGAGCTCCAGGCAAAAGGTCAATAGGGCAGTCATAAGGTCGATGAGGTGGTAGCGAAGTAGCCTTAGTCTTGTCAAAAACCTCCTTTAAGTCCAGATAACATGCAGGCACTCTGGACAGGTCAGTATACTCTGACTTGATGTCAGTGGTAACTCTATTGGGGATGTCTGTCTGATTAACAGACTGTCTGGAGTTCCCAGGGGAGGCTAAGCAGGTTACTTTACAATCAGAGCCCCAGTTCATAATGTTTCCCGACCGCCAGTCAATATTCGGATTGTGCCTGAGGAGCCATGGAAGTCCCAAAACTATAGGGTGAAGTGCAGAGTCAAATAAGTGGAATCTTAATGTTTCTGTGTGAATGTCATCTATGGTTACTTGAACGGGTTCAGTTATATGGGTTACTCTGAATAACAGCTTGCCATCTAAGGCACTGGCATCTACAGGAGAAGTCAAAGGAACAGTAGTAATACCCAGTCTTTTAACAAGACCCCAGTCCATCAGACTTTCGTCTGCCCCTGAATCCACTAGTACCCCCTGAGTCATGGTGTGGTCACGTAACTGTAATTTTACCTTGGTCAATGAACGTGGAGGAAAGTCAGCTGCAGAAAATCGGCTCACCAGCGCCCTCCGTCGCGCCGATGAGCCTGTCCTTTTAACGGGCAGGAAGATGCAGCATGGCCATGTTGTCCACAGTAGAAGCAGCATCCTTCACGGAAACGGCGCTGTCGCTCCTCTGCCGTGATCCTGGCTCCGCCCAGCTGCATTGGTTCCTCGGATGATGTTGTCAGAGGTGTATTGTTTATCCATGGGCGTTGTGGGGCAGATGGGCGCACGCTGGTCCTTAACCTTTCACTGTTCCTTTCATTAAGTCTAATATCAATGCGGGTAGACATTGCAATGATAGAGTTAAGATCTGTTGGTAGCTCCAGGGGTGCCAATTGATCCTTAATAGAATCCTTTAATCCATTCATAAAGGCATCAATAAGGGCTGGGGTGTTCCACCCGCTATCTGCTGCTAAAGTGCGAAATTGTATCGCATAATCTGCCACTCTTCTGGGTCCCTGTTTAATCTGCATTAACACTCGGCTGGCCTCTCTGGCTGGTGAAGAGTGATCAAAAACATGCCTTAGAGTCTCTGAGAACATGTTCACTGACTGGCTCACTGGAGAATTAGAGGACCATTCGGCCGTAGCCCAGGCAGCAGCTCGCCCGGTTAAATGGGACAGCATAAAGGCTACTCTAGCTTGGTCTGAGATAAAGGCTGAGGGGTTATGGGTGAAATGCAGTTCACACTGTACCAGAAAGGGGCGACAGTCCCCAGAGTCCCCGGAAAACTTTTCTGGAGATGCAAGGCGAAGCGACGTTCCAGAAGAGGGAATGTGGTCTGCAGCAGCACCAGCGGATGCAACGGATGGGCTTGGCATAGTAGGAGACCGTGTAGATGATCCAGCCTCGAGCTGGGCAAGAGCTCTGTGCACTTGAACTGCCAGGTAATTAACTTGATTCGTTACAGCCTCCTGGAATTCTGCTTGGCGATCAGTGAGGTTACCAACTCCTCTGTTAATGGAGACCAGCTGTGCAGCATGGTGAGCAAGCTCTGCTCTCTGTTCTTCGACATCCACTTTAATTTTTTCTGAGTCGGCTGAGTCCATGTTGGCCAGTTCGTTCTGTTAAAACAAGGTACAAAAATACTGGACTCAAATGCGACGGCTCAGATTTTAATGAAAAAATAAAACAAAGTTTTAACAAAAAATCACTCAAGCGAGGACAAAACAAAACTTCTCGATTTTAAACAAAACTCTTCTCTCTGGTTTTAACGCTGGGTCTCTGGACATGGAAGCACACTGAAACAAGACGAACTGGCACAAGACAAAGGGAGACAAGGACTATTTATACATGAGGGAATAGGGACCAGGTGGGAACAATCAGGGGCGGGGCAGACACTGACGAGGACGGAAAATCACCCAAAGTGAGGAATTAAAAGGACCTGAAAGGAAAGACAAGAGGTAAGTACAAAATAAAACAGGAAATGGGAAAACGAGACATGACATGAAATAGACAGACAAGACATGAAGTAACAAGAAAACGTGACTCTACATAGAAACCTTACTAGACTTGGAATTACATACCTGACTAAACATGAAGTGACAGACATAAAACAAACACGACTAACACAATTGACGAGACACCACACATATTTCCAAGGCTCTCCTTTATAATTATTGGGATAAAACAGGTTTGAAATCATTCCAATGTATACTATAGGACAGTAAACCAGACATATCGTTTTAAACTGGAGAGATACAAAAAATATGCATAAATAAAATAGTAAAATAAGATATGAATGAACAACAAAAATAAAATACGTTACATGTATTTGTTATTGGCTATGGTAGGTTACTGGTTATGCTCACATAGGCTACTTATTTAATTATTCAAATGTAAACCGATCTTTTTCATATGGGTGTTTAGAGTTGTACCCCCTAGATCTAGTCTCTAGTAATTCTGCTTAAAGTGTACCAGATTGAAGCATTTTACTTCAAAATGTTCAAACATTTCTTCCCGGTATGCCTGAGAAGGCAGATATGCTGGTTTTTCTCAACAAGAACTGTTCTTTAAAAGTTGGACTGTTGCACTGTTGTAGCTTCAGTGGTTCTCAGGTTACAGTTACATAGCAGTGAATATAAACAGACTGATTAATGTGAATATTACTGTAAACTAACCTGTGTAAAAGTTTCTCGAATAAATGTAATTTTTTTGGTGGAAGAAACATGTAACATTTTTTTTACCCTGCCCCTCAAAGAACCGGAATCGAGAACCGTTAAGAACCGGAATCGAAAAGTAGAATCGGAATCGGAATCGTGGAAATTCAAACGATACCCAACCCTAATGATAAACTGGAGTGGCAAAGGATCAGCTGCATGACCCCCCATCAAGTGCTTCATCCAAAAGGACAGGAGGATCAAAAGGTAGGCCTAAGTCATTTTCAATGTGGGTCGCCGTGCCGACTTAATTCATTTGTAATTGTTACTTGGCTGTGGGTGCCCTGTTATGATAGGTGTTTATATAAATGGTGTTGTTTTGTGTGATCGCTGTCATTGATGCGTTTTGCACCCCGGGCCGCTGTTTTGATATTCCGCTGAAGTATATGCTGTGACGTAATAACTCTTCTTTTTTTCGAGGGAAGGGGGGGGGCTAGGTATAAAAGTCACGGCTCGCCACTGGGTTTGACATAATGAATGTTGCTACTTTTAAAGCAAGCAACGATGTTTTCAAATCTGTAATCAAAAAGCTCCTCAAAAACACTATCGAAGCAGTTCCTGCCATTGCTACGTTAGTTCAAACGGTGGAGAATTGACCACTAAAAGCACACCCTTTTGTGACGTAGAAAATAATTCAAATCTGGATCAGTCTGTATCAGATCCGTTACAGCCCCTTTTTTAAAGATTTGGGTATAGAGGAAAAGAGAGAGTTGTATTTTCTGACACTTGGTGAGTTCCCTGACACACCGGGGACACATATTCATGTATAAAAGACGTACAAGAGTGCATGTTGCATGATAGGTCCCCTTTAATAAAAAAATCTGCTGCTTATGTAATTTTTTTTGTTATGGCATTTTATAAATGATAATATTGGTGTTAATGTTCACTTTATTTTAATTTAAGAGGTCATGTATATTTAAGTTATATGTTCCATTCAAACATGTTATTAAAAAGGCATGTACACCATAAAAGATGACTATTGAGGTCTATTGTCAGGAATGTTAGTGTTATATCAAATAGTGAATTCTACTGCAGCAGAATGTTGCACGTCTGCAGAGTTATATGTTCACCGCTCAGTGTCAGTAAATATTGTACAGTTAGTATTGGACTACAAGATAGATGCAAGCCTGTACAGGTAGAGTTATTTAAAGCATAAATGAGTCGGTTGGGTTCTGGAGGTGTGGTTACAGCATTGTGCTTGGTTGACGTGGCCTGTGCCTGGTGGTGGGGCCCAATGTGATATATTTTTATGGGGCCCAAAATCCCTAGCGGCGGCGCACTCACAACATCCTCACTCTGGGTTCGGGGGTCCTTAGCTATTAGCTTCACCTTAGCATGTGTTCTTTGCAGGTGTTTGTTGAGGTTTGACGTGGTGTTTACAGCAGTGGTCAACAGCTTCTGGCCTGGACACAGTTTGCACCTCACCATCACATTCCTGTCTAACTCAAAATAATGGGCATACGCGTTACACTACTCCGTTACCGACAAAAGTAATATTATTACAATAACGCGTTACACCCAACTCTGATTACAAGACATCTATCAATATGTGTGTATACCTCCACCATTAAACTGTCATATTCTGCACATTTCTTATACTATCTACATACATAAGAGTATAATTAATATGTATAATATCAGTTAAAATAAGTGCTTCAACATAGTTAACATTGCAGGAGAGCAATATATTAGACGTTAAGTACTTTGTCAGGCTTAATATTTATCTGTAGATACCCCCAAAGCTTTTTTCTTATTTAAAAGAAGACCTTAATCTAAAGTATTATTTAATGTTTAAATAAAGGTTAATTTATTTTTCTGTTTTGCATCTCCTCTTATGAATATATTTGTACATCCTGCACTAAACTGTTTTATTGTAGAGATCACTTATAGTATCTTCTTGATTTTTTATATTCTATATTTCTATCATTGACCTTCTACTTTCCCCCTATGAAAGTATGTACTCTTAATATTTTTTTCATCAAATATAACATAAAAACAATAATGCAATAACGTGTTTCAACCACTAGGCTACGATCTACAATCTACGAGTTGGATAAAATATAAAAGTCAGCCGAATTCATGTCGATACTGCAAGGTAACGTATTGTGTGAAGAGAAATTGAAGATGTTGTTTAATTGCTGATATATTTATGTGCATAAACACCATATCCCAATGTGCATTGCGGCTAAACAATCCAATCACCGAGCTTAAACCATAGCTGAGGATCTTGGGTAATCAGTTCAGTGGTTGTGTATCTGTTTCCTGTTATTTTGAAATTCAGTTCCTGGCGGACGCCAAAAAAGCCAGAGATTATGGAATCAAACAAATAAATAAAAACAAGGATAATTGTGTGTTATTGATGAGTAAATAACCGTGTTATTTAGAAAAGATTAACAAATTAGAAGGAAAAAAAGTACAGATTTCACTATTCTGAAGCTATGAGCCCCATTTATTTTCCTCACTGACGGCAAAAAAAGTCAGACATTATACGATTTACGAAAACAATAATTGTGACTTGATATTGAGTAAGAACCATAGAATGTATATATAAAGAACATGATTTTATGAACCACACAGCTTCCGGTCTTCCAAGACCCAACCGGACAAAAAGACGTGTTGCAGGCACGAAACACACTACCAATAGATATACATTGCTTTTAAAATCGTTCTGTGTGACACAAAAAAAAAGGGGAAAATCGTGTTGGTGAACACAAATCAATAGATTAAATGTCGTGACTATAACACGAAATGCCGCGAGACTGGGTTGCTTCATACAGTAATAGCATGATATTTGAGTTTGTGTGGACATGCTTTCTGGGAAAGATCTGTTTAAACAGTTAAAAAATAGCATATGGATTTTGAGACAGAGATCCTCAAAGGAAAAGCTTTCTAGATTGATCTGTTTTCTTTGACAATATATGACTCAGTCGAAATTGCCATCTGGCTTTATTAAAGGAGCTTAAAACTATTATGGAAAGGCTGCAGTGTTTCACATTAACCGATCTTCTGTTAACATAACACATCAATATTTTGGCCCAGTATAGCTGCACTCAAGAGTGCTTCTTACATAACTCCACAAACATATTGGTTGTCTCTGCAGTCATCACAAGCATTGACTGTGATGAATGTTGACATGGAGATACTACGCATATTTCAGCAGGAAAGAGATAAGTACACAAGGGAAGAGATGACCTCAAACCACCAAGTAGCTATTTAGTGAGTTGCCAGATATTTACAGCGGGACGAAGCTTTAACTTTGAGTGAGTGAAAATGTTTGTGGCACTGTTGTTTGATATATATTTCGGAATATTTAATGATTTGTTGCCATTGTTAAGTTTTTTGATTCGCTCTCAATGCAACATAGAGATGGTGCTACTCCCATTCAAAAGCATTCCTTTTTTTAGGGTGAGTTTTTGCTCAGATTGTCAATAATACTTAAAAAACACAGCCCGTCATTCATTTCAATGAGAACATTTTATTCAAACATCGGGTTGGCAATGCATCCTTCCTTGTAGTATCCTTCACACTTGTTGAGACACAATAATTCCTGCAATGATAAGCTTCCTGTTATATCTCTCACGGGCTCCGCCCTCGACTGGACTCTATGGGTACTACCTTATCATGCAAGCATTCACCTACTGAGACTTCTATAACCGTAGCCGGCCCCGGGCCGGGCCTACCTGAATGCGCGTGCATCTCACCGTATAAAAGGAGGCCTCATCTCCTGACTGTCATCCCTTTCTCTTCAGCGAACGGAGGTGAAACACTGAGCAAGCGACGTGAAAAGAGAAAGAGAAAAGCAAGTGTTAAGCTCCGTGATCGCTTTTCAGGACTGAACCCACAATACAAACACGGACAGAAGTTTGTAGCAAAAGGTTTATTTTCTAATCGTGACAGGGGATATTAACTGTGTAATATAGTCCAGGAAAGGGGATACAAAAACTAGGGAATGGAGATCCTCAGCCGAGGCTCCGGAGTGAGCTGGGGATATCGCCAGGCAGATGAGAGGTGGCTTGAGCCTGAGTCTGTACGCTCCCGAGAACGAGTAGGTTGGAGTAGGAGTTAGAGTTTGTCCTACCAGACTGGAGTGTGGCGAGCAGGGGTTTCAGAGCCGAGGGGAGCGAGCAGGCTGGAGCTGGTAGCGTGGAGAGCGGATGAATCCGACGAGGAAGTGGCTGGACGTGGCTAGCGGAGGAGGTGATGATGGGTTCTGGATAGAGAGACAAACAGGTAAGACAAAAACTGATTCCAGAGTTGTGTCAGGCTAAGCTAGAAAGCAATACGTTTACCAGTGTAATCTTGACGATGAACTGGTGAAGACTGGATGAGGAGACCGGGTTAATAAGCCGGTGTGGATGAGTAGATGATCAGGATGAATGAGAAGCAGCTGCGGAGATGAATTGGCAGGAACCAGAAGTAGGTCAGCCACGCCCAGCCCGGGAGACAAACACAGACAGACAGACAGACAACAAACAAAAAGGGAAGCAGAAGGAATGGAGTACTGCAAATCCTTACAGCAAGCCAACACACTCTCACTCCCTAAGCGTCCAATAGCGACGTTTGGTCAGTGTCCGTGGCGTCCAATTGTGACGCTCCTAGGCTCCTTCAGCGTCATAAAGGGACGCAAATAGCTTTCAACTGATTGCAATGTATTCCCATCTGCGTCGGGATTTGACGCTCATGGAAGCACGGCATTCGTTTATGTCGGCTGCCCTTAAAGGTAATGTGAGCGTCCATTCCCAGGAGTAAAGGATGGCAGAAGACACTACACTACCCAGAATCCCCAGCTATCGTTTGGACTACACCATGTGCTCTGTTTGACAAACCCCGTGATAGTCCTCAAGCTCTGTGATTGGAGAGTGTGCTCCGAGGGTTAAGCCGATTCTCGAACAGCACTTGAAATGGGATGGAACCACGGCAGACTGTTCAAAACTGGATTTGAACGGGTCCACCGCGTCCCCCCTCCCCCACCCCGTCCCCAGAACTACACATGCTGGCTATTCTGTTTCGCAACATGTTCTCTATGGCACGTCTCTACTGGGAGTTGTAGTTTTAAAAGACGTTTTCGTATTTCCCATAATAAGAAGTTGCCAGTATTAAACTGTGTACATCCCTGGAGGTTTAGGGGACAGGAAACACTCACATTTAAAACATATAATTAATAAATGGGTGAAAATTGCTTGTGCCCATTATGGGCAGTATTAATATATATACCCACATGCCAGCTAAGGTCAGAAGAGCTTTATTTAACAGCTGGTCTTATGTGTGTGACCCCTGTGATAACATTACATTACATTAATTGATAAGCCTGAAACATGCACTTGTCAAGGTTCAGAGGCACATTTTGCAAATACGGCAGTAGCCATCGATCAGCTTAAGATAAGATATACTTTATTGATCCCAAGTTGGAACATTTGCGTTACATCAGCATGTGTAACAGTTAAATATGCAGTTGTGTTTATTTGAAAATCATTTAGTATAATCACACAAATTCTGTGTTTTATATTCAACAATTCTGTGTTCTTTATTTATTGATTGTTCAATACCTGACAAGGCCGGAGATGAAATATCTACATAGATCTTATAAGAGTATAATACATTATGTATAATATCAGTTAAAATAAGTGCTTCAACATAGTTAACATTGCTGGAGGTATGCACAAATATTGATAGATGTCTTGTAATGCACTATTGAGGAACCTGCAACCCAAGTTTTTCATTCAGTGCAGAACTACACCACAGTTGTGTAGGCCTATATGATATGTCAATAAACCTTAGAAAATCTTTAAATCTTGAAAGGGATGTGCAAAATAGTCATTACATACAGTCTTTAATTAACTACTAGTAGAGAATAACGAGTAATGAATACACTTTATAGGGATCGTATTAATATCTAATAATAAAAATAATTCAATTCAATAACATGCTTTAACCACCAGGTGTCCCTTTATATCAGCTGTGCACCTTTATGGTGTAAATACAGCCTATCTACCAATTGGATCAAATATAAAAGTGAGCCGAATTAGTGTTGATACTGCAAGGAGACGTATTGTGTGAAAAGAAATGTAAGATGTTGTTTAATGGCTGATATATTTATGATCCACGTCACGTTTTCAGTTCCTCATGTTTGTCTTCTCATCAGGGCTCTATAAATACAGAACTACGGCAGATATGTAATATGTAATGCAGCCGAACCGTGTATTACAATGCCGTTATGTGATGACTTTCAAAGAGAAAAGCAAGCACACTCGGAATAAGGTATTATTATTATTTTTAAAAAATGTTTTCGGTCTGTTTCCGGTATTTGTTAATGACGATGTGCTCTGAGATGTGAGACTGGAATTGCACAGGGGGAAAATAACGTAGGCTATCTTTAGATGCGGATTTTGTTAAACTAATATGTTTAGGCTGTGGACCAACACTATACATTGACGGGGAAGGGGGTAGCAATAAAGATAACACCATTAAACAGTTACACAACATAACAGAAATAATATCGATAGCAGCGTCCCTAGCAACCACCTTGGTAACAATGAAAACGTTGCAATTTCCTGAAGTAATCTTCGTAATAACTAGCAAACTAAAGATCATGTACATCCACTGCACACATAATCTGAAATAACAACTCACATTTCTCGCATCAAATGACATCAAAACGCATTTTAATGGCCAAACTAACTTTAAAATAGGCATTTTCTACCGAGAATAAAACGAATTTCGGCCATGTTTTCTTTTTCTGCAGGGAGAAATTTGAAGATCATGTGACATAGACGCCAGCCATCGGAATGAATGGTGAAAAAACGGGGTTTGTCAAACAGAGCACATGGTGTAGTCCAAACGATAGCTGGGGATTCTGGGTAGTGTAGTGTCTTCTGCCATTCTTTACTGTGTTGTGTAATTAACAAGGATAATCTGGTGTTTTTTAGTTGATGAGTAGTGCAGATATCACTGTAAAATCAATCGACAGTAAGAGGAATACTTACTTCCGACGCAGATGGGAATACATTGCAATCAGTTGAAAGCTATTTGCGTCCCTTTATGACGCTGAAGGAGCCTAGGAGCGTCACAATTGGACGCCACGGACACTGACCAAACGTCGCTATTGGACGCTTAGGGAGTGAGAGTGTGTTGAGCAAGCATGAAACCACTCCTTGAGCACCGGACCTGCCCGACATGCCCTGGCCTGATCGCGGGGGTTGATCCCTCGGCTAAGCCGCCGACATCGCAGGGATTATTTTCGGGTGAAGTTCGAACTGTCGTGGAGGACAGCATTGCTACTTGCCTTAACGTCAGCCAAGAGAGTGTCCGAGTTAACTGCTCTGTCTGTGCACCCGAGTTGCTTATTGATCCGGGGTGACCAGAGCGGGGCGACACTCAGGCCGAACACCTCCTTTATGCCCAAGAGCCTAAGGAGTGTGTTCAGGTCGAGGGCTATTCAGTTAGGGGGCTTGAGTCTTCCACCCCATAGTGGGGCCAGGGAAGATAAATTGCACCTCCTCTGCCCGGTGCATGCACTGGCATGTTATCTGGAGCGCACGGCTGCCCTTAGACGCACTGAACAGCTGTTTGTGTGCTTCGGGGACGGGGTGACTGGGAAAACTCTGTCCAAGAAACGCCTGGCAGGCTGGCTCTGTGAGTGCATTGCATATGCCTACAGGGAGAGCCTGCCCCGCGGGGGTCCGTGCACACGCTACATGGGTTGTGGCTGTGTCAACAGCCTTATTGAACGGTGTGAGTGTAGAGGACATATGCACTGCGGCGTCTTGGTCAACACTAGGCCCCTTCAGAAAGTTTTATCTCTTGGACATGTCTGGCTCTTTCTCCTCGTCTGTGCTTGCTGGGGCAACACAGGACTGGTGAGGAGGTGGGGGGGCTGTGGGTCAGTGGGCATATGACCCCCTTCCCGGGCGTAATGCGCTTACGTTTTTCCGGGCCCCCTGGAGGGTCCCGGGGGGGGCGTGGTGCGCACTGGGCCCTTACGGGGCTGGAGGGCTCTCCACACATACAGTATATATATATATATATATAGTCCACACACACTCTGCACGGGGTCAGTGTCTGAGTGTGGGGGACATGGGGCACTTGGAGTCGGGACAGAGAAAATGTCAGGAGTTTGGAAGTATTATAAAATTGAAAGCGAAGGCAGTGTAACAGCCAGATGCAATGTTTGCAAGGCGAAGGTTCCGCGTGGTGGAAAGAACAGAGCTACGTTCAACACGACCAATCTAATACGCTACCTGAGAAACAAACACCAACAACAACACGACGAGTACACAGCGGCCACTCAGGTAACGGCACTGAAACAACCGACACTTTCAGAGACTTTTAAAGGGAAAGAGAAACTGCCCCAGAACAGTGAAAAGGCCAAAAAAATAACAGCCAAGATAGCTGAATTCATCACGTTGGATGACCAGCCGTTATCTGTTACCTTTTTTTTCTCTTAATGCATTGCATAAAGATCGGATCGGGAAAAATCGGTATCGGCAGATTGTCAAAATCAAATGATCGGAATCGGATCGGGAGCAAAAAAAGGTGATCGGGACATCCCTAATTTTCACTAATACCAAACTTGTGACCCATGCATGAGCCAACTGGTAAACTCAGGTCACGAAAAATAATACCAAAATCTGCAGTTCTTTGAATCGCAATTGGAGGTTTGCTCCAAAACAAGTCAGTCCCAGTTGACCCCCATATTAAAAGAGTTTTCGTTTACAAGCTTCTAAATAACTTTTGTGAAACATGCCTGAAACAACACACACAGCAATCAAATTGTCCATTTTAATTGCAATGCTGTTTTTGATAGTTGATTGTCTTCTTTTTGATATGGTCATATGTGTTACCTATGGCTCAGGGCGTAATGGTTGTCTACCATCAGAGGGTCAGTGGTTTTGATTCCTATCTCCTGCAGTCAACTTGTCCTTTGGAACGATACTGAACCCCAATGTGTAGAGGTACTTTATAAGTAGCTTTGGATAATGCCAGCTTATTGAAATGTCATGTAATGTTATTCATGCTATCCCTTACTATCTGCTAAAAATGTAAAAACAATATATTTAATAAAACTTCTTAAGTAAGCACATGATAATTTCGTGGGAATTTTAGCTCAGTAATATTCAAAATGTGTGTGGTAACTGCGATGGTCAGCTATCTAACAAAGACAACTGCTACAAATGAAAAAAATAACTGATAGGCATGATTTCTTTTTGGCTTAGTTCCTGGAATAGGATTGCATTTCTTTCAAGTGACTCACAGAAGCTGAGTACATCTACAGGGGGTGGACAACACAGCATGAATGTATGGTGATGAAACAAATTCCCAGAAATAAACTCTACCCTTGTGAAGCTCATACTGATTCTATTTTTATTGTCTGTGTCTGATCTCAGTGTGTAATTTGGTGAATTGTTGTGTTTGGATAATATTACATCGAATAGGTTCCAAATGATTTTGTCCACACTGTTGTTGGCCTGAAATGAAAACACTATTGAGAGAGGGATAAAACACAGAGATGTTTTCTATGTTTAGTGTGATTGATTGTTTCGCTCTGTAGATGTTGTTTTTCATCCTGATCAAGAGTAAAAAATAACGTTCTCTGAAGCAGGGATAAACAGCCTCTGTAACCATGCCGACTCTGGAGAGGTGAACCTGAAACGTTGAGAGTTACCTACAAAAAAGTATTACCAAGACTTTAAGTGAATGCAGATCCTTATGCACAGGGCCATATGCAGGACTGAATATTCATGTAGGCACTGAGCCGGCTGTCCCTGCTCCAGCCCAAACGTAGCATTTCCCTTGCCCTCATTATTCTGACATGCTGACAAAGAGCAACAAGGCAAAGAACAAGAGGAGAGAGCAAAGTCAGTGTCTGGCAAAAGTTCACTCCAAACTTCATGACACTGGGAACACAACAAGCATCTTACTTGATTCCCGTAAAGTGTGCTTGTATTCAGCTGTTATCGCTGACAGAACCTGAGGTTTTTATGTTTCAGCTCATTATTGTATGCACCAATTGGGAATATTTGGAAGCAAACATGTCAAAATGGATTTCCTATACTCTAGGCTTCCCTTAAAAGCAGTGAAAATACAGTGTTAAAATCCAAAAACAAAAAAAATACAAATTAGACAACATAATGTCTATGGTTAAGATTTGAAAATTGTGACTGTGACAAATGAAAATTAAACTACTGTATGAAATTATTACCCAAACTGTCATTCTGACCATCCTTCAGAGTATACAGGTGACTCAGGGTTAGCGATAGAAAAGTGTAAATAATGTTTTAAGAATATTACCATTTATTACTAGATTTAAAAAAAAATGTTAACCAGATCTATCTGTCAATCCATGGCGAAATACACACAGCACTCGAAAACCTTGGTTTTAAACAAGCTGTGAGGTTGTGATGTTACACCAATACAGAATAGATGCTCCCAGCTGCATGTCAGCACAAAGGAGGGGAAAATACAGATGCTGAAGACCAGGAAACACTGACCAATGTGTGCAGACAATGGATTTTTCGGGAGAGGGAGACCAGAGCTAAACCAGAGAGTTTCATACAACTCACGTATATTCAGACAAAGAGTAAGAGAAAAAAATGTATCATTATATTATTAAAGCATGATTAGAACCTGAAATAAATGTATGTACCTGAAATCAATGTCACCTTTTTTTTGTTTGGAAAAAGTTGCCACTGATAGAGGTCTCAGGGGAAATTATTTCAAAGTGTAAAGTGGTGCAGTTGAACAGGTCACAACGCAAGCATCGATCAAAGAAGTGGAAAGTTCAGCCATCATTCTGAACTAGTGAAGGTCTCTTATTAAATCACTCTACGTACTGTTATTAAAAAAGGTATTGTTTTACCTAAAAACACCAGACCAATCCAGGTCGAATAATCTTCTGTTATAAAAATTTGCACTCAAGCTTTCTAAAAATCTGTGCTCCATTGCCATCTGAAAACCATGGTGCTGATTTCATACGATTAACCACGCAAAGCAGATGATTGGCTCCTGACGTGCTTCTATACAATCTCTCTAATGAAAGTGACCCCCTCGGTTTTTCCGGCTGTGCCTGAACTCTATGTGAACTGCAAGCCTTCTTAACAAAGACATTGCACCCCAAATGGCTTCACCAAGTCACACACAGGAACATTTACTGTGGTTATTTACACTACATTTACTACACTTTACAATACACTTATTTATGGGTTACCTTTTTACATTATTCAAAGTAAAGGAAAGGAGCGTCTGTTAGCAGCACTACATATATGTATACCATAGAAAAATACTGAATCAATTAGCTGTCAATATATGGGGGTTACATTTGCCCAAAAGTCCCACAAAATGTACCTGAATAGCAGGCTGATAACATCATCTTTATAAAAGCTGCTTTGTCACACCTCTTTTTATTCTTAAGCAAATAATAAGACCCTGCTTCTACAGTGTATCTGTATCCCCTCACCATTATCACAAAAGAGGGCACAGTTTATGACAGGCATTTTAATTGGTACTCAGAAAGAAAAGGTGTGTTATTTAGTAAAATAGCTGCAGTTTGCACTTTCTCTCTAAACGTTTGTTTCAGGAGTCAGAACGGCAGCGTCGACAGAACAGAGATGTCACGGCAAGTCATGCAGAAGCAGCGGTAACAAGCGGGGGTCTGTGTGTGTGTGTGTGTGTGTGTGTGTGTGTGTGTGTGTGTGTGTGTGTGTGTGTGTGTGTGTGGGTGAATGTAGAGTCAAAAATAATGTGATGAGTGCCTCTACTGGAGGAGGAATGTGAGTGGAAGAATGAAGAGCGGAGCAGCTCTAGTTTTGACAGAGCTGCCTGTCCTCCACTTCACTGCGCTGCTCAGGCTTAAACACCTTCAGCATGCCTCGCGCTTGGACGAGCTCCAAGTGCCACAAAGGTCAGGAGAGCACTGTCATTCAACACCACTGTCTGTGTGCGTGTGCATGTGCGTGCGTGCGTGCGTGCGTGATGTGGGGGAGTGGAGGGGTGAAGGCAGGGTGGTATGGACAAGAGCAAACACAAGCCTTGACGTACATGTTTGTGTAGGCTATTAGTTGCAGTAACAGTGGCAACAGCAGAGGAGCTTGTACTTTATATCTCATGTCTGTGTCTAACATTGTGTGTCAGTGTGTCTCAGAAAATCCAACAGCCCATTACAGATCTGGATAATCTATATGTCAAAACCACATACTGCTCAGCAGCCTTCCGGACGTTCAAATACAATTAAAAAAAAAACAAGTATTCTGCATTTGATTATTTCATTTTTAATTGTCTTTTTAGACGTTATGTGGCAAGAAATATAATTGTCGATTTATAAAGGCCAATTCATAATTTCTGTGTTCTTGAGGGTCTGTGGGAAAAGTCCCGTTGCAGCCTAAATATGTGAATGCCAGGAATCTCTTAGAAACAAACTGAATGATTGTTTTGGAAAGAGGTTGTGTGGAGAGATTCACCGTGAGGCTCTTACCAACATGGATATAATTGTTTTTTAAAGGAAAACCAACAAAGCCAAATTACTTTGTACCCTTGGTGAATCGCTGAATTGCAGTATGAATGGAACAACATGCACATCTGGACTAACATAATGAACCTTACATATAATACTTGTTTCAAAAATGAGATAAACTATAACAGCTATTGATAGATCATTCAAGAGTAATGATATATATTTTAGCGTAATTTTCCATAAACAGACACTTTTAGCATATTTAAACTAAACTCACAATTTGTAGAAAGCTTGATAGCATAACCACATTGTTACAATTTTGTAATTATTGAGAACAAAGGCATGTGGGGAAATTGTTAATGATCTTTCAAACTGAAGAAACCATCTATTAATATCAGGTCATCTATGTTGAGAAATTCTACTGCTTTCTATCAGCCTTTACTGTCTATTTCTGACACCGTCATTGGAAACAACTCAGGCTTATGTGTGAACCATGTAACTTGAAAAGCGAACCCTGGTTGTAAAATGTTATATCATCTTGAAAAGTGCTGTTGTTCTACACAATGTTGCTTAACAGTTTGAAACATGCTAAACCTCATCACAACTTTAACTGAACGACCTTCTGTTTGTGAGTCCATCTGTCCCAGATAAGAAACTTCCGGCGATCCTGCCAACTAAACGCCAAGTTCTCTGTCTCAGTTTCCGTCTCCCCATAAACCGCCTGCCGTCTACAGTGAGAGTGTGAGGAGGAGTGGTTTGGCAGTTAGAAGTAATCCCTCTGATGTCGGTCATCCTGCTCCCCTCCCCTCCTGTCATCACACTGGAGGGTCTCAGGGTGAAGTTTCAGGAGTGCTGATGTCCCCTGTCCCCTTCATTTTAATACTTGTGTCCCTATTTCTGCATCCTATCTCTTTAATTGCCACTTATTCATGTCCACTTCACTACACTTAGTGTATCTAGTCGCTCGTGCTGGTGAATACAAGGGACTCTCTTCATCTGTATGCTGCTGTTTATTCTTAGCGAGTGTCTTCTGTATTTCTTTGGATTTAATTCAGAGGGAGTGATTATGTGCATGCTGATCATGCAGCCACACATCACTCTTTTATTCCTCTCCTTAATGTTCTGAGATGTCTCTCTGACATCCCTCTCTGTCTCTTTCTCATTGTTTTCTATTTTTTTCTTGCTGGCCCTACAGGAAACGTCTGCCCCTGTGGTGGTTTTTACAATCTGATTCGGTAATGAGAGGAAATTGGAGTTTATCTGCCTCAGAGACAGAGGAGCGAGAAAAGAGTCAAACTTCTCCGACCCCAAGCAGGAAAACAAGCATATTTCAGCCATTACTGGGGGCTGCAGACAGATAACCACTAATGAACGCATGGATTGGTCTATGGTTTAGCTCTGCTGCATCCACGCAGAGAAACATAAAACGATAGTTACGGCTGTAACTACGGTTCTATGAGTCCCGGATGACCGCCAGAGGCGGTGCTTTAGCAATGGATGACCTATACCAACCATGTCATGAAGAATCCAAGCCCTTGCTCACTACTGGAAGCAGCGGAGCTCGGCAAAAGGACCACGCCCAAAGAATGGGGAGTGGCGACATTAACCTGATAACAACTGGAGAATGTGCCAGAAAACGCCCATGACGCCGCGGCGCAGATGGTCTCCAGGGGCACCACTCTCAGGGCAGCCCAAGATGTTGAGATGCACCTTGTAGAGTGGCATCTCAGCCCTGATGGCAGGGGGCGGCCACTGGCCCCGTAAGCCTGTGAGATGGTATCGACAACCCAGTGGAGCAGCCACTGGTTAGAGGGCACAACCTCCTTTAGTGCCGCCATGGCAAAATCAAGAGTTGCTTCCACTGCCGTATACAGGCAGTAGCCCCGATATACGCCCTTTGGGCACCCACAGGGCACATCAACTTCGACGTGCCGTTCTCCTGAATGTCAAAGCGTGCCATCTGGGCAGGCTGATTGAAGTGGGTTTGTGGAAGCACCCCGGGCAGGAATGCCACATTTGCCCAAAGGGCAACACCTGAGAGTCCCACCTTGGGCATGTATCGTTTATGGAGAGGACATGCAACTCCCCAACTCGCTTCCCTGAGGCTATGGCAAGCAGAAATGCTGCCTTCGTGGGCAGCCACCTAAGCCCCACCTGTGCCAGGGGCTCGAAGGGAGGAGATGATAGGGCATACAGCAGCAGGGGCAGGTCCCAAGCCGGAGCCCTCGGGGTGCTAGGGGGATGCTGCCATAAAGCCCCTCTCATGAAGAGGGACACCGACCTGTGGCACCTAGCCGTGGCGCCGTCGACCCGAATATGTCGGGCAGAAATATCAGCCACATAAATTCAGAGTGGAGTGAGAACGCCCACTATCTAGAAGGGACTGATGTCTGGGCAACAGCGTACATGCTGTCCCAAGGAACACGCACATTCTTGCCCCCCCTACACAGCCCCAAGCTCTAGCACGTTGACATGGCGTGCACCCTCCTGGGCAGACCACTGACCCTGAACGGTCCTGCCCTGCCGCACTGCACCCCAGCCTGAGAGACATGCACCTATGGTGACGGTCTCCTAGCGGGATGGGATGGCGCCCATGGGCACACCCATCAGTAGATAGGCCCTGCCCCTCCAGCATGACAGAGAGTGGAGGTGTGTGGCGTAGTGGATTGTCCGTAGGTGTTTGGATCAGGGGGTCACAGGTTCAAACCCCACTGCAGTCAGCATGTCATTGTGTCCCTGGGCAAGACACGTCACCCCAAATTGCTCGTGTCTGGATTGTCCACAGTATTGAGTATGTAAGTTGCTTTGGATAAAAGTGTCTAACAAGTGACATGTAATGTAATGTAATGGAGGCAACGCTGCGACACCCTGACTTTCCTGTGCCTGTGCCAGTTTGGCGTCCAAGTGAAAGCTGTTCATCTGCCACATCTGCATGGGGCGCAACGACAGCGGGCCTAAGGGCCGGAGGAACTGAATATAAGGCACCATGTTGCCCGGCCCACGTGGAAGTACGCATCCCTCAAGTCCACGGTTGAGAACCACTGTGCATGTGCTGTGGTCAGCATATAGAATGGCAGCACCTTCAGGAATCTGTTGATTCCTCTGAGGTCCAACATCAGGCGAAATCCGCCGACTTTCTTGCTTACGAGAAAGTACGCCGAGTAGAACCCCCTGGGCTAAGCAGAGGGTCTACTGGCTCGATTGCGTCCTTGGACAGAAGGACGGACAACTCTTGGGCCAGAGCTAGGGCCTCTGCCGGATCGCTGACGACTGCCATTTTTGCCCTGTCGAAGGCAAGGGGCCGGAACTGCGGTTCATACCCCTGGGTTAAGGTGAACACCACCCAAGGGCCGGAAGTACAGCCCAGAGCTGCTGCTGGGAAAGCAGCCGACAACCGGCCCGAGAGTCTCGGGGCCTAACCCCCTGGCGGCACGAAAGCCCCCGGGAGGTAGATGAGTGGGCCGCTGGGACCTGCGCAGACCACCACTGTAAGCTGGTGGCTGAGAGCGGCTGCTAGAGGGGCCCCTGGGCCTGCTGGGAGTGGGCACAGGCCTATGAAGACCCAAGAGCTGCTGCCTTGTCTGCCTAGCTTGGGCAGCACGCTCCAGTGCATACAGGGCAGCTTCCCCAAACCGCTCCCTTGGCTCGACTGGCACACTACGGAGGACATGTCTCCGACAGTGGTGACTGAGAAGGCCAAACCTGGCAACGAGTCTGCACCAATAAGGACATAACTCGTCCCCATTCCCTAGACATTAGGGCAAAGGCTTACAGTGATGTATCACTGAGCCTGTATCAGATGGGAGAGGGAGTTCCCGTGCCGCTGTGTCGTAGGTCCTACAGAGCAGCTAGTTTGTGACCCTGCACTGAGGCCGAGGGCACCTGGCATCAGGAGCCAGAATCAGGGAGGCGATGGCAGGCTCAATGGATGGCAAGCGACCCAGCCCCACCCTCGCCGGATCCTGCATGGCAGCAGAGTGGGAGAGGGCCCTGGTGTCTCCAGCATGCATGGAGCTCCCTCAGTTACTCCTCTGAAGAAGGAAAAGTGGGAGTGAAAAGGGGCAGGGTTATGCCTGAAGAAGGCGCTAGCCTGAGCCGAGTCGGAATGTGGAACCTGAAGCTGCAAGCGTACCGGGGCCGCACGAATAATGGCCACAATGGAGGCGTCCTCCGTGCCCTGCAGAGAGCTCTGAGCAGAGTGGGAAGCCTCCTCGGGGGTGAGCGGCCCTGTCCCCCCCCCTTCATAGAAGAGGTTTAGCCAGAGCCGCTTGCGACATGGCATCCTCAAGCAGAGGTGTGGCAACCGAAGGAGGGCCAGGCGGCAAGCTAGTAGCCCCCACACCGGCGACTTCGTCTGCTCCATGACGACAGCTAACCGACCCACCTTAGAAGACAGCCTGTTTCTAGCCCTCTACCTGGGGGGTGAACCCATAGCCATCACTCCATCAAGTCGCCGGGAACGGCCAGACTGAGCTGGAGGAAGTTGTGACGAGGAGAGGTACCACCTCTGCGACTCTAGCCACTCTGAGCGCCCGAGGCAGGCGCTTTGCATGAGACCCTCCCTCAAATGCTCGAGGCCAAGGCAGAGGGGGGCAGCGGTCATGGCCGTCCTCGGGCTCAAGAGAAGCCATACAGGCACTACATGAATGAGCCAGTCTGTAGGTAGCCAGATGCAGCGTAGCCGGGAGTGGGTGCGAGAACACAGCCTTCCCCAGCTACCTGCTGAACGGAAAGAGTAGAGCAATGCTCCTAATCGCCGAACACAAAGAGGGATGTAACTACACCCACATTACCGGACTTTGTAACGCGTTACACCCAACTCTGGCTACAAGAATGTTGCGGTAGGCTACTCTCGCGAAGCGAAAAGATGAAAAGCAGCCGATCCTTTAATGCCGCCGGCCTATGTAGCCGTCGTCACGTGGGTCACAGGTGACTTTATTGTTATTACTCGAACTGCGCATGCGTGTGATGGACATATCCAGTGCTAAAGCACCGCCTCTGGCCAATAGAGTCTGGATGCAGACCGCAGCAAGGAGGCGGATCCTATAGGGGGCGCTTCCTAAAGGGTTATGAACCCCGCCCCCCACGTATTTCTTAAAGGTATATGACGCTCTGTTTCTCATTTATTTTAATGCTTTGAATGAATCATAAACGAACTTTGAAAAATAATAATTATAATTAATTTGCATAAAGAATGTAGAGTATACAACCCACAGAGAAGACACATTCATAAATTGTAGGCATATCACAAATTCATAAATTGTAGGCATATCATTTTTTACTGTTTGTGCAGTGGTAGTAATTATTATTCAAATCAAAACTACATTTTATGGAAGATATTGCTGTATATCATTTAACAACATGAGTAGAGGTTTCAGTACACCTAAAATACTGAAGTTTAAGTTACTGTCCTGATGTGTATCATTCATTTGTTCATGTTGTGTCTGGTGGTAAGATTAATTAATTAATTAACGTATTTATTATTTTTGAAACATTACAATACACATCAAATACTAAACATGAAATGTATAGTACATACCAATACATTGTACAAAGGAAAATATACAGTAGCCTACATACAAAGAGGAAAGTCTTCATTAAACATAAACATTTTATTGGGTGTTCTAATTCAGCAACCACAAAATATGTGCCCAGATTTAATTATCTCTGACTTCATCAACCAAAAGATCAATTTTGATATTTAACATGACATACTCAGAAAGAAAAACACACTGTCTGCCTTATACAACTTTTGTTGGTCATCTTTGAATATCATCCAAGTTTTGTAGATGGACAATTTTGCTATTATTAGTATAAGGTTTACACTAGGCTATATATTTCACTATGGGGTGTGTTAAGACCCAGAATGATATTTGGCTATTTCTGTGTACATTTCACTTTGAACAGAAACAAGATAAGGGCAGCAACTTGAGTTGACTGCTAAAGTTTCAAATGTCGCATAAGACTGATCCAGATAGCTCCTGAATGTTTTCCTATCTGACCATGGCTGTCCTCTGTCTCCTGCTATCTGTATATTTTGCGCAGTCTATCTCTGCTCACGCTGTTGCGTCGGCGTGTTCTCCTGCGTGTTGGCCATGTGTTGCACTGGAACGCGTTACTTTGTAACACCCAACTCTGAACATAAGTATGATTAAAACGAGCTACACCATTACCCTCTCAACAACAAATACATTATTATTATTAACAGACAGAACAGACGTGACTAGGAACTCTCAAGTAAATACGTGTTTAGTTTAAATAAAGCCTCTCATTTTTGGTATTGAGCTTTGAAATATGGCTTTGAATTTGAAACATTAAGGCTTCTACACAATTTCTGAACACACGATGGCAGCAGTTAATGCAGAAAAAAAAGAAAAGGCACAGTAAAGCTGAGTCATTCACATCCCTAGAATGCATGGGGGTCGGGGTTCATAACCCTTTAGGAAACGCCCCCTATAGGATCCGCCCCCTTTAGGATCCGCCTCCTTGCTGCGGTCTGTATCCAGACCTTTATATATACAGTCTATGATCCAGACCCATCTCCCTCTGGCAGTCAGTAGGGACGAAATAGAACTCTCATTACTGTTCCCATCGGTTGAGGTGAGAAAATAGTGGAAATAGACAGAGTAAAAAATGCAAAGAACTTTGGTGTTACTTACATTTGAATAGTCATCTGCTGGGGGTTCTTGATCAGTATTGCATCAACATTCATTGCATCACTGCCAATGTGGCCAACCTAGTCAGGATACTATTAGCGGACTGTGCATAGTTTCATGTGTTACACAGCTCTTGCCATTACGTGACAATAAGATTTATTTTTAAAGGTGTGACCGAATTGGGTGGAGAAAGAACTAGCATTACTAACAGCCTCTTTGGGCTGGTGTCAGTTTCCAAAACCTGAATCTTTTCTGACACAAATTTGAATCTAGATTTGGCGGGGAACATGAAATGCAGTTATACCAAATAATATTGGTTCCCTGGCTGCTAAAGCATCATGGCTAGGACTACTTGATCAGAGAGAAACATTTTCTTTAACAAACTTGTGTAATGGCCTTTTACCACACAATGTGACGTTGATTTGGATTTGGCATCAGTTACCAAATTGAATGTAAAGGGAAATCATTAAAGGGCCGTATGTTCAAAACGGAGGACATGGAGGTTTAGAACTGTTTCTGTATTTCTGTAAGGTGAAGTGAAACACACCGTACACAAATAGAATGAATGAAGTAACAGTAGCTGAAGGCCTTCTGCATTATTGAGCTATCAGGGGTTTAACAAGCAATAACTGTCTGCAGTATTAATATATAGCTATCGAGTCCTATGGTTCGGTGGTCGTGTGGTATTGAATTAAATTGTTTGCGTATTTATGAATAACATTAAGAAAACAAACCCGTACCCACACACTAATAGATGCTCCTTCAGATAGTGTTTGCATTGTTTTGCATGTTTGCGATGTGCACTACCACTACCTTGTGAAATATCTTTTAAAAAATAAATACATATTAGGTAAAAATGTACACTATGGAAATATTTATTTCTCCATTAAAATTGTATCATCTTGGTTCCTGCTTTTCTCACTATCAGTAATTCAAATAATGGATAACACTAATAGTAGACTTGTCAAAATAATTAGATTCAAAGACTGCCGTGACAGTTGTGTCATTGGTAGAAAATGTCCAGAGTCACAAAATCAATTTCATGCACTAAGAGTCATATGTCGCATAATAATTTGTTCTGTAGAAGAGAACGGATTAAAGAGGCTTTCAGAATCGGATCAAGAAGAGGTTATGTTTGCATAAATATTTATGAATACACAGCACTACGACCCCTGTAACCTTTATCCACTTCTCCTCAGATAGCTTGACTTATTGCATGTTTCATGATTGCTTTTATTGAACGCTTACATATTTCTCCCTGGTTTGTATTTATTTTGTCATTTCTTAATTACAAACTTGTCACACAAAGCATCCTCAAAAAGCCAGTGACCATAAACTAATTTGACAAAAAATAAACGTGTAACCTGTAATACTTGCGAAGAAATTGAGCTTTTGTCACTTTACAAAAGAGACCAATAAGGGACGAATGGAGGCCATCAGCATTGAATGGATGTTGATATAATCTGCATGTGGGGGGCTAATAGAATAAGTGGCTCTGCTCTCACGCAGAACATGGGCCTAATGTGATTTCTGTTCTTACTTTGATTAACAGAATAATAAAATATATAATTGCATCTCAGATAAAGAATGCTTTCGTAATATAATGTTATGCACTCTTGCATGATGTGAATAGTGATTGAATGCATATGCTTCACTCCTAAGTGGCTGCACTCAAAGCCCCCCGCTCTAATAAATAACATTAATATCGGTCTCTGAATATTAATTAAGAGAAGAAAGCACTGAAGACAGGATGTAAACAAAGGCACCAGCTGTAAAACTGTCCTGGCTATGTGATTGCATTTTCTTTACCGTATACTTGGTCTGAAAAGAGTAAGATGATAGCTTTTACAAACTGAATTCAACAACAACCAGTGTCTTAACTGAGTAAACTGATTTGAGGTTATTTCCAGGGAAATAAACTGAGGAAGAGGTTAGGAAATCAATATATAAGATCCAACAGAAATGCAAAGCTTAAATATTGCATTTGTATTATTCTGTATGGGGACATTTCAGGACTGTATGCGAGCTCAAACAATAACTCAATTTGTTAACTTGCATTTCATTTATGTTCTTCCACTATTTGCTACAGCTAATAGTGTTCCTGTTTCAAAATGTAAAAAAATGTAACGAGCAGGATATCTTGTTTACGACACTATATATAATATCATAATCTATTTATTTTGTTACAAAAGGCTACTTTAAGGTTAATTATATGATGGTGCATGCTTACTGTCTCAACAGTGGGGATTCAGGACAATTTTAAAATCTGTGTTGACCTTATTTGTAATCTAATTTACAGAAATTCTTAACATCTAATGTTATATTTGTTAAAAATATGTTTTCATGTTCTAGTTCCCGTTCCTGGTCTGCCCCAATTAAATGGGATAATTTGCTGGTGCTGCTGTTTGCTGTTAATGCTAACTCAACACTTCCTGCATCTGTTCCACATTAAAAGGCCTCCATCGGTTCAGGGCGCATATTTCCCAAATTAATCCTTAGTGCTTCTGTAAAGCGTATCTCTGTTTTTAGCATAGCACACATTTGTTACGTCATGTTATTTTTATCAAGTAATTTGTATCATCACATGTTTATTTGCCTGTGGGTGTGCATTGTGTTTGTGAATGTTGTGGAACACATTCTGATATTTTACTTTTTGCTTGATATAAAAAAACATATTGGTATCTATCATAATCACGCATAAGTTAAATATTAAATGTTTAGTTTTAAACTTAACTTAACGGGCCATTGTTTATTGTACATACATGTAATTTTACTTGAGTGTGTCATTGCAACCTAATTGTATGGTGGTACACGAGTTTGACACAAGAGTCAAGCTGTGACCCCAGTTCAGATATAGTATACTTCCATGTGGTACTCTCTGTACACACGCATGGTGTTGTGTCAAATAGGACATGTCTGAAATGTCTATCACTGCTGTAAGCCAGCTAGCTAGCCTTTGTGTTAATGTTCGGTACAAATGATTACAGACTGCTAAATGATCTCAATAAACATTATGGCTTCTATTTAACAGTATGGGACCTACTGTGTATTGGAATTTGTAGGGACTCATATTTGTTTAAAGCAAACGAAATTTCTAGGGTTTTATTTGTATTAATGTATATCCCTGTACACAAAATATAAGTCTTTCTGCCATGGAATAGGATCCCCTCCTTTGTTGCTTGTGAGGGTTTCCTTTGTTATAACATGTTAAAGGTCTTTTGTTGCACAGATGTACATAAACAAATTTTATACATAAATCCAGAAAATGTATAAATTAATGTGGTACCCAATATATTATTGATCACAGAGGAGGGAAGTATCCACAGCCTCAGGACAGATTCTGCTCTCCTGTGATGACTTGACACCTGTCCAATTTGAAGTCAGTAACTGCACGGCTCAAGGATCTTATGTGTGTCTGTGCCCTTTCTTCTTCCTCCTCCTCTACCCTCCTTAACGTCATTCATTGCCTAATTTTTTGCGTGAGAGGTAAGCCCAGCGGACTGTGGAACAGCTCTTCACTGAACCAGACTTAAACAACAATATCCTGTTCATCACAGCTATGTGTAACCCCCAGCTGTCAACACATCATCCAGAGAGAATGAATAAATAACTCATGGGGGGGCATGTCGGCCCCGTAGGCTGAGATGTTTTCTGCCTTGACAAAGCCTTGGGGCATCGGAGCGCACACAACCTGCTCTGGACTTCCCCTAATCAGCCTCTGTCCATCATGGCTCCCCTCACCTTGATGCTGTTGGCCGATCCGGAGAATCCGCCTCCACCAACGCTGCTGCCGCCAAACTGCTATCTCTAAATACATACAAATTAGCTGTGTTAGTGAGGCATGCTCCAGGGCATCATTTAATTGGCAGATCCTGAATGACTTCCTCCGCTCTGTTTATTCATTATCTGGCAGAGAGAAGCAGAGAAATGAACAGATACAGGCGGAGGCAGAGATTTTGGTAGAAACCTTGGCTTAAACCAGCAGCTTTAACCCTTTGACCCCCATACAACACCTTTTCCTGCATATTATTTTCATATATTTTGCATGCATCCAACACACTTCATTCACATGCACTGTTCAGCTTTTTAATTTATTGAGAGTGTAAGAAATGTATACTGCAATTTCAGTCATGCATTTCAAGGTTTTCTGTTAGAGCACTTTGAGCCTGCGCTTGGCTATTACTCAGAAAACAGTGGGTGATGTTACCGACACAGACATTTAAAACTTTTTGGGGGGTTTTGTATGTCATTTATTACTGTCAGTGAAGCACTGGTGCCTTGTGCCAAGTATTTTACTTTCACCTTCTTAGTAACTTCCAAAGCCAGGAAAATGTTCAACTATTGGAATGACCAAGCAGTAACCTCCAGTGTTAAGAATGTAACTAAAGCAAAAGTAACAAAAACTGTGGTTCATCAATATCAAAATAGTGTGGCTGGATCTAAAAGTGAGTTTTCATCCAGAGACCCCATTTCAAAATGCCTAACCATACAGCAGAAATGAACACTTTTGTATGTAATATTGATGTAACATTCATATGTATATTCAAATAACGGCCTTTGGAAAACACACATATTAATCTAATTATATCCAGTCATATTTGGTTGAAATGCTACTGTTACAATACATTTCTTAATTTCCTTCAAGAGGTAAAGTTTGATATTTCTTGGTAACTTCAACCAACACCAAGAAGATGAAAAAACTCCAGATTCAATTAAATGTGGTTAATGTCATCTGTGACTGCTATGAACCTTTGCATAATGATGCGTTGACTCCCAACCTCACACTTCTGCTATACCCTTCCACCCATCTGCACTTTTTGGCATTTTCCTCTCCAAGAAAGAATGTGATTGGTGCACGGATAAGCAGTTCCTCTGGCTTTGTGGGATGTGGGTAGAAAGCCTGCAGGGGGTAATGTCTATGTCTATGTCTATGTCTATGCACTATCAACTTCTTCTTTATGGTCAGGGCACCTGCAGGTCGAGGGATGGAACTTCTACTGAAGCAACAATTACATTTGTGTGCATGCCAGACTATTAACGGCATATTATCAACAAAGGAAATACTGGTTCTCAAGTCAATTAACTTACACTTCCATGTAGTACACTATGAACACTGTAGTCTCCTAACTTGCATAGTGATTGCATTCCGACAGAGTAGTCTTATCTCAAATCAGACAAAGCCGCACTGGAAACAATGGCTAGCTGTTTCCTAGCTAGCCTCTGCATTATTGTTAGAGGTTACAAATCATAAAAGAATGCTAAATGAAACCAAAACATATTGATGACTTATATCTGACATTAGTAAAGTGGTATTTAGTGAAATAGTACAATATTCATTGGAGCAACAGTAAACCCATGCAGTTCCTCAGCTGCTATTTTCATGTTGTCCATCCCAATCGACTAACTGCCTTTATTGTTTACCATTGCACAACCTTTTTCTCAACTTTCAATTGTCAGTTTAGGCATTTCTAATCATGTAATGGTCCCTGCCATATTGGAGGACTATAGGACTCCAGAATATGTCAAGCTTGGGAAGAAAAAACTAAAACAGAAAAATAATGAATGAACCTGAACTCTTAACCAATTGAATTTTCCAATCTCATTCACAGACATGCCTGGACATAACTTGTAATTTAGTACGGCTAAAATGTAACCACCTGTCAAGCCTTGATGAGCTAATTAAGAGGCAGTTAGCTGATTGAGGGAGCCCCTGAGTTGATGTGAAGCCAGATCGGGGATTGTGTGTGTGCTGCTATTAGCCATTAAGGGTTTATGCTGGACTGACTTCACACAATGTGGACGGGGATGAAGCTGTCCCTTATACAAAAAGAGGAAGAGCCACATTAATGGAAGTGGAGGATTCTCACTCTCCCTGTCCTTTAACCCCTCTATCCCTCTCATTACCCGTCTGTGGAGTCCCTTATTTGTTGCACATGCTCTTCACAAGAAACAATAAACTGACCCCCTTGCACTCACCCCGAGGTGCTTCCTTTGGGGAGACGGAGGGGCCTCTGAAAGACAAAGAGTGCAAGTGTGTGCGACGCATTGTGTGTGAGTGTATTAGTGTGAGGGTCTGAGTAATTAAGTGTGTGATATTGTGTGTGTGTCCATCTGCGTGCATAGTGGCCTGCATGTGGGTTCAGTCGTCTGTGTGCGTGGTTGCACGTGTAAATGTGATCACAAGTGTGAGTGTGTGTTGCAATTAGCCCTCTTTTGTTCCTGGTAGCCCGGAGGCATGTCTAATGTCTTGGTGGACTGAAGCCCCAGCTGATGTCGCTGAAAGGGCCTCCATCTGCTGCTCGAACATCACAATGAGGAGCCGGGCAGTCAGAGACAGAGGAAAGACGAGGACTATAGGCAATGAGCATCATGGGAATGAAAACGAGGGGGGAATAAGCTATTAGGGACAAGTTGTGCTTGGGGGGCCATCTTCCCCTATACATGGTGGAGAATGCCATCTAGCACGCAACACTGAGACCAGAATCAGAACACACACACATACATACACACAAGTAGACACAAGCCATCTACCTCAGAATGTGCAATAAAAGTTTAAAAGATCCATCACTTTATTCACATATAGTCTTTATTTTAATCATCTCACAGTCTCCTGTTTTAAAAATATGAACCTTTTTTAAGTGTTTTTGCCCCATATCTGTTTCTTATTGATGTATTTTTTGGACACTGCTAGCCTTAACACTGTAACATTATATTTTAAAATCAGAACACACGTCACAGGAAATGTACTACTGTACATACACAAAAGTACACACACTGTCTGCCTTAAACAAGACCAACATACTCTCTTGTAAGGTGACAATTTGGGGATTTTGCCATCTCTGAATTCTCAACCAAATAATGTATGTATTATTTATGAGTCCTGGTCACTTCAGTTTTTGGTTGATCAAGCTAATCATGTTCTTTTTTAGTTGAAAGATCAGGAACACCAACATTTTATTAAGAAAATCTAAGGTAAACAAGTATTTAAAAAGTGATATAAACTACAGAGCATGATCTAACAGAAAGCTATTGGCTCAGATTTGTTTATTGTTTATTTCTTCACTTTCAATTAACTCAGTTGAATTAGATTGTTGTTGTAGATCTAAATACAAAATCATCTTATGTAAGATACCTACCTGCGAAAAAATGAATTTAGGTCAGCGTAAGAATCACGCCTCTTGAAGACTTTTTTTACAGCTCATGTGACCTAGACTTACCTCTCTATAGGCCTGCTTACATCAAGAGTTTCCTGCTTTTCAGGAAGAAAATAAAACAGTATTACCTACAGATAAAGAAAAAAGACTTGTGTTTTGATCATGGATTTACAAAGAGGCCATATAGCGTGTAGTGTTTTCACAGCACCATGTTTCTAAGCAACTGTTCAGCTACTATAGAATCAGAATTGAATTGAGTTTGTAAAGAAAAAAAAGGTCTGGTTGGCAGAGTCTATCTCCCTGCCGTACATGAAGTCATGCCACACGCACACGCACGCACACGCACACACACACACACACACACACACACACACACACACACACACACACACACACACACACACACACACACACACACACACACACACACACACACACACACACACACACACACACACACACACACACACACACACACACACACACACACACACACACACACACACACACACTGTAATCTAATCAGTGATCTGTTATTGTGGCTGTTGATGAATTACTCAGACACTGGGGACACACACTGAATATACAGCCGGTGCTCAGTCAGAAGCATTCAGATTGGATAGAACCTTTTGTCTTCACAGCATGGAAGCTGTGCGAGGTGGGGGAGGGGGTGATTTGGGTACCCGGGGTGTTCCTATAGGATCCCAAGTGTTCATTTGAAACCCCATTTTATTAGGAAAATTCAGGCTGCGACAAAACAGTAACATTTTAAAGTCAGACTGTGTAATCACATTATGCTAAAATGAATTATTTGCAAGAAAAAAGAGAAATTGTGTATTATAAAAAAACATTACTGTAGAATTACTCTACCATATGCATAGTGTCATTTTCCAGATAAAATGAGGTTTGACGCCAACAACTGTTACCTACCAGACTTGTGAACAATCAGAAATGTGGCTGCTTCTTCAGTTCTTAGCACTCAATGATTATTGATGAAGTGACATCTTGCCATGTAAGTATTATTTAATAAATTAACGTAAAACTGAGATTGAAAAAAATAAAACCAAGTTGCCTGCTGTAAAGTATAAGTCTGTAAATATACGTGTGTGTGTGTGTGTGTGTGTGTGTGTATGTGTGTGTGTGTGTGTGTGTGTGTGTGTGTGTGTGTTTGTGTGCGTGTGTGTGTGCATGTCAGTGAGGGTACAAGCAGCACATTGACAGTGATAGATGGATGACCTCCAAAGCTGCTGATTGTTTGTGATTAGGGATCTTTAAAGGAAACAAGAAATGCACACACTAACACACACTCACATATACAAGCCTGTTGTGAAATGTCATTTTTAAAATATCAGGCTGTTTTTTCAGCTTTGTTTTAATGCGTTTTAAAGAGCGTTACAAATGAGAATTTACAACAGATAATGAGAAAGAAAGAGAGAGAGATGTTATGTTCAATTCAAATGTTAATCTAATAGGGTGGGTTGGGTGGGTTTGATTGGGTGCAACAACACAACAGGGGGGGGGGGAGTCGAGGCTGAAATAAAAGAGGAGTTGAGCAGAGGAATGTTAAAGAACCGGTTGGACCGCAGAGAGACACCTTTGGCCTTGAAACTCTGAGAGGTATACTTTGTCTTTGCAGAGTCTTTGTGTTTGTCCTGGTGACTCGGGGGGGGGGGCGTTGTGTCTGTTTGTGTGTTTGGATGTCCAGCAGCTTGAATGTGCCTCCCAGGTGTCTATCTGCCACAACAAAACTAACCACATTTATCCTGTAGCCGGCTTCCACTGCGGCAGAATACCTGCTGTGCTGAGCGACACACAGAGTATAAAATAGAAAAAAGTCACAGAAGAGCGAAGAAAAGTCAGAAACCAAAAGAGAGTTAATGAAAGAGACTCCTAAATCTGCTTTAGTGATGATTTAGTTTTGTTCTTTTGTCCTTGTGGTTCACAGGGGCAACCCCTTTCATTGCATGTTTCCATTGTGCTAATGTGTGTGTGTGTTTGGTTCTTTTTTTGGAGTCCTCCTAAAGGCGTCATACTTTGTGTAAAGCTCCACTAACTTTCGTCACTCATCCCTTACATACCTACCTGATCAGTCTTCACTGTTTAAACCGCATGAATACAGAATGTCTTCAAAATAACTAGAGCTGTACCAAAAATGCCTGCATTTGGTGCACACACACACCAATGGATTATCCTCGCTTAAAGGGGACCTATCATGCAAAATGCACCTTTGTACATCTTTTATACATGAATATGTGTCCCCGGTGTTCCAGGGAACTCACCAAGTGTCAGAAAACACAACCCTCTCTATTTTCCTCCTTCGCCAAATCTCTAAAAAAGGGGCTGCAACGGATCTGGAAAAAACGGATCCAGATGTCAACACTTTTCTACGTCACAGAGAAGTCCTCGGCTTATTGGTCAACTCTCCACCTATCAGGGGAATGAGCCACGGCCACGTGCATTGCCAAACCTCTCATTCGCATATTGGCTATCGGCAGGCTAAATCAACCCACATCTGTGTTTTTGCCTGCTCTTGCCAGGATGTCTAAGATAGTTAAACGTTGTGCTGTTGTTGGCTGCAAGACTCGGGACAGGGGACTGCATGCAATGCCATCGGTGGAAAAAGAAATGAATCTGTGGCTAGACTTCATTTACAAGGGACATGTGCCAGAAGACCACGGAAGATTTCTGTTTGTGTGTTCCAAACATTTTACGACGGACATGTTTATGAACTTGTCTTAAGTCCAACACGGATATGCCTCCAAAGTAATGCTAAACCCGGGATCAATACCAACCATCCGGGACCAGGCCAGTGAGGACACATCCAATTTTGAAGCTGTAAGTTTTTATTTAGCGGTGTTTTTCCTGATAAAGCTATCTCTAGCTTGTAGCATGTAGCATGTAGCTTCGCCGTATCAATGTCGCCTCAAACCCAAATAGTAATCGGTTAGGTGTTTATATATTTTTGTAGCATTTTATTGTGTACGCTCCGCAGTCTTTGCTTTGTCTTTTATTTGAATTATCAGGCATTTGCTAACATGTTCAGACATACCGCCGTAATGGCGATCTGTGTGAAGGCTGTAAAGCCACGCCCTAGGCGATAACACAAGTATTTATTCTCCTATTTATTAGTATTTTGTATCCTCTAAAATCATATTGAGTAAGTTATAATAACAAACGTAATCTTCTGTAGGCAAGTGCCGTTTTTTCCAGCGTTATATGTAAAGTATTTTGTGATTGTACTCTGTAAGAACGATCAGATATCATCGATCTGTAAGCTATGCTACGCTACGCTACGCTAATGAGACATGCCGGTTTTTTTGAATATAAATGGGGGTGTGTTAGGATACAACACTGTGTATGTATGCGAGGAGACACGCACACCACGAGTAAAACTGAGCTAAAGCCCCGTTGGTCTGTTGTTGTTGACAAGGCCTTACCTCTAGCAACAGGCTAATTAGTGGCTAGCACTCATTACAGTCAGTCTACTGAGCTCAGCCCCTCTCCAACACATCATCTGTATTGAGTCAGAAACACAGCATGCACGTTACGGTTCAAAACTAACTCGGATTGGAAAAGGCTTAGCAAAGAGCTTTGCTAAATAGAGAGTTTTAGCCCCATCTTTTGGGATTTCAGACTATATTTATCCAAATAGTATTTTCTCATCCTGAATACTAAGTTGAGATGATTTTGTTCTAACTATGTGTTCTTCTTTACAGGCCAGCACCTCACATACTTACTAATTAGTGACAATTTGTACATCCTTTGCTATTATTTACATTTGTTTGTATCATGGCGGAAATGAAAGACTGTACCTGGCAGCCCTGCACTACAATGAAAACGCTGAGCGTGCACAAGCCACTACATCCACTGGAAACCCTCTGTATAAACTGCAGTTCCCAAAGGCCAGGAAGGGAGAATGCAGAGCAAAACCAGTAAAGACTGACTCCACATTCCGTAAGTGTTTAAAATATTTATTATACAACTATTTACAAATATAAAATAAAAAAATTAGAAAGAAGTTTCAGTTTTTTACATGCATATACTAATCTAAACCACATTTTTTGTTGTGCTTTTTTTACCATTTCACAGCCCTACCTGGCCAACTTGATGGACCTCATCTTCGACCAAGTCTTTGTGGACCCTGCACCATTATGAGCGACCTGACAGGGAGGAGGTCATCGCTACACGGTTCAATTTGGCTGCTGTCTGAACCCAACATCGACATTTCACGGATCAGGAAACTCCCTGCATATCCTGAGGACAACGCAGGCCGGAATCACCACTCTGATCCTGCGTCCAAGGAAGCCCCAGCACCAGCTCACAAAGCTTCTGTAAAAATATTTAGTGTCATTTATACAAAATACAAGTAGGCTACATTTAGTTTTTTTTTATGGGTTTTTTTAACCGTTGATTTTGACAATAAAGTTCCAAGTTGATATCAAAATGTGTTGTGATTATTCATGTTTGGATGGGTAAAGAATATTCTGATTTCAAAAGCATAAGGTTGTGTGTGTATATAATAGTACAATGACAGAATGAAAGATTGCATAAAGCCATATACACCAGTATTTATTTCCATGAACAATATTAGCATTCGTTTTACAATTTCAGTCAAAACAAACAAACCACTCACTGCTCTATTTGCCTCAACTGTAGTCCACCATGTTCAGCTCTGTAAATATTCAACGCATTCTGCAGGGAGAACACTTTTAGGCACACAGGCTCCAATCCAGGATGGTCCACCATACAGGTTACAGAGTCCTCAAGTTACTGCATCCGTCTTGACACATTGTGATAAACATATATTGAATGACATGTGAACAATGTATTTAAACAGACAACTTAGTAAAGCTATCAAAAATGTTACCTGTGGTATCTCCATGCAGCACACATTCTCCTTTCAGAAGGCATCGTGGCGCAATTTGCACAAAGAAGTCAATAACTGAGCTTTTAAAAACACATGAAACTACACACATTGCTGACAACTGAGGTGTTGTTGGAGTTATACTTTTTATCATCCTAAATTATTCAACTTTCCAACGGTTGTTGCACGATGTTGGAAGAAAAGGACTGTAAACTATTAAACGCAATGAGGCCATTGTATATATGCTGAAAATATGAATGTCTCCCTTTATAAATATATATATATATATCGCTGTTTTTGCGTTACAAACTGTACACATTTCATTCTTGCTAATTAGCCAAAATATGAACGGAATAAGGAGCAAGCATCGTAACAGAGTAAAATAAATAGGGACAACAGCTTGTCAGCTAACCATTCAGAAACGTCCTGCTGCAACCGAGATTTTTGCACCTCCACCAAAACCTCCGCTGCTTCAGGGTCAGTTTCTGGATCAAATTGATAATATGCTTGAACACATGCATTGCTCTGAGATGACATGTTTATTCGACACTCGTAATCACAGCAAGCATGGTAATGTGACTCTCGCCGGCTCATGCCTGCTCTTCTGCAGGGGGGCGTGGTCAGCTGCTGCTCAGAATTTTCAAAGACGGGCTTGGAATAGAGCGAAAATGAGCGAAACGAGGCATGTCTAAAAAATGATCTGTTTGGTATTTTGAAAAATAAAATGTATAAATATACCTTATATAGGTATGGTCATACACTATATCATTTAAATATAGCATGATAGGTCTCCTTTAAGAAACAAACTGTAAATTGTGAAAACCACACAGGGGAACCATGTTTGAATAGATAATAGATATCCCAGCTGTAAAAACACATTTATCGCTTGGAAAAGGTTGTGGACACTTCTCGGACTCTACTAAACATGATTATGAATGGATTGATGGCTGAAAACGATGGTAATTCATTCTCTGATGGAAATAAAATGAGGCTCGAGTAGACAGCTTTCCCCGTCGTGTAACCGTGTCCATATACTGCAGCTGGTCGCCTGAGAACCTTAAAAAGACAGCCAATAAATATGTTGTTAAGGATTTGGTGAAATCCAAGTTGTCAGCAGTGAACTGTGAAACCAATTTACCTCGAGGTGGCCTGTCAGTTTATACAGCTCTGCCTGTTGTCTTCCATCCTCTTTGGCTAATATTGTCCAAATCCATCCACATTTGCACACACAAGACTCAATATACCAGGATGCAATGCAGGCAAAAGAAAGGATAACACTGCTACAATCAAAAATAATTTGTTAAAGGTTGGGTAGGTAAGTTTCAGAAACCGGCTCGAGTGCACTAAAATTTGAAAGTACACAGCCGAAAATAATCCGCCCCTTCCTTCAGACTTCCTTACAGAGCACCTCCTCCAACACACATGAACGCGCAATGCACGCCCAATGAGGGCACGAGATACATTTGTGCGTGCACGAGATGGAAGGCTGACAGACAGAGCGGCAATCCAATCCGTTTAGCCGGGCCGGATTGGTTGTGCTTTTTACAGTATTACAGCTTCCACAGATGACATTTTTTTATGGATTTTTTGTCAAAGGACATAAGATATTCATTGCTATCGGGATGTTAAGAGCATTCCATGGAATATAACAAAAAGTGTATCTCGAGCCGGTTTCTGAAACTTACCTACCCCACCTTTAACAACAGAAACAACTATGTGTTTGTGAAAGTAGAGATGGCTCTAATATAAAGCAATATCTACTAGACCTCACTTTAAATCCCACTTATACAGACTGAAAATGTGGAACACAAATAAAACCAAGCTGTGTTTCTGCATATCCAGAGAGTGTGGCAATTGTATTCATGAATTGATTTAGTTGCAAAGTGTTCCTTCAATAGACACTAGTGTGAGTGAGACAAGAAAACAACAATCAAGAGACAAGAGAAGAGATAAAACGGACACTAAAAAATATGTTTTAAACAACATATGGTGAATTGTGAAGCAATTTGTTTGAAATGGCACTTTTCATAATCAAACTTCTGAGTGAATATATCTTACTAGAGACAAGGCACAAACACACCTGCACTCACACATACACAAGTAAACACACTCTTTCATTCACAAAGACAAATGAGAGGCTTGTTGTAGACTATCATCACAAAGAGATGCCTCTAGGTGTGCTGCATTGAGTGGAGTTTTGAACAATTTACATTTCTGCTGTAAATTCTGTTTTGCAGCAGAATGGGTCTGATAGTTCCCTTTTACACACACATACGTACACACACCAACCATACATACACACATCATAATCCTCCATAGTCCAGTTCTATCAGCAATATGTCCCGTCAATTATATTACAGAGACCCCCCACTGCGGCAGCATCTTTTACCCCTCTGAGGAGGTGTTGGGACTGACAAAAATGTATTCCTGGTCTTGCTATTGCCGTAGTCCTAATAGAAACTGTTAGCACAAACTGTTTTATTTTGTAAATCAGGAGGAATTTATGAAGAAAGTGGTTGTTATTCTGATGACTGACACTTACAAACTAATCATTACCTAATGATTTATTAATATATTATCTCACAGTCTCAAAAGTAACTCCTTAATTACTATTTTATCAATGTTTCGCTTCCAGGAAGGATTCCTTGTTTATCAGGTTTTATTGTATCCTTAGGATTTACCAATTTTTATTCTCCAAGTTGAGGTTACGCAAAATTGAAAGAAGCATTTGTTGTTAACAAAGGTATAAAATGTATCTCAGGATTGTTACGTTCCCTATTAGTCTAGGGTTAACAGGGAAGTAACAACAGGTGAAATACCAGTGAGACACAAAAGAAAGAGGAAACTGATATGCAAAATCAAAACGATAATGTCCTAATGACTCAAAACAAAGAGGGCTCACTAGCCAATTTACAAAACAAACTCAGACCAACTTTCTTAAAAAAGAAAGTGGCAAAAGTAATCAATACAATAAGTTACAATGAAGCACATATCCTAACACTAAAAAAACTGTCACAAGGTCTCACAGAGAGACATAACAACACAATTTGGACACACTGACGTCCATGCAGACCAGAGAAATAGGGAGGGGGGAGACAATCAGGGGGACACATTCAAACACACCATGGCATGTAACAAGCATCATACATTTATTATTGAGTTTTATTTTTTGTATTCCTAGGACACAGAAGAGTTAACTATACTATATACACATAAAAGGCCACCCTACCTTATTTATATACTGTATTACAGAAAAAAACTAGACAAATAGCAGAGTGCATCGTACACTTTCCTTTTTACATCAGACTTTTACGCATGTATTTCCATGTTCACTGTAATGTAAGCAGATACAGATGTGTCAGTGATAATGTTGTGTATATTTGTGTGTATAGTGGCCCTGGCAACTTGTAAACACAGATGTAGTTCTGGTAAATATGGCAAGCTTGCAGTAAGCTCACTGTTCAACACTGCAGTGGGGCTGATGCTTTTGTCCACCACCAGTCCACACTGTATAATAATGTATACTATGCAGTGTCTTTAACTTTAATAGTTTAGCAGTTGGAAAGCTTTACAAGAGATGTCTTTCCTTTTCTGTGCTGAAAGGAAAAGGTATGTAAAACCATTGCCACTACAAGACAGAGATGTCAATATTGAAATATTTGTTAAAAAGGTATAATTCTATTCAATGACTTGTAATAATGAAAATAAAGTTCAATCCCTTTCACATAGTAATTTCATCCAACGTTAATATGATACATATAGATTAAGGAAGTTTAAAATTCAAGAACTACGATAAAGGCACTCTTCAACTAACTACCTTTGCACTGTAATATGTGTACACCCAACCAATTGAGGTTGATTCACTGAGTGTTATTCTTTTTTTTAAAGTGAAGAAGAAGAGGTTTGTATAAAATCCTCCACTGTGGGCCTGGTCCGCTTCCTGCACCCAGTCTGGTGCTCCACACAGTGGAGGCCCTGTCCTTCAGTGCATTTTTGTTGGTCGTCTTTACAATGTTCATGTATATAGTTTTTTTGTCAACTGTGTGGATGGTCATTTGTCTTTGGTTTGCGACCTTGAGCAGGGGGCCGGTCAGTTCTCCGAGCCCTGGGCTCAAGTAGATCTCCGGGAAAGGGTCTGCTGGGTCCGGCTTGGCTCTTCCCTGTCCATAGCTCCTTAAAAGTCTTTTGTCATCAGGGGAGAGGATTTGGCTCCATAGTTGCAGGATCCTCTCGGCCACCCGGACAGAGTGCAGACCCAGCAGAGACCCCAAGGCCCGGGCATCGCTCAGCTCCGGCCCCACTGCATCCACCAGCTGCTGAAGGCACAGGGTCTTGGATCGGCACAGCGCCACCGTCAGGCCGGGTGTTTCGCTGCTGCTGACGTCCAACCTGGCTCTGTGAATGAGAGGCTCCCTCAACAACCAGTACAGAGAGTCAGTCTTTGGACACCTTTTATGGTTAAAAAGGGCCCAAGATTTAAAAACACCCTGATAAAAAGGAGGTAGCCCACTTAACTTTAAAATGTTTAAATCAGTTAAAAACAGAGCAGCATCCAGCCCCAGGTTACTCACGCGTCGGAGAATGCAGCTGCTCACATCTCTCCACACCAAATCAGCCGGGCCAGTCAGATACCTCTGTAAAAACTGTATCCTAAAAGTGGCTGTTCGGCTGGCCAGGTGGATAAGGCCCTGTCCCCCCTCCTCTCTAGATAAAAACAGCACCCCCTGTGGCACCCAGTGTAGACCCTCCCAAAAGAAATCCACCAACTTCTTTTGTATTTGGGCTAGTAAGCCCGAGGGAGGGTCCACACAGGTGAGACGGTGCCACAGTTGGGATGCCACAAGGTTGTTTAAAACCAACACTCTACCTTTAAAAGACATCTGAGGGAGCAGCCACTTCCACTTGGACAGCTTTCCCTCTATCTTTCCTATGACGTCCTCCCAGTTCTTCAGGACTATGCTTGTATTACCCAGGAACACACCCAGGTACTTTAGCCCATCTTTCTTCCATATCATGTTCTGGGGAAGAACTGGGAGACCGCCACTCCACTCACCGACAGCGAGGGCCTCACTTTTCTTCCAATTCACCCTCGCTGCCGATGCTGAACTAAAATCCCTCACGATGTTAACTAAAATGTCTATCTCTTTTTGGTCTCTAATAAAAACAATGATGTCATCCGCATATGCTGATAAAACCATGCCTCCACTAAAACCAGGTAAAAACAGCCCTTGCAGTTTGGAGCATATTTTGTTGAGAAGGGGTTCTAGGGAGAGTGCATAGAGCATGCCAGACAGAGCACAGCCCTGTCGGACCCCTCTACACACTCTAAACGGAGCACACAGCCCACCGTTGAACTTCAGCACACTCTCAATCTTATTGTACAACACCTTGATCTTGGCTATGAAACCAGCGCTGAACCCAAACTTCTCCATTACTTTCCAGAGGAAGCTGTGCTCAACGCGGTCGAAAGCCTTTTCCTGATCTAGAGAAATCAGACCAGTATCAATGCCCAATGAGCTGGAGACCTCCAAAACATCTCGAATTAGGTGGACATTGTCCACCATGGACCTGCCGGGCACACAGTAGGTCTGGTCCCGGTGGATGACCTGCTCCACAGTCCTCCCCAGCCTGGTGACCAAAGCCTTGGACAGAAGTTTGTAATCCACACACAGCAGAGACACAGGGCGCCAGTTTTTGATGTCCTGCAGGTTTCCTTTTTTTGGTAGCAGCATTATCACCGCTCTCCTGCAGGACATCGGCATCGAGCCAGAGGCCAGGCTTTCATTAAAAACGTCTAAAATGTCATGTGACAAGACGTCCCAGTAGGCTTTATAAAACTCTGCGGAGAGGCCATCGATACCAGGAGCCCGCCGTCCCTGCATGCCTTGCAGGGCGGTCTGCAGCTCCTGGATCGTTAACGGCCCTTCGAGCTGTGAGTTGGTCTCCTCGGAGACCTGAGGTAGTTCGTTGCAGAACCCCTCGGACAGAGTTTCCCCCTTCTCATACTCGCTTGTGTATAGGGTGGAATAAAAGCTCACAGCTCGCCTCCTGATCTGGCTTGGCTCTGTTATTTCCTGCCCTGTGTCTGACAGCAGTGAGTGGATCACTCGCCTCTGCCCATTCTTTTTCTCCAGGCCGAAGAAGAAGCTAGTGGGAGCATCCATCTCGTTGGTGTTGAGGAACCGGGACCTGACTAGTGCACCCTGAACTTTAACGTCCAGCAGGTTGGCTAAAGCCATTTTTTTCTCTTTGAGGATTTCAATATATCCTCGATCTCCTGTGGTCTCACTTATTGTTTCTAGTTCCACTATATCACTCTCCAGGTCTTTCATAGATCTAATGATGTCTTGTGTGACATTGAGGGTGTGCTGTTGGCAGAGCAATCTTATCTCAGTCTTACCATGGTCCCACCACTGCCTAAGACTGCTAAAATCTCCCTTCCTCTGCCTAAAAACACTCCAGAAATAAATAAGGGCCTCTTTAAAATGTTTATCAAATGTTAAATCCGAGTTAAAATGCCAATATGCACTTCTGGGTAAAACATTTCTAATAAAAACATTACATAAAAGCAAAGAGTGATCCGTAAAACCAGCAGGTGATATGCTGCACATTTTAAAAATATTAAAATGATGCTTAAAACAATAAAAACGATCTAGTCTAGCTGATGAGATTCTATTCTCTCTGATGTGGGACCAGGTGTACTGCCTGGTGTCTGCGTGCATCCTTCTCCATACATCCACCAAGCCGTGGGAGTGGACCAGCTGCCTCAGAGCATGCTGGGATGCTGGATGCGGCTCTGCATGGTTGCGATCCAAAGATGCATTTTCTGTACAATTAAAATCCCCACCCAAGAATAAAAAATCCTCCGTGGCACAACCGTTTAAAACATCGTTAACTTTGAGTAAAAACAGCTTCCTCTCTGTACCGTTTGTTGGAGCATACACATTTATAAAAACAGCTGTAAAGAGGTCAAACCGTGCTTTTATTAAAAGCAACCTCCCATTGATAAAATGCTCGACCTCCAGAGAGACAGGACTAAAATACTTGGAGAGGAGGAAGCCCACCCCCCAACTAAGAGAGGTGTTGTGGCTTAAAATGACTTCCCCCTCCCACTCCTTTTTCTAGTCCGTCTCATTAAAAACGTCGCTGTGCGTCTCTTGTAAAAAGAGGACATCGATATGTTTTATTTTTGCAGTCTGAAATATTAAAGCCCTCTTTCTTTCCTCTCTGACTCCATTTACATTTAAACTTCCCACTCTAAAAGTATCCATTTCGAGTGAGATGTTAAAAGCAAAAATAAAAACAAATAAATTAAACACAGACATCGAGGTTTTTAAAATCAACGCTGCCCATTTGCTTCCTCACTTTTGTAACAATTATTTTTAGTCTGTATATTTCCAGCTCATCCAGGACAGACTGCTCTTTCCGGCTTATGTGGAGTCTTGCTGAGGCACAAAAAACTGACAAATCTGGGAAATATTCTTCTATGATTACATTATGTTGGTTTTTTGTCTGCACCAGGTAATTTTTTATCATTTCAGCAGAGTACATTTTTTTTTGTTGGCTACCGCACCGCAAGCCGGGCACAGCAGCAGAACCGCGCTGTACAGCGCGCCCCCGCCCGCCCCGCGTCCGGGACGGCACATCGTGTGCCACCGCCGACTGCTCAGGAGCAGCGTTGCCGTCAGCAGCAGCGGCCGCCTCCGGAGGGGGGCCCTCTACCACCGTAGCGGCCGCGTTAGCGGCCGCCACCGTGGGTGACACCCCTCCCTCAGCAGCAGCCACCTGCTGCTCCATTACAACCGGCGCACCGGCCGCCGGCGCGGCAGTCCGCCTCGGCGCAGCCACGGGAAGCCTCGGCGCAACGGACAGCGGTCCTGGCGCGTTGGACGGCCCAGCCTGCGGGTCATCCGGACCAGGCGGAGCCGGATCCCCGCGCCTCGGACAGGCATTCGTGGTGTGCCCCTCCTCCCCGCAACCAAAACACTTCATAACTGATGATGTTGCAAAAATCACATAGTCATAATCATCTACTTTAACGTAAAAACGGAGGTTAAGCTCCGCATTCCGATTGTTCAGTAACATATACACTTGTCTGCGGTGAGACACTACGTGTTTCAGTAACGGAGCGTCCACACTACAGCTTAAAAAAAAGCTTGGAGCTGGGCGTGTCTGGAGCTTGGGGATTTTATTCAAGCAACACGACCAACAACCAATCACATGAATCTCCCGCCCCCGACATACAAAGCAAAAAACCCCGGGGATTTTATGAGAGCAATATATATATAAACTCCCCAAACAGGCGAAAACCTACCAGTTTCACCCACTGTCTCTGCCACCTCCCTCCATGCCTGGTTCCTCCGGTTTGTATCCCGGTAGGTGAAGAGGGTCTGGTCATACAAAACCGGGTGATCGTTACGGCGATAGTTAGTTTCTCCTCCAACTTTTTTTGAAATATAGAAATGAACGGCGGGATATCTCTCCCAGCTTAGACGCGGTTTGATTGGCTACGGCTTCATCTGTCAGATTTTCAGAAACGGGATTTGATTGGCTGGCGCTGGCTACTCCGGCGTCAGAAGTTGAACATTGTTCAACTTCTGACGCCGGAGACGGCGGAGACGGACCGCTCTGCTATCCACAATTCAGTTCGGCAAAAAAGCGAGGCAACGTGACGTCACCCCATTGAAAGTGAATGGGCAGATTGGAGTTTTCGACGCTGTCAACGCTGTCAACGCTGTCGACGCTGTAGTGTGGACGGGCCGTTACTGAGACTTACATCCAGACAGCATCTTTTTTACGGGAGAAACAAGTTTCCCGTGTCTGGACAGTTCTCTACTGAGGAACTCATCAGTTATGAAGGGAGGGACATTAGACAGTACAACTTTGGTTGCGGGAAGCATCAGCGGCTGTACTTGTACAAACATTTCTCTCACCACGATGCCCGTCTCGATGAGGCGGTTCACCTTCTCCACCTGATCCAGAAAGATCACCACCGCGCTGTTCATCCGCGCCAGGGACTTAATGCTGCTGTGCCCGACCTTCTCTCCCACAGCCAGCCCGATCTCCTCCACAGTGCATGGGAAGCCGGCTGAGATTTTAAAGCCGTGCTTCCTCGTGAGTTTGGCAAACTCTCCATTTACCATGGCGTCAGACGCCGGCCGGCGAGACACCGGCAGGAGAAGCCCACAAAACACCCCAAAAACACCACCAAAAAGCACGAAAAGTAAAGAAAATCAAAACCACCACCGATAAACTATATTAAATAAACACCCATTACACAAAAATAAACGGAAAATATAACGAAAAAAATCTCGCTCTTCTCTTTCTGTCGCACTCCAAAAACTCCCAGCATGCACCAGAAGAAGAAGAAGAAGAAGAAGAAGAAGAAGAAGAAGAAGAAGAAGAAGAAGAAGAAGAAGAAGAAGAAGAAGAAGAAGAACCTCAGGTAGCAGAGAGAAAATATAAGGAACAGGCAAAAGATAAAGATAAAATAAGAGGACTTGATTGAGCAGGCCTGGGGGAAGAACAATCCAACATTACCCACACAGACACACACTCATACAAAAACACACGTACTGTACACGTACACACAGACTGCCTGCATGCCACTCATGTGTCAGAGGGGAGGGCAAACCCCTGCTAGATATGAATTACTCTCTGCCATTCACAGGGGGAATTTGGGGATTTTTCTCGTTTGTCTCTATTTTTAGCGGACACACACCTTTGCCCCGGGGACGTTTCACTCTGTGTGACATGCCCCGTAAAAAACCTGCACGCTCTTTTCAAGATTACTGTATCAGAAACAACGCGCACTGTGTTTAGGAAGTAATATGGTCTGTGTTTACATTCAACCCAGTCTCACGGCATTTCGTGCTATAGTCACGAAATGTAATCTATTGATTCGTGTTCACCAATACGATTTTCTAATTTTTTTCACACAGAACGATTTTAAAAGCAATGTATTTCTATTGGTAGTATGTTTCGTGCCTGCACCGCGTCTTTTTGTGCGGTCGGGTCTTGGAAGACCGGAAGCTGTGTGGTTCATAAAAACATGTTCTTACTCAATATCAAGCCACGATTATTGTTTTTATTTTAAATTGTATAATGCCTGACTTTTTTTGCTGTCAGTGAGGAAAATAAATGGGGCTCAGAATACTGAAGCTTTCTGCTCTGCTAGCAGCTTCGTGATGCTACAGGGACTCTGCCTGCTCAGCTCATCCGGGGAACATAACTTGAACTCGGCCGTGTTTGTTGTGCTGGTGCCTTGTGGACTATTCTTCATGCTTATATCACACTATTGTGACTTGCTTTGCGGTTAAAACAGACGGTGCATGAATGCAGTTTTACGGTAAGTGACATTTGAGTACTTTATTTATGTGTTGCTTGTGTTTTTAGTCATCTAACGTTAATGAATGTTAAGGCTTGGGTTAGCATGCAGTAAGAAAGTGGTAGCTACATCTGTGCTAATCGTAGCCTCCAAGTTAAAACGTAATATCCCTCCCTTTCCGGGGGACCTCCATCGACCTCCATCGGACCTTATTTCGGAAAAAGTATGTATTGAAGTCAATGGAGAGAGAAAGATTATCTTTCGATCCCGTTTGAATTGTGCCACGAATTACACATGATGTTTGTCAATTTAAAAGATAATTTTGCAAGTCAAAAAAATATAAATGTGTCGTAAAACTGTGAAGTAACACATTTTTTTGTGTGAAACGCTCAATGAACTACATCTCCCGTCTCGCACCACACACCAAGACGGCCGTCAAGTTGGCACATTTCACTTCTTTCTTTCAGAATGAGGCGAAAAGTATTAAAATAGGTGAAAATCACTACTAGTCTGGGCATGTTGAGAGCTGTACATACACACAAGGGGAGTTAGTCAATTCTGTAAGAGCCAGCACGCGGGACCGGGATTCTGGGATTTGTAGTCTTTCTAGTTGCGTATTTTTCATAGTCTTATATTTCAACAGTTTTACGACAAACTGTGACTTTTTTGACATGGAAATTATTCTTTAAGATTGACAAACATCATATGTGTAATTCGTGGCACAATTCAAACGGGATCCAAAGATAATCTTTCTCTCTCCATTGACTTCAATACATAATTTTTCCGAAATAAGGTCCCATGGGGCGGAAGTAGATGGGCGGGACTTCGCCTCTATATAGAGAAGTGTTAAGCCTTAAGTGGGATAATACTGTAGAACAAACGGCTTCTGTTTGAGTTTGGTATAATAAGGTCATCCTTGTAAGTTAGAGAGATATTTTATTAGGAAGGTGTAGTGCCGAGAGATAGGGAGTCAGAGGTGGTGCAAGGAAGGTGCAAAAGGGTACTTTATTTGGGAGCAGCAAAGGTCATGTTGTTCGGTTGCAATCCGGGAAGAAGAGAGTGAAGAGAGGAGGGCACACAACATATATAGAAAACACATAATATGTCCGTGTGGGAACAATACCCCCAACTGTAGTTCCATGTATGAATTATGTACCCAGTGTATAAATAGGTGGTCACCACACAAGCCCCCCCAGAATTCAAACATGGCAAACAAATCCTCGCGTCCGTGGAGGAAGCACCACAGGGGCCGAGGTATGGGGGTTATTCCCTATCTTTATTCAAGAGCGTGGTATTTAAATTTGAGAGCATACTTTATGTATTTATTTCCCTCAAACTCTGTCCTCGCACTCAAATAGTGCCCTCGCACTCAAATAGTGCCTGCTTGCACTTAGATTTGCTCTGCTTGTGCTCAAACTGTACGCTTGCACTCAGATATATTGCTGCTCAGAATTATTCTGTGCGCGCTCGAAACTTTTTCTGCTCTCAGCTCGAAACTTTTGTGCAACAATCCTGTCAAAATCACTCAACCAATAGGAGGCCAGGTGTCCTTGCGGGTTGTGGAAATTGATGTGAAATATTGTAACGAAGAAGTGAGGCAGCATATTTTTGGCATGTTCATTTTAATGTCACCCATCTATAGGAGGTGTATTGCATCATGTCATCTTTAATATATGTGTGGGTTTATACATTCCTGTGTGTTAATAGTTGAAGGAACAAAAAGTACATTTTTCCCCTTAAATATAGAGAGGTTTTTTTATAGATTCCTGAAACAATGTTCCCTTTTTCTTAAAAGTAGATTAGCGCAATAGTCTTTTTCTTTGACTTTTACCTGTTTATCAAAAGGGTGTTTTTAAGCGATGTTTGAAGAAGGGAGATGCAGAATTAATTGTGAGTTCTGTTTTGAGAGAAAAGATTACCCCTTTGAGTGTTTTTCTGGGTTAAACCATCGATAGGCTTTGCAAATTGGGAGGGACATTTTCCCCAGATATAATGATGCGCATCCTGCAGGCCTTCCCAACACCTGTGGCTTTCATAGCGGGAAAACATATGGACTATTGTGTGATAAGCTACATAATAAGAATGTGTTTTGCTTCAAACGGAAAACTGTTTGGTTCTCTGCTGCCCGCGCTGATTCCCTGTGAGACAGCGTTTTGGTATCTCCCAAATGAAACTCCACCCCTTCCTGTTTGTGTGGGTATTGATAGCTTGTTTAGCTTGTTGTTCTCCCTCTCTTCTCGCGCGGCCCGGACCGGAAGGTCGGGTCGGGTCAGCCCGTGAACAAGGCCAGGAGTAGGCATACTCCTGACATTACGCATATGATATGGCTTTGTATGGTAATGTATTATATTGTATTGCATTATTACCTTTTATGATTAAAACAGATTTTTGTTTAACCCTCGTCCTGGTTGTTTTGAGTGTTCCTTCTTTTAAAGCAAGCTCATAGGAACGGCGCGGAGAAAGTGCTACCTACTCCTTCAGGGTGCGTTCGCTTTATTTATTACAGCGTCCCGTAAAGGCGGTTACTCTTTGGTTTATAAACTCCCGCCCTCCACGGCTTTATAACATAACATGTACATCACTTCGCTGTACAACTTTTTTTGGGGTGGGGGGGGTAAGCACAGTTAGTACATGTTTATAAAACGGACAATTCAAATCAAGCAATCTGATGTTTCTTAGTCGTGATATAATGAGCGTATATCCCGGGTATAATTGTAGTTACTTTTCACAAGTCAGTATCCCTCCGCGTCTGAGAACCGTTACAACCATATGGTTACAACTGTTACATTACGTCCGTCACGAAACTAACTAACTAACAAAGCTTAAAATGGAAACATTTAAGGTTAACTTCGACCTCCGGGGAGGCCTTACTATGGAGGAGTGGATTGAGAAGTGCATATCTCCAGAAATAAAGCACCGAAACGACGACAATGCTGTCTGTCTAATATGTTCTCTAGCTGTTATTGTTGTTGCATAGCAACCACCTCGCACTATGTTTTGTGCAGAAGGCAACGGACTATTTTATTTTGAACATCATTATTTAATAATAAAAACTATTTAAATTGGAGTGTGTATTTTTCTTTCACATTGCCAGCCACACGTGGTAACCGTTTTATACATGCAATAGCTCACTTCAGGCCGTGATATACGAATATCTATACAATATTGTCGACACTCCGCTTTGCGTCGGGCCGAACCAAGCCGTAGCACAACAGTGCTGGAGCAGAACAACAGTCTCAACCTGATCTCACCAGAATGCGTGACTCCACCACGACTTCTTAACACCACAATGCGTGGTGGAGTCACGAACTTTGTTACATTTACGTGTCGGCACCACGCAAACAACCCCAATGTAAAGTGAATAAGGCTCCTTTGTCGTGGTGCACACACGCATTTCTACCACATCCTGCAGTGAGCTTTTATTCTATAAAACGTTTTTTTAAATCTACTTTATAGCTTGTAGTAACTCACAGGAGGCTTCTTTTATTTTATTTGTATTCATAATAATTAAAAAAAATTCGTCAGAATGTAAAAATTACATTAGTTACGAATTTGTGTTCTCAAAAAACAGTGCATTGTGTGTAATGCAACTGTGATTGTTATTAAAGTAGTTTTTAAGGAAGGCCAGAGCTTCAGCTGTGTCAAATAGATTGTTCCCTTTAGTTAACGTTATTTAAAAGATAATGATCATGTCCCCTGTATTGTATTAATATTGTAAGAATTCTCCTTACTGTCGATTGATTTTACAGTGATATCTGCACTACTCATCGACTAAAATACACCAGATTATCCTTGTTAATTACACAACATTGATTGGTTTGAATTGTGTGCAATGCTTTTGTATTTTCCCCCTTCAATTCGGAGAAACAAAGATTTTTTCGGAGTTTTTGGACGGCAGAAGACACTACACTACCCAGAATCTTCAGCTATCGTTTGGGACTACACCATGTGCTTAGCTTGACAAACCCCGTGATCAGTCCTCAAGCTCTTTGATTGGTTGACCTCCAACTGCATTCCATATGAAAAAAAAGGTTTCGTAAAAGAGAAAATCATACTTTATTCAGCAGTGCTTGCTTTACTCTTTGAAAGTCATCACATGAATGCATTGTAATAAATGGTTTGGCTGCATTAAATATTACACATCTGTCGTAGTTCTTTATTTATCTACAGAGATCGGGCTCAGAATGTTCTGTTCTGTTTTAATTTCACAATAAATTAGTAGTCATATTTTGTTTTGATATTATTGTTTTTTATTAACTACTAGACCGCTGAGTCATGTTAAGACCATCTTTTCTGTGTTGCTGTGGGGTTTTCCATCGCTTTTGTGTTACAAATATCAAAACAATAACAAAATAATATTCGTCGTAAACTAAACCAGAAACAGCAGTATATCTTATTTTGTTAACACTGTAAACTTTACAGCTTTTTAACCCAAACCACCTACTGGTTAAAGCACGTTATTACACATTTAGAGTAATTGCAATGCAGGAAGATTGTGTTGCTTTTAACGACTGTTTAAAATGCCTTTTTCTTAATGTCTTTCATTATTGTAAAGCACTTTTGAATGTGTTATATTTTATGAAAACATTTAAATATTAAGAGTACATACAAAATAGTGGGAAAGTAGAAGGTCAATGATATAAATATAGAATAGAAAATATCAAGAAGATACTCAAATGATATCTAGAATAAAACAGTTTAGTGCCTGATAGGAGGATGTGCTAACTAATAAGGCTTTATTTAAACATTAAAGAATACTTTAGGTTATGGTCTTCATTTAAATAGGAAAAAAGCTTTGGGGGTATCTATCTACAGATACATATTAAGCCTGACAAAGTCTAAATTGCATGGTTTGTTTTGGAACTTGACAATCAACTTTCCTGCAATGTTAACTATGTTGAAGCACTTATTTTAACTGATATTATACACATTAATTATAATCTTATGTATGTAGATAGTATAAGACATATGCAGAATACGACAGTGTAATGGTGGAAGTATACACACATATTGATAGATGTCTTGTAATGCACTGTTGAGGAACCTGTGACTCAAGTTTTTCATTCATTACATAACTACACTGTTGTGTATATGATATGTCAATAAACCTTAGAAAATCTTGAAAGGGATGTGCAAAATAGCAATTATATACAGTCTTTAATTAACTATTAGAGAATAACGAGTAATGAATATGCTTTAAACGGATCTGCAGATAAATATGTAGTCTTCTCAAGCACCAACTATCAAATATCTTGCCTGATTGTTGGCACAATCACCTTCACTGAATTTCACTCAGGTGTAACTAAAGTCTGATTTAAGGGTTGTTTATATTTCACATCATTAATCCAAATCTGTAAAGTAACTAAAATAAATGTAGTGGAGTAAAAATACCAGGTTAACCTTAAAGAAAGCCCTCAGGATTATAAAAGACCCCCATCACCCCAGCCACAAACTGTTCTGTCTGCTGCCGTCTGGCAGGCGGTACCGCAGCATCCGGACTAAAACCACCAGACACAGAGACAGCTTCATCCCACAGGCTATACGATTATTAAACACCTGAACTTAGAAACAACATCCATAACATTCATCTGGCTGCTACTTAGAAATTATGTATCTAATATATCATATTCCAATCACTTGTAGACTCTTATTGCACTATTTCACAATTTTTTATGTGTAGGCCAATCTGTTTTATTGCGTAGCACTGTTGGAGGAGCCTGTGACCTAAGGGGGGGGGGGGGGGGGGTAGGACACGTTCGATTCCTGTTTTGAATAGTGTGCCGTCGATGGGTTTCATTCCATTTCAAAGTCCTTTTGGACAGAGGTTGAGGACTGATCACGGGTTTGTCAAGCTAAGCACATGGTGTAGTCCCAAACGATAGCTGAGGATTCTGGGTAGTGTAGTGTCTTCGGCCATCCTAAAACTCCGAAAAAACATTTGTTTCTCCGAATCGAAGGGGAAAAATACAAAAGCATTGCACACAATTCAAACCAATCAATGTTGTGTAATTAACAAGGATAATCTGGTGTTTTTTAGTCGATGAGTAGTGCAGATATCACTGTAAAATCAATCGACAGTAAGGAGAATTCTTACTTCCGGGTGTACAATTCTCCGTTATCCAATGGGAATGGACGCTCGTAATACAATACAGGGGACATGATCATTATCTTTTAAATAACGTTAACTAAAGGGAACAATCTATTTGACACAGCTGAAGCTCTGGCCTTCCTTAAAAACTAACTAATTTAATAAAAATCACAGTTGCATTACACACAATGCACTGTTTTTCGAGAACAAAAATTCGTAACTAATGTAATTTTTACATTCTGACGAATTTTTTAAATTATTATGAATACAAATAAAATAAAAGAAGCCTCCCGTGAGTTACTACAAGCTATAAAGTAGATTTAAAAAAACGTTTTATAGAATAAAAGCTCACTGCGGGACGTTGTAGAAATGCGTGTGTGCACCACGACAAAGGAGCCTCATTCACTTTACATTGGGGTTGTTTGCGTGGTGCCGACACGTAAATGTAACAAAGTTCGTGACTCCACCACGCATTGTGGTGTTAAGAAGTCGTGGTGGAGTCACGCATTCTGGTGAGATCAGGTTGGTCTGGAGGAAGAAGTGGGCCGGTCGGAAAATTCACTAGCAATCCCCCCTCCCAGAGCTCTCTATATGGCGCTGCCCCCTCCCCCCCTTGACAATTTACTAGCGATAACGAGGGCCGGTCGAGATTCCCGGGCTGATTTTTAGTCCCAGTACGCCACTGAACGTAGCTATTATGTAAGGCTGTGCTGGTATATATACAGGGTTGGGTTGTAACGGAATACATGTAACGGCGTTACGTAATCAGAATACAACAATCAAGTAACTGTATTCAGCTCGCGTTACATTTGAAAAACGAGTAATCTGATTACAGTTACTTTCGTAAACCTGAAGTGAATACATTTTGGATTACTTATTGGAATTATTGGTGGAAAGATTTCCTCTCAACATTTAATATTCATTACTAAAGGTACAGCCGAATCATCACAGCGCACAAAACCTATTACCGCCGCAGATGGACCAACAAAGCATTTGAAAAAAAATCGCGGGTCCGCTCAGTGGAACAATAACAACGACACATGGAGGAAGTCTGCGTTTACATCGCGTGTGTGTGTGTATATATATAGGTGTGTGTGGTTAAAACACATCAGCCTGCGGTCGCTCTTTAGCCTTACTAGTGATTATTTCTGAAGGTACACACAGTGAAGGCGGTGCGTGAAAGGCACTGCGCGGCGCACTCGTCTTCTCAGAGGCTGAGTTAACCCCCCCGCTGCCTCCTGGCGCTGCAGAGATGTCATGAAGTGAAGGAGGTGTTCCTTCTATAAAACAGCTGCGGGCAACAGATACTGTGAGTGTCACAGACATGAATACATAGATCAAGGCAGACTGGTGCACACACTCTCCTGTTTTGCCGATCCGGTGCTTAAACAAATATAGCTCTACACCCCTGGCCGAAATGTCCTTAAAATGAAGTCCGAGTTAGACATTTTAATTCATGTACTGCCAACACTGGCAGGACAGAAGGCGACACGCCCGTTCTAAACTGTGTCCCTCACTCCTCACATCCCAAGCTGCATCCCCAAAACGTGTATTATGTTGTTACATCGTTTCAGATGTGATGTTTCAGGTGTGCTCTTTATACGCCATTAAAACAGTAAAAACACGTTCAGTTTCCTTTTGCTTTTTGTGTCTCCTGTTCACCAAAACATACCCAGTTTGGAAAGTAATCCAAAAGTAATCTAAAAGTAATCTGATTACGTTACTTTTTTAAGACACGTAACTGTAACTGTATTCGGATTACTTTCAGAGCCATGTAATCAGTAATCAGTAACTGATTACATTTACAAAGTAACCCTCCCAACCCTGTATATATATATTAGTGCTGTCAGTCGATTAAAGATATTTAATCGCGAGTAATCGCATGATTGTCCATAGTTAATCGCGATTAATCGCAGATTAATCGCACATTTTTTATCTGTTCTAAATGTACCATAGAGGAATATTTTTCAAGTTTTTAATACTCTTATCAACATATGAGTGGACAAATATGCTTTATGCTAATGTTTATTATCATTTGAACAATGACAAATATTCTCATGAATATTAAACACAACAACCTGGAACCTCTCTCATTCAATACAAATGGGGTGTGTGTGTGTGTGTGTGTGTGTGTGTGTGTGTGTGTGTGTGTGTGTGTGTGTGTGTGTGTGTGTGTGTGTGTGTGTGTGTGTGTGTGTGTGTGTGTGTGTGTGTGTGTGTGTGTGTGTGTGTGTGTGTGTGTGTGTGTGTGTGTGTGTGTGTGTGTGTGTGTGTGGTGGAGCTATGTGCAACTCAAGGCATATGCTCGAACGGGAGCTGCCTGGACGCTGCAATCATGTTGCTGCAATCATGAGTGTGCTGACTTCTCCTCCAATAGAGAGGCGAAGTCCCTCCCTTTCCGGGAGCCTCCATGGGACCCCGGAAGCGTAAAATTATACATTGAAGTCAATGGAGAGAGAAAGGTTATCTTTTGATCCCGTTTGAATTGTGCCATGAATGACACATATGATGTTTGTCAATTTAAAAGAATATTTTGCAAGTCAAAAAAATTAAAATGTGTCGTAAAACTGTGAAGTTACACATTTTTTTGTGTGAAACCGCTGAGTGAACTACAGGTCTCTCGTCTCGCACAATACGTGTCACCATCACAAAGATGGCCGTCACGTTAGCAAATTTCACCTGTTTCTTTCAGAATGAGAATAAAAGTATAAAACGAGGTGACTACAAGTCTGGACACGTTGAGAGCTGTACATACACGGAAGGGGAGTTAGTCGGTTCTGTAAGAGCAGCGGGACCGGCTTTACAAGATGTTGGTGAGTAATATGAGTGCAATGTGTAACGTTAATGTCAGCTAGCTAACATTAGCTAACAAGGTACACTAACGTGTTTTGTTTCAGTAACTAGTGTTCTCCTTTAGAACTTCGTGGTCTGTGTGTGCTGTGGATAACATTAGTGTTCACAAGAACAAGGTAAACTCCCGTGTTTTGTTTTAGTTGCTCTTCAGATTGAAGCGGCCAGTTTTATATCGCCTATACAGGATATTCTATACTGTATGTGTGATCTCCTTTTACATCTCGATGTGTCATTTGAGTTTATTTGCTGTGTGTAGATTCAAGGATTTTGGTGACATGAACATGACCATCGCGGAGGCAGTCCAGTTACCATCCTTCTGTCTCCGTGAGGAGGGTGGGTCATATATCACCCATACTGGCACCAGGTCCAAGGGCAGCTGCACATCACAGACTGGAGTCTCTGCTACTTTGTTGTGTGGACCACGAAGGAGGCGATCATCATCCTCATCCCCAAAGACCCTGCATGGCATGGAAATCTCCTCCTCCTGGAACAATTCTACACCCAGCATATGCTCCCTGTGTTGGCCAGTAGAGAGGAGGACATTTAAATAAACATACTCTTAACACCCTCAGACTCTGCGTTGTGTTCCGTATGTGCGATGGGTGTTATGCAGAGGGGAGGAAAACAGGACACAGCAGATTGGGATTGTGGTGGAGATGCTGAGCAGTTATTTAATTGTTGCATGTAATTATTATTATACTGCGTGCTTCTTAGTTATTCCATCTTTTGCTGTACATACATTGTATGCAACTCTATATTTACTTGTTATCTACCACACTTCCTTCTACATCATACACCATCATTATACATGATGGTGTATATAGGATATATATATTTGTATACATTACATATCTGTAAATTGTATAATTTAATTATACAATTAGTTATAGTTATTCCATCTTTTGCTGTACATACATTGTATGCAACTCTATATTTACTTGTTATCTACCACACTTCCTTCTACATCATACACCATCATTATACATGATGGTGTATATAGGATATATATATTTGTATACATTACATATCTGTAAATTGTATAATTTAATTTTTCGGATTTGGGATTGTTGGAAACGTCTTTTTGATCTCTCTGTCTAAACACAAACTGAGTAAGATTGACAATAAAGTTGACTTTGAAAAATATATATATTCTTTATGAAAATAGTTGCCTGTTGGCGAAATGAATCCAAATGAAACGTTGGACTGAACTACAACGACGCCTTTAAATCTCTACGGACTGTTCTTCAGTGGGATGGCAAGTTCCTATCTTTAAACATTTATTAGTTTTTTCTCAGAACAGATTTGATTGAAGTTAATTTAACTTTGCCGACCATGTAAGGTCATTATTAAAAAGGTACAATCAATTTGTTTAGGGTTGACTAAAATAATGATAAACATTTCATTTGGATAATTTACTGACAGAATAAGAAACTCAATAATGCTCTACTCACCTGTTCCTTTTTATAAAGTGAAACAGTTGAAACGATAGATTTTTAGTAAACTTAAAAACAACCTTCTCCAAAAGCTATCAAGGAATATACCGAATACTTATTTTAGAACTTTATTACATATTATTTGTATATAGTTTGAATGATCCATAATTGACAGAAGCTTGTGTTTACACTGACCTGTTACTCATATAGTAATGTCTTTGTAACTTCAGTAAACCACTACCTCACTAATTTCTTTCATTCATCACGGTTCAGTAAACTAAGTGACACATGAACCGGTTTGATCATTATAACAACGTAGGATTGCAACTCTTTGAAACTGTAGGTGGCTCTTAAAAGAGCCGTTGTGTTTGGGTGTGCTGGTCTCAGGTCAGTCTAAGCCCTCTCTCCGCGGATGCAGCTGGATGTCCTTGGGCATGATGGCGACCCTCTTTGCTTGGTTCATCTTACTGGGGGCAGCTAAATGGATGTCGGTGCAGTCCACAGTCATTGTGCAGTTGAAGGCAGAATGGATGAAGGCAGAATGAATGTATTATTGACTCCGAATGAAGCACAACTTCATGTCATACAATACATTGACTTTATTTGTAATTGTGTGAAAACATATGAGCATAATGATTAGCAAGCAGGACCTGCAGGAACAGAGAATGGTGATGGATGGAGCTGGGAAGAGAGAAGAATAAAGAAAACAGATCAACTTCATTTTCGGATATTAAAAATTCAATTTCAAAACAAGTTGCCGCTCCTACAGTTTTCTAGTGTGTAAAGATGATTTCACTTGACCTATGCAAAATATCACACTCAATACATGTGTGTCTCTGGGGGGTGCATTGTGCCTTTGATGTATATAAATAATATACCATAACCAAATACTATTACGTACAGTGGAAATCAGGTTGCCAGAGCAGGTCAGTGTGCATGTTCCTCAGGGTCTCAGCAGTTACAGGTGAGGGAAAGGAAATAAAAGAGAAAAAGGTCAGTAACAACACTTTAAAGTAACACAACAGTAACACTTTGAATAATTATCTCTTCTAATAATTTTCTCTCAGTAATCACTCAACTACTGTCTTTCCAACAAACAGATTGACTCACCCTTACTGTCATCACAATGAAACACGTCCAGAAGAATCTGTCATGCAAAGCTCCCTGCCTGCCTTCGACTCTCCCTGACTGCTTCCCTAGCACCCGGTGGATGGCGCAGTCGGCTACTCTTCAAATGTTTCACGAAATGCTTACCATCTACTCGTACTCTTACTTCATGTAATAAAATAATAACTTCATGGTAAGGCTACTAAAAATGACAAGGCTACGTAATGTAATGCTAACTAACGTGCTCGCTACTCGTCGCTACTAGCTAGGTAGCTAACTTGACTGTGTTCCATGCACAACATGTATATTACCTGAGATGTCTGATCCGGCGACTCCTGGTCCTTTCATCAGACAGGAAGCGATAGAATGAGCAAGTGGTTTGATCACTTATGTGATTACAACCTGGTACAAAGCACACATGCATCTTGTAAAAGTGAATTTATTTTTAGCAATCTCTTATTTATTGGAGGGAATAAATCGGTTATGAGATCTTCTTCTTCTTCTTCGCTTTAATTACGAGTCGCAACCACTTGGAGAATTATCGCCTGTGACATCACTTACGCGAGCCAGAATGGGATTTGGGATTTGTAGTCTTTGTAGTCGCGTATTTTTCATAGTCTTATATTTCAACAGTTTTACGACAAAATGTGACTTTTTTGACATGGAACTTATTGTTTAAGATTGACAAACATCATATGTGTAGTTCGTGGCACAATTCAAACGGGATCAAAAGATACGTGTTCTCTCTCCATTGAATTCAATGTTAATTTTTCGCTTCCGGGGTCCCATGGGCCGGAAGTAGATGGGCGTGACTTCGCCTCTCTATGTCCCACCACTGTCTGGCTTCCTGCATCAAGTCAAGTGCTCGGTGCAGTTGTGGCGAAATGTCGCTCCTCTGTTTTCATTTAAACAGCTCCTTATATCCGTTAGCGCAGCTAGCTAGCACCAGATGCTAACAACAACAAGCACGTAAGGTCTCTCTCTCGCTCGCTTGGACCACATTACACACACCCTCCCGGTCCTCCCGATGGCCAGTCGGTGCCTGCCGGTGAGCGTGGAAGTGGGGTCTGCCACAAGCGGGCGGCAGGAGCGGGGCTGTCAGCAGATGGTATTTTAAACTCGATGCGCTCTGAAACTACGGGGCGGCCGAGGAAAAAAAATACACATGCGTTAATCGCGTTAAAATAATTAGTGGCGTTAATTTTTTTTTGCGTTAACGCGTTATTAACGCGTTAACTTGACAGCCCTCATATATATATATATATATATATACAACTTTGGGGGGGGGGGGAGGAAGCACAGTTAGTATATATATATATATATATATACTCAGTGGCGACTGGTCATTAGGGGCAGGTGGGGCACAGCCCCACCTAGTGTCAGCAGAAAGTATTAAAATAATGATTACAACAAAATGCAAAAAATAAATTAAAAAATATATAAAATATATTTTAAGATCATGTTTAATCATCTGATTCGTCTGTACATTGCTGTTTTAGTCTGTGTTCTTCTAATTAGTGTCTACAGTGTGTGCCTATTGAGCTGTTTAGAGCCTCCCTCTGAGTGTCTAAGTCAGTGGTTCCCAAACTTTTTGTGCCCAAGGCACACCAAAGGACAAGTAAAAATCTCAAGGCACACCTATTGTGCAAAATAGCCCTTATAACACGTGTTATCACTCATATCATGTAAAATATCTGTATTATGTGCATAATTATTTACTAATGTCAAATAAAATGTGACAAAGACAACTATATTACTCATGAAATATTTATTAACGAAATATTTCAGAAATTAATTTGAAACGTTATCAAATTAGGCTTCATCAAAGCAGCAACACACTCATTTAAACCAGACAGGTCACAACATTAAACATGAGACAAAGGAAATTCAGCACAGAGAACTGTCAATGCAAGGAAGCTGCATTGTCCACGGTCCTGAACTACAAATTGTAAATGTAACATTTCAGCAGAGATGGGGTCGTTACTAAAAAAAAGTAATATATTACATATTACTTTAAAAAAAAGTAATATATTACACTACTTCGTTACTCTCTACATAAAGTAACTCGTTACTTTACTAGCAGGGCCGGCCCGCCCCTCCCTGCAGGCAGATCACGCAGACTGCTAAAGTTTCAAATGTTCTCTTTAGTTCAGTTTCCATTGTCGCATAAGACTGATCCAGATCCTGAATGTTTTCCTATCTGACCGTGGCTGTTCTCTGTCTCCTACTATCTGTATATTTTGCGCAGTCTATCTCTGCTCACGCTATTGCGTCGGCGTGTTCTCCTGCGTGTTGGCCATGTGTTGCACTGGAACCAGACATCGCAAAGACTTCAGCCGAGCACGTACAATAACTCTCCTTACCAGCAGGCGGCGGGAGTGTGTATTCGTCATTCAAAACAGGCAACAACCGGAAGACAGAGAAGAAGAACAGACTGTGATATAAACAAACAACAAATAGCGTGTGCGGTAGCTCCACCTGTGTTCCACATGTGTTTTTTGCAGATGCTTGTTAAGGTCTGACGTGGTGTTTACAGCAGTGGATAACAGCTTCTGGCCTGGACACAGTTTGCACCTCACCGTCACATTCCTGTCTATTCTTCGGATGAACTCAAAATAATGGGCATACCTCCACCCCTCGAGAGTTATCGCTGACTCAGCCATGTTTATGCAGCACTGCACGCGGAGATGTGGACGCGCAAGTCGCGCAGATTACGTACATATAAACCTACAAAGTACTGATATAGTAAATTAAAAAATAATTATTTTTGTGTAGTTGTATATTGCAATAATAACGTATGGTTGTCACAAAATCCCACGGCACACCCGGACTTGCCTCACGGCACACCAGTGTGCCGCGGCACACCGTTTGGGAACCACTGGTCTAAGTGAACGGTGACTGCAAAAACTACACTGCGCATGCTCAGAGTATTTTCCTATTTAATGTGTGTGGCAAAAAATAATGACCATAGGGGCAAAGTGCTGCCATCCCCACCATACGTCATCTCACATAATTCAGAGCTGATTGGCTGTAAGTACGTGTGCCGCGAAAAGTGTGGTGTGGAAGAGGAGGAGAGAGAGCTGCAGTGAGGCGTCCTAAAACCAGGAAGTAAGCTGCGCATGGCTTCCCTCCACAAAAAAGCAGATAAGATCTGTGGGAAAACGTAGCTGTTAGATAAATGTACGTTTTGTTCAGCCGGATAATATCCACATGTCTACCCTACTTTTATAATTTTCGAATCAAAAATCTATTGATCAGATTAGATTTATGATAGACTTTTGAAACTACAAGAAGATAAGGAGGACTTTTACAAAAAAGTAATAGAGATTTGTGTCCAGAAGGATAGGCAAATGGACTTCATCTTCACGTCAAGGTAAGACTGCAATTTTATTGAAAATGGGATCTTACTAAGAGAGAACAATTCAATATTTAAATGATAAATTACATTTTTTTGGGTATCTCTTATATATATACACAGTTAGTATATATATATAAATATATACTTATATATATATATATATATATATGTACTAACTGTGCTTCCCCCCCCCCCCCCCCAAAAAAGTGAAGTGAAGTACATGTTATAAAGCCGTGGAGGGCTGGAGTTTATAAACCAAAGAGTAACCGCCCTGACGGGACGCTGTAATAAGTAAAGCGAACGCACCCGCAAGGACACCTGGCCTCCTATTGGTTGAGGGATTTTGACAGGATTGTTGCACAAAAGTTTCGAGCGCGCACAGAATAATTCTGAGAGCAGAAAAAGTTTCGAGCGCGCACAGAATAATTCTGAGCAGCAATATATCTGAGTGCAAGCGTACAGTTTGAGCACAAGCAGAGCAAATCTAAGTGCAAGCAGGCACTATTTGAGTGCGAGGGCACTATTTGAGTGCGAGGACAGAGTTTGAGGGAAATAAATACATAAAGTATGCTCTCAAATTTAAATACCACGCTTTTGAATAAAGATAGGGAATAACCCCCATACCAAGGAGGGTGGGGTCGCAGGTGAGGGCCGGGCCATGGAACGGGCCGCAGGAGAGGGTAGGGGCCCTAACGAGGGTGAGGGCACCCCGACCGGGGGTGGGCCGTAGTAGGTATCGCGGCGAACCCAGCAGGAAAGAGCGCTGCCCGGCCGCAGGTGAAGACACAGCGGCGGCGGGCATGACATCTCCGGAAGGACGGAGCAGCCGAGGTATCCCCGGAAGAGAGGAGCAGTCGCAGGCAGACGCACAACGGCGGCGGGCACGAAGTCCTCGGCAGGCGTCGAGGTATCCCCGGAAGAGAGGAGCAGTCCCCCCGGGAGGAAGGAGCGCAACCCGGCCGCAGGCAGATGCGCAGCGGCGGCGGGCACGAAGTCCTTAGCAGGCGTTGAGGTATCCCCAGGAAGCAGGAGAGCAACCCGACCGCAGGCAAACGCACAGCGGCGGCAGGCACGGAATCCTCGGCAAGCCTTGAGGTATCCCCGGGAGGCAGGAGCAGTCTCCCCGGGAGGAAGAAGCCGTGGACAGATGAGAGGCCAGACAGGGTCCCGGAGCGCGCCACCCATGGGCCGATGAAAACGTGAGTGGCGTCTGGATATCCCCGGAAGGCAGGAGAGGCCAGACAGGCTCCGGAGCGCGCCACCCACGGGCCGATGGCAGCATGGGCGACGTCCGAAACCGTCAAGGCGAGACGGGGTCCAGGAGTGCACCACCCAGGCGCCGATGAAAACGTGAGTGGCGTCTGGAACCGCCGTCGAGGTGGTGAAAAAGGTGAGAGCGTCCACACGAGGTCAACCGGCTGGTCGAACCTCCTCTCCGGCACCGGAAAAAAATTGTTAACAGTCAGATGTTAACAGAAATACGTCGACAGCCGTTAACAGCTAGCTGTTAGCCGCTAGCTGGCAGCCATGGGTAGCTGCTAGCCGTCGTTAGCCCCTCGTGGTTAGCCGCTAGTCGTCGTCAGCTAGCGCAGCGGGGACGTGCAGCCGCACGCCCCGAAGAAACAAGCCCACGAGGTAACAATCGGGTTGCTGGTCAACCCCGAAGGTCGTGCATCGTCCCCCTGTTGGATGGAAGGTTGATGCGGGAATGGCGAGCAACGTCCCCAGCTCTTCTGCGGGGTGCGCACCGAGCCTCAGTCCGCGTGCCGGTGGCAGCCACGGACGATTCCAAAAAATGCCCGGCATTTCGAGAAAGAAACTTGAGTTCCTTTTGCCGTGTTCGGGTCCGTCCCGGAAACTTCTCGAGACTTGTCAGGGTCACCAGTGTAGTGCCGAGAGATAGGGAGTCAGAGGCAGTGCAAGGAAGGTGCAAAAGGGTACTTTATTTGGGAGCAGCAAAGGTCATGTTGTCCGGTTGCAGTCCGGGAAGAAGAGAGTGAAGAGAGGAGGGCACACAACATATATAGAAAACACATAACATGTCCGTGTGGGAACAATACCCCCAACTGTAGTTCCATGTATGAATTATGTACCCAGTGTATAAATAGGTGGTCACCACAAAGGTAACTTTATGCATTGATAAGGTTAATTTAAATTTGCTATGGTCGATTATGTAGACAAGCTAACGTCAAAGTAGTGTTGAAGAGCGGCCTAGTTTATGTGAAATCAACCTCACAATAAGATGTGTGTATATCACAAATATTAATGTCATATTTCAAGATGATTACTTAGATATTACAATATGGTTGGTTGAGCTGGAGTTCATTATTGAGCTTACACATTAACGTCACAGTCATATCTGAAGAACGAACCCAAACTGTGTTCTTTTTATTAATTGTATTACCAAATTGGTATCAAATAAATAGTAAGAATTGGTAACACCAATGCTGATAAAGTAAACTATTTTATTTGAGTATTTGTGTCTGGGAGAAGGTACTGTACCCAGTTCCTATGTTTGGCAGTTATAGACTGGGCTTTCTTGTACAGGAGAATAACAAATACAAATCAATATGAACTATTACTGTATAATCATCCTTAAATTATGTTATACAATGCACCTAATAAACAAGTATGGCATTTTGAAACATGATGTGCAAAATGTTTTACTGTCATTTGTGTGCATTTTGTTGTTAACTAAGATGATGTTATGATTTATTTTTTGTTAATATGCACGTGGACGCTTTGGACATACCTGGAGAAGGAAGACATGGGTCTTCGGAATGATGGGAGTTAAAGACACAAGGCCGAGACTAGTGTTGAAACTAATGGAGAAACTATCAAGATGCCACCTTATCCCTCTGATTAGATGGCATGTTAAGTCAGGAAGTAGCATTATTAGTGATGAGTGGAGGGCATACAGGAGAGTGCTGAGTAACATTGGGTGCAACCACTACACCATAAACCACAGCAGGTGATTTGTGAACCCCCAGACGGCAGTCATATCCAACATAATTAAAGAGCTTGGTCGGCCGTCAAAGGACATGTCCGTAGACTGAGAGGAAACCGTACAGAGAGTTTGTTGGAGGAACACGTCAAGGTTCTTGAATGGTCATCTTGGCTTGGCTCTGCTCACCCTGATGGACTGCTTGAACGCATGTTCAAGGATATACACAAAGCCTTTCCAGTCTGAGTACTGAAGGAGTTTTGGTCTACTTCTCTCCGCGCCGTTCCTAATGAGCTTGCTTTAAAAGAAGAAACACTCAAAACAACCAGGACGAGGGTTAAACAAAAATCTGTTTTAATCATAAACGGTAAAAATGCAATACCATATAATACATTACCATAAGAAGCCATATCATATAAGTAATGTCAGGAGTATGCCTACTCCTGGCCTTGTTCACAGGCTGCCCTGACCTCCCGCTCCGGGCCGCGCGTGAAGAGAGAATGAAGCAACACGTTGCACGTCCCAAAACCAACAAAGGGGTGGAGTTTCATTTGGGAGATACCAACACGCTGTCTCACAGGGAATTAGCGCCTGGCAGCTATGAAAGCCACAGGTGTTGGGAAGGCCTGCAGGAGGTACCTCATTAAAAATCAGGGGAAATGCCCCTCCCCATTTGTAAAGCCTATCGATGGTTTAACCCAGAAAACATTATCAGGGATAATCTTTACACTCCAAACAGAAATCACCATTAATTCTGCATCTTTCTTCTTCACAAATAGCTTAAAACACTCTTTGGATAAACAGGTAAAAAGTCAAACAAAAAACTATTGTGCTCATCTATTTTTAAGAAAAAGGGAACATTGTTTCAGAAATCTATAAAAAACCTCTATATTTGAGAGGAAAAATGTACCTTTTGTTCCTTCAATTATTAACACACAGGAATGTATAAACCCACACATATACCATTAAAGATATGTAGATTTCCTTAAAACCTGGCCTGCCAGAGATTTAAAACAGAATATACTCTCCCCACACCAATCACCCTGCCTTGCATATCTTCACCTCCCCCACATAGCAATAAAACCCTTAACAGCCCTTTGTCTACCGCCATTTTAGTCCTCACATTTATGAAAGGATGAAACAGAGAAATCACTATAAAACACAAACACAGGTATTGCTTGAACAGTATTCACTTAACTGCTACTATTTGATAATTACCAGAGAAACTCAACAGACCTCTTTTAGTGTCTGGAAATTGCAAAGACTTTCTGCCATTTCACATGTAACACACTTCTTTGGTACAATATCTCACATCAATTTCCACAGTACCATTATTTCTTACCAAGTCTTTCTGTCTGAGAAAAGCTTTTATTTTTAAATATGTGTATCAGTCATACTAAACAGTCATTACTTTGAGTCCTAATTTTCATCATGTGTGAAGAAACATGTTTGCTTGGCTCTTTTGCATCTTACTTTGCATTTCATGTGAAAAATGTGTATTAGGTCAGCGTGAATGTTATAACTCATTCATAAATGGACATGTGTATTAAACTTAAAAAAAACGCACCCTTTCAGTAGTTATAAATGTTAGTGACTCATCAATAGATGGTGATGTGTTTCACACCTTACAATAAGGCTCCCCTTTTCCAATTATAAATGGTAGTAACTCATTAATAAATGGGAATGTGTTTTACACTTTACAATAAGTGTACCAGATAGATATAAAAACAGATACCAAGGAAGCTGGCTGATGAAGAACACGAAGTTAGCTAAGTAGCCAATATAAGGCATAGCAGTAAAGATAAATGTGGGATCACTATTTGGCAAGCAACTGGTCAGAGTTGCCCTGTTTATCTCATGTCTTATAAAAGCTTATTAATGATTTATAAAGTGTTCACAACCTAATTAATAAATGAATTGCAAACTATTCGTAAACCCTTTACTGTATAAGGGTAGTCTTATTGTAAAGTGGTACCGAAATCTACATACTACCAATAGAAATACATTGCTTTTAAAATCGTTCTGTGTGACACGAAAACAATGGGAACATCGTGTTGGTGAACACGAATCAATAAATGACATTTATTTCGTGACAATAACACGAAATGCTGTGAGACTGGGTTGTTACATTAGCAAGCATCGCTAACACTCAGAGCTAACGCTGTACTGGAGAGAATATGTGTACAAAAAACGGATATAAAAAAGTTACTCACCTTGTGGTAAACCCGCGAAAGAGAGAGAAAGCATTTGAGCTCCATACTGTTTCAGAAATAATCTGAGTTTCTGCCGTAGAGCAGACACATACTCTTCTCTTAACAAAGCTCACTGCTAGCATGTTCTCCAAAGGGGCGTGGCCAGCAGCAGCTCCAAAGGGGCGTGGCCAGCAGCAGTTTGGTAACATTTGAAGCTACTGACCCAGAATCATCTATTTTGTAACAGGGCTGAAATATAGGGGTATGAGGCATGGCTAGAATGGGTGATCTGTTTGGTATTTTGAGCAAAACACTTCAGAGACATGTTTTGTATAGATATGGACCTATAATATATTGTTCAAATATAGCATAAAAGGGGAGCTTTACAATGTGAATGAATCCTAAAAAAGGGTGGCCACTAATCCTATTTGATTTGTTTCAACTTACAACGTTAATCAAATGTTCCAAATGTGAAACAAATCCTGGGGACAAAAGGTGTCTGTTCGAAATCTATTTGGCAATGTAGTTTAGTAGTTTTGTTAGGAGACAGTAGTGCCAATTTTACTGACTTTAGGTAACTAAGCCATTTCCTCATTACTCATCATTTCCCGTCGTTAAAACTGACTAAGTAAACTCAAGTCAACAGCTTGGTCATGCTTCACAAAGCCTCCTTTCCATTGCTCAATGTTGAAACATGTGTCCACATTTATGAGCAGGTCGTAGGAACAGCCAGCACTGCACCCTGCTGTTGCAGTTGCTTCTTAAATTTGTACAATTTTCACCAATTGTCTTTCTTATTTAATCTTACTTGCTTTTGTTATGTTAGTAAATGATATTGGTAATTTGGCTGTGCCCTCTAAACTTTCATGTAGAGAGATTTTTTTTATCTTATTTCCCTGTTGTGTTCTTCTGTAGCGCATCAACCGCACAGCTGCCTTGTTTACACCAGGGAGAAGCTTTTCCCGGCTGGCATGGTGGTCGGATTTCTGTGGGGAGGACAGAGAGGATGCAGGGTTAACCGAAGAGATGAAGGAGGGGAACTGGGTCCAGATGTATGGAAGAAAGATACATTTGCCGTGTTTCCCCCCTCTCATTATTGGCAACGTAAAATAACTGGCTAATAACGGAGGCGCTAACGGCGTCAGCTAGGAGTCAAAGAGAGCATCTGGAGTGTAGTTCAATGTTCTTTATGGATACATGGCTGCACCAGGATATATCTGACACCAACTGTGAAGCTGACAATTGAGCGGCCCGACCAAGCAAGGAGGCAGAGGCAGAACGTCCAAAATTATAACCCGGTGTGGGCATTTATTAAATCATACACATATGATATGAGACAGCCTCAATCTGCTGCTCCTGTGCGCACAGTCACCAGCCACCACCAGGATCTCACACACACTCCCTTCCAAACAGACAGGGAAACAGAGCCTAAATAACCACACACTAATCAGCAATTAGACACAGGTGAGGGGGGAGCAATTAGACACAGGTGGGGGGGGAGGAGACAACACAGGGCACCAGGTGCACACAATCAACAGTAACAGCCATGGGGAAAGGGGAACACTTTTCAACATAAAACCAACAAACAGAGACAAACTAAAACACATACATTTCCCCACCAACAAAACCACACAACTCGTAACGGAGGCCCGAGATCTATGAGTCCAGAGTAGTGATGGCAAAATGAAGCTTTGAAAGAAGCTTCGAACCACTTGGACAATTGTGTCGGAAATAGGTTCATTTCTCGAAGCTTCAGTTACAGCGACCTCTCCTGGCGAAGTGCAAGGCTGCAGTGGGTTTAACGTATCTTTGCCTGAAAAATATTCGATGCACACACACACTAAGACTGAATATCATGTTCTATTTGCAATTAAAGATTGATAATTGTGTGTATTGGGTTATTGAGAAGAGACTAGAGAGTGCTGGACCTTTTTTTGGGCTGAGAGGGCCTTTTATCAGTCATTAAAGTATTAAAGTTGAAAAGCAATGATTAAAAGTTTAACTATTCCGGGCTTTGAACGAGCTGCGCGGAGGACATCGCCACACCCTGGCCGCCGGCTCTATCCACTGGGCTATCTATTCCTTAGACCATCGAAGTGTTTTTATATTACTCATTTTCTTTTTGTTCACAGCTTCTCCACATTTCGAAGTGTTTCACAAGCCATAACGACCTATCTTTCTTCCTGGCTTGCTCTATAATGATCCAATTCAAATGCAATGCCAACAACAACTCAACAGCAACAACAACCCACACATTGCGCATTGTTTAGAGCGGTTATAAAGTGTTGAAGCGCTCAAGTTTGAAACTGTTTCAACCTGTCACCTGTCAGAATCGAGACGAGGCGGTGCATTGAATCGCATGAATGGACCGTGAACCAGTCAAGTGATTCATTCATTCGGACGTCACATGTCACGTGACTTGAAGCAGTTGCTGCTTCGGACGTCACATGTCACGTGATTTGAAGCAAGCTTCGAAGCACTGCTTCTATGGAATAGGAAGTCCAGGGTTGAAGCTCTGTTCGAAGCTTCAGTGTCAAACTGCCATCACTAGTCCAGAGATCACCTCCGTGACACCAACCTTTCCTTTGATGGCCGACAAGGATTGCATCAAAAGTTTCACCATGTCTTCACCATGTCTCCAACATGTCTTCAACATGAGCCTGAGACTTAGGAGCGTCCATGTGATGTGGAGGACGTTCTGTCTCGTTGCTGTGACTCAGACGCTGAACCTTACCGACACTTTATGTACTCCAGGGATTCATAAAGTATTTTGATTTGAAATTTGATTACGGTTTGTGTTGCTTTTACTCAAGTTAAACACTTGCATGCATTTTGTGGTACCACTACAAGATGGGTGAGTAAATCAAGATCTTGTTACGAATGGGTGAAGCAGGTAGGACTCAAATGCAGAATAACGAAAAAGCGAGCTTTATTAAATAAATTAAAGCTGTGGCAAAACAAGGCAGAATCCAAAAATCCAACACCAACGAGCAGCACAAGGAACACAGACCGTGGAATGACATGGAGGGGAAACAATGAACCGACATGGAACACAGGGGAAGACTAGACTAAATACACAGAAGGGTAATCACAGAACAAGACACAGCTGGGCAGGGGAGGAGAAACACAAGGACAACAGGTGAACACAATCGAGTAATCAGGGAGGGAAACAGACAGAAAGCAGACAGGCAGGAAACGGGGGTGAACACTTTACACAATAAAACAGGAAACCCAAAGACAAGAAAAACACCAACACAGACAAAACTACAAACGTGACATAACATGACAATCGTGACAGAACCCCCCCCTCAAGGGACGGATCCCAGACGTCCCAAAAAAAGGTCCAGCAGGGTGGGTGGAGGGGGACCGGAGGGAGGACACATAACTAGGGCCAAGAAAGGGTGGGTGGAGGGGGTCTGGAGGACGGGTCTCGGGCGGACGGCCCGGGGGAAAGGCAGAGACCAAGGAGGGGCTCTTGGGCGGAAGGCCCGGGGGCAAGGCAGAAACCAAGGAGGGGGTCTCGGGTGGACGGCCTGGGGGCAAGGCAAAGTTCAAAAAGGGGCGAAGGCCACAGCGGGCAAACTCAGGGGGCCGTGCATGAGGGCAAAAGCAGCGGCAGGAAGAGTCAGGGGGCCGGGCCCGAGGACGAAGACCGCGGCACTCAGGGGGCCGGGCTCGAGGGAGAAGACCAGACAGCTCCGGAGGCCGGGCAGGACCCGGTGTCGGCCGAACAGGAACCGGAGCCAGTGGGACAGGCTTCGGCAGGATCCCCCACGGAAGAGGACCAGTAGTTGGCTGGACCCCCGGTGAGACAGGTGATGGTGGGGCCTCCAACGGAACAGGACAAGGGGTTGGCAGGACCCCCGGCAGAAGAGTTGTCCGCGGGACCCCCAGAGGAACAGGACATAGGATTGGCAGGATCCCCGGCAGGAGAGCAGTCGGCGGGACCTCCAACGGCACAGGACATAGGGTTGGCAGGACCCCCGGCAGAAGAGTAGTTGGCAGGACCCCCGGCAGGAGAGTAGTCGGCGGGACCTCCAACGGGACAGGACAAGGAGCTGGCAGGACCCCCGGCAGAAGAGCAGTCGGCGGGGCCTCCAACGGCACAGGACAAAGGGTTGGCAGGACCCCCGGCAGGAGAGCAGTCGGTGGGACCTCCAACGAGATGGGACAAGGAGCTGGCAGGACCCCCGGCAGGAGAGTAGTCGGCGGGGCCTCCAACGGCACAGGACATAGGATTGGCAGGACCCCCGGCAGGAGAGTAGACGGCGGGACCTCCAACGAGACAGGACAAGAAGCTGGCAGGACCCCCGGCAGGAGAGTAGACGGCGGGACCTCCAACGGGACAGACATACGATTGGTAGGACCCCCGGCAGAGGAGTAGTCGACGGGGCCTCCCACGGGACAGGACATGGAGTTGGCAGGACCCCCAGCGGAACCTCCAACAGACCAGGACATTGGGTAGGGACTTGAGACGTGACTCGAGAGGGGAACTAGAGACGGAACTCCAGAGGGGACTAGAGGAGGAACAAGAGGAGGGAACTCGAGAGGGGACTTGAGAGGGGAACTAGAGGAGGGACTAAAGCAGGGACTAGAGGAGGGACTAGAGGAGGGACCTCGAGAGGGGACTGGAGAGGGGACTAGAGGAGGGACTAAAGCAGGGACTAGAGGAGGGACTAGAGGAGGGACCTCGAGAGGGGACTGGAGAGGGGACTGGAGAGGGGACTCGAGGAGGGACTAGAGAGGGGACTAGAGGAGGGACTAAAGCAGGGACTAGAGGAGGGACTAGAGGAGGGACCTCGAGAGGGGACTGGAGAGGGGACTCTAGAAGTGACTAGAGGAGGGACTAGAGATGGGACTAGGGAATTGACTAGAGGCGGGACTTGAGTAGGGACTAGAGATGGAACTCGAGAGGTGACTAGAGATGGAACTCGAGAGGTGACTCGAGAGGGGACTGGAGAGGGGACTCGAGAGGGAACTGGAGATGGGACTAGAGAAGGGACTAGAGAAGTGACTTGGGAAGGGACTAGAGAAGGGACTGGAGAAGGAACTAGAGAAGGGACTAGGAAAGTGACCTGAGGAGGGACTAGGAAAGTGACTAGAGAAGGGACTAGAGGAGGGACTATGGCAGCTGGGACCAGGACTGGGGCCGGAACCATGGCTGCTGGGGCCAGAACTGGGGCTGTAACCATGGTTGCTGAGGCCGGAACCAGGGCCGGAACCATGGCCGCTGGGGCCGGCAATGGAGCCGGAGCCGCTGGAGTACGGGCTGGAATCCTGGCCTTGCATCTTCCAGAGACCTTTTGGAGGCTCCGTGGACCTCCAAACGCCAGACGGGTTCCTAAGAAAAGGTCTGAGGTTGGAACTGGAGCCGCTGGAACCGGAACAGAGGCCTGGACCATGGCTGTGTGGGCCAGGTAATCGAGCAAGGAAACATAGCTCTGCGGGCCGGTACTGGTGCATGGATCCATGGCTGTGGAAACCGGAACTGAAGCCGGGATCATGGCTGTTGGAGCACGGGCTGGAATCCTGGCCCTGCGTCTCCTAGAGGCTTTTTGGAGACTCTGTGGACCTTCAACAGGACAGTAGTTGGATCCCAGGAAAGGGTTAGAAGCTTGTGCCAATTCCTCAGGGCTACTTGAAAAGGTTTGTAGCCACTCCGGCAACAAGCTCCTGAGCCAGGGCTTGCGAGCAACCTCCCGGCGTGCCTCCTTCAAAGCAGCCTCTTTACTCCGTCTAGATGAGGCGTTCTTCCAGGTGTAAAAAATGTACTCCAGAGAATAGCCAAGACATTCCGCCTGTGGGGCCAAAACATTTAAATCTGCTGAGTCCAAATTTGGTCGGTTCATTCTGTTACGAATGGGTGAAGCAGGTAGGACTCAAATGCAGAATAACGAAAAAGCGAGCTTTATTAAATAAATTAAAGCTGTGGCAAAACAAGGCAGAATCCAAAAATCCAACACCAACGAGCAGCACAAGGAACACAGACCGTGGAATGACATGGAGGGGAAACAATGAACCGACATGGAACACAGGGGAAGACTAGACTAAATACACAGAAGGGTAATCACAGAACAAGACACAGCTGGGCAGGGGAGGAGAAACACAAGGACAACAGGTGAACACAATCGAGTAATCAGGGAGGGAAACAGACAGAAAGCAGACAGGCAGGAAACGGGGGTGAACACTTTACACAATAAAACAGGAAACCCAAAGACAAGAAAAACACCAACACAGACAAAACTACAAACGTGACATAACATGACAATCGTGACAGATCTTTGAGTCTCTGATCTTCAAGAGGTTTGCAGTGGCTGAAGTCTAAAAGACTGAAAACCAGTGGCGGCTGGTGGAAAATATCTTTGGTGGGGCTGTTGATATAGTGAGTAAAACATTTTTTTTTGGGAGAAATTACCTCTTAAATTAGGACTTCTGGTGATGTAATGGCGCGTTTCCACTGCAGCGCGGAGCTCGCTTTAAGCGTGCAGAGCCGTGCAGGGCCTGTTTTTGGTTGTGTTTCCACTTGGGCTAGTACCGGCTAACGGGTCCTAATTCACAGTTGTTCTGGCCCCATAAAATCGTGGTTCTAGGGCCAGGAAAAACCAGGCTGAGTCGGGCTGAGTATGCTAAACTAGAGAGAGAATTGCTGGCAAGGGGGCTACAACTACAACAAGATGAACATATTTGACAGTGATTTCATTGTAATACATGTTTCAAAATGATGCCGAAGTTGTAACAACATACTGATACCGGATAGTAAAAACCATGAATTAATGCTTTGACAAGTCTGCAGATAGACGGCAGGCGAAAAACCTTTTAAAATGCGTGTTTTCTAAATGGAGATTGGCTAAGCTAACGTTGTAAATTCTCCGACCGTCCACACTCACAACAACGGCCTAGACAGACATAAATAAACCAGCGACTGTATTCGCCATGACACAGACAGTCTGTGGTTTGTACTTGTTTAACTTTTGTCTAGTTTCTGAACAGATCGTATCTGTCCCCGGCTGTTTGAAGAGCAAGCATGGGGAACAAAAGACAGCATTTACCTGTTTGCATCCAGCGAGCCATGCCTTTCTGGTGTACCAGCTACGTGAGAAGCCTCGTTGATACGTTTTGTCTTTTTCACGAGCTTGCTGCAATATATACAAATCGGGTTGGTCCGGTCCAAGGTCTTTAAGCAACAGTTTATCTCCCAAACTTCTCCTTTCGAAAGGATTGGAGATTAGCTCTTGAACGGAATTGGGCGGGGACCGAGGTCCGGAGACTCCACCTGCACATGAAGCCATCCTCATCAACTACTGCCGTACTGCGTCACCCCACCGGATACGAGTCACTAGTGTCCAAACTACTCACAGACTGGACGGGGCACTGACATTGGCGCCCGGTGATCATCAGATTTGACGACGCTGATTGGCTGAAAATATGTTTACAGATAGCAACAGTCAGCTGCTAGTGGCTGCTGCTGCACTGGTTGAGGGCTCCTTTCTTACCGCCCAGGCGAGAGAGGGTACTGACCATAGACTGTATATATATAAAGGTAATGACACATGGGCAAGGCCAGGCAGGAAACATGTGACTTATCAGTAACTTTAGACATCGTCGTAACACAATTTTAAACGAGATTTTATTGTAGATTATACATTTTACTGATACCAATTATATAATATTTACCTTGTTTATTAAAAATTTAAATTAAATAAAAAAATATTTTTTTAAATTTTTATTTTTTTTTATTTTGTATGTGGGAAGAGGTGTCAAGCATGACACGTGACATTATGGCAACACTATATAATGATTCAGCCATTCTACTCATCTTTCTTCTCTATGTATCTTTGAAGTTAACACCTCCTCTCTTTACAGTAGAGAATCATTTACAGGTAGTATTAAAACTGTCAGTTCATAACAATGGAGGTGGCTCAAGGCCAAACAACTGTGTGTGTGTGTGTGTGTGTGTGTGTGTGTGTGTGTGTGTGTGTGTGTGTGTGTGTGTGTGTGTGTGTGTGTGTGTGTGTGTGTGTGTGTGTGTGTGTGTGTGTGTGTGTGTGTGTGTGTGTGTGTGTGTGTGTGTGTGTGTGTGTGTGTGTGTGTGTGTGTGTGTGTGTGTGTGTGTGTGTGTGTGTGTGTGTGTGTGTGTGTGTGTCATTGGGTAGGCAGGAGTGTGAATTTGAGTCAGATCCAGTTCATTACAATGGTTCTTTGTGAGCGTGTCAGACAGGAATGCGTATGATGGGAAGGATGAGCCGTGCCAGATGCTGCTCTGTGTTTGTGGACTTTACTCTCATAACTCAGGTTTGCTACTGTATTTTCTCTTTCCTCTGCTTTTGTATTCACCCTCTCTGTACCCTTTTCTTTAACTCTTCTCCTTCTCCTTTTTGTGAAGAGAATGTGACGAGTGGAGAGTTGAAGATACTTTGGGGTATAATGTTACAGCTTTGACATTTATCCTCTCGCAAAGGCATGCAAGGGTGGGGGGAATCTATTGTGTTTGGGGCTTTGTGAAAGTAACTTTCATCAAAGTCAAAGATGTGTTAGAGTCAGATGGGGTAAAACCTCTTAACCTCTCAAAATCTGCCCTTCATTTCACCACACAAAGCTGTGTTCTTGTCTCTTATTAGAGTTCAAAAGGAATACATACTGAGGTTAATCCACAGGAATTTATTTTTTAATCAGATTTTGATTTCTGTAGATTTGTATGAAGCATTGCATGCTAACATCAGATCAAGTTCTCAAGGCAAAGAACAGATAAGGAAGAAAAATGTAGATAAGACAATTTCCATTGATCCATAGTCCCCTAACCTTGAGGCCAACCTAAAATCATTCTGCAAACTTTCTCAGAGCAAAAAGGCATGTATTTCAGGACCATGAGAACATATGAATACACCTTCATTCATGTTTGTTTTTTGTTTAACCGGGCTGCCCAGAAGTGTGTGTAAAGGGGCTGTTATTTCAGGGAGAAAGGGCACAGAGAGGCCAAGCAGATACAAGTGGTGTATGTGCCAAACTACCAAATACACCTGCAAGTGTACATACAATTTATAACTGACTTCATTTTAACCATGACATTTATGTGTACTTCCAGTTCACCTCATATTTTCATAGCTGGGTTTTAAATAGATGTCAACGCTTGTATAACGCAAGAGAAACATGATGTCAGCATGTGCCAACCTGAAACTACTGCTTTCAAAAACATAACCTGGCAAATAAATTAACACCCTTACTGGGTAAGAACACTTCACACTATTGATTCAGTGAAATAGTTGTATTACCGCATTACTAAGAGAAACAGGTGGCAGGTGTTTTACCTATGAGTAGGGATGGGTATCGAGAACCGGTACTAAGTCAGTAATGATTGGACGGTATCAGTATACCGTTAAGCCGCTGGACAAACGGTGCTGCTATGGGTATATGAATTACGCTACTTCCTCAGTTTAAACAATTCTGGTTGGTTGGGAACCCTCATCCCGTGTGACGTATCCGGTTTGAGTGCCACTCTGATTGGCCAATGTGAATGCCACTCGTCATCTCTCCTGACAGCGCTCTTATTATTGTGAGACTCCCGGGGGCAGACGCAACATCTTGCAAGAAACAGCTTCTCAAGGCTTCTTAACATTTAACAACCTATTAATGATGCATACCCACTTAACGGGAAGAAACTCAGCTAACAGACGATATTAACCATTTTACCTACACGGAACAGAAGTCCAACACCAAGAGTCTAAATCAACACTTAGCGAAACGGGCTAACGGCTACTTTAGCACATAACTGTCAAAAGCGATCTTTTCTACGTCATGTTGTCTGCACAAACGACATATCACATGAAAGCTGAGATTCCACAGATACCATTGGTATAAGTCTCATCACTGTACGACCAAAAGAGCAAGAAAACAACTTCACTTTACGTAGCCATGATGATACTTAAGTCTTTTGCTGTTTTGTGATAAAAAGTGTAACTGTAAATTTAAAATGACTACTGATAATCCGTCATTACAATTATAAATAATAAACACGATAAACGGATAATAATGGTTAGCCGACCAGCAGGGCCGTATCCAGGATTTCCTAAATACCGAGGTCCAAACATGCTAAAAAAAGGCGTATTCGTCGTGTGACTGCGTGTGCCGAACCGTGACGTACGGGACGAATACGGATACCGTTGTTACACCCCTAATATATATAGATGTATTTCCTCCCTGACTTTCATTACTTTCTCTCTTTCTCTTTCTCTCTGCCTGTCCTGTCTCTTCCTTACCAAAGCTGAGCTTCGACTCTTTTCATTATATCTGAGTCAGTGTACAAAGAAAACAATACAATGTTATATCTTCAATGTTTTACTCAAATTGAAATGAAAGAAAAGCATTACAAGGTTTGTTAAAAGGTAATCCTTCTGACATCTTGTAATCATGTCTATACTTTTGAGCACCAAATTATTGAAAAGTATGGAATGAGTATCGAAGAATACCGGTATCGATAAGCAGTATCGGTATCGGTATCAATAAAATCCTAACGATACCCATCCCTATGAGTGACCTAAAAGCCCTGTTCATGTGTGATTCCAGACAGTTGAAGCATTTTCAATGCTAAGATAGACATAAACTCCTGGTTGAATCATTTCTGAAATAACAATGACAAAACTGCTTTACAACACATGTGATTCTTTTTCTTTTGGAACCATGACAAGAAGGAGAATGCCTTGTGACACCACCTCCAATTCTCCTTATTGCTTACGCATCACCTACGTCATATAGGGTTAGTATCCCGCCAGAAGGGCTGGCAGTGAAGGTGGAGGGTCTTGGTTGACCATACCCTGGTGGCGGAGGCTGGCTGAGCCTGATCTTGTGCTTGAGGTGTAATTTTACCAGGTTGGAGGGGGGCTCACCCTGTGGACACTCCACCTTTCATGCCACACATACACCGACCACAATCCAAAAGAGAGGCAGAGGCGGAGCTGTAAATTGATCGCCAAATGGTGGTGATTAAGGTCCAGTGGCAGGGGAAGTCTCTAGACAAACCTGGCAGGCCCAAACATGTATTGCACGTGAACCAGAAGCGTCTGGATTAGGCCCAAGTCCGGGTGGCCTTCAGCTCACAGAGCAGAGCTTTTCTTTCCTCCCTGTGGAGGCTAGGGACATGAGTGGTTGATGTTCTAAGCTTCTATTGTGGAAGCTGCAGCTAGGAGCTGTATGTTGTGCGTATACGGCTCTGCTAAAGATTCTTCCCTAGTTTTGGTTTTATGTTCTGTGTTTAGATAGGTTCCTGTTTTATTTTGATAGTCTTGTCTACCCTCATGTGTCTAAAGTACATTTCCTGCCTTGTCTAATTTCCCGCTGTTGTGATTGTCTAAATTGTCTTCACCTGGTGTTGTCTGTCTAGTATATATAGTTCTCGTCTTCCCCTGTCTCGTTGCCAGATTGTCTTGTGTGTTCCAAGCATTCCAGCGTTAAGATCTTTTGTCATTGTCCTTAGAGTTATCGTCCATAGAGACTTAGGTTAAGTACTTTATGTATTCAGTGTGTTGTTACCATAGACTGTATATATAAATGGACGTAGGGTCCGTGACGTCACCCATAGGATTCTGCAGAGTTGCCGAGAAGCCCTTAGTAGGCGGAGTCGGCCACTAACGGCTCGACAGTGACGTCAGAGTTCAACTCCCGCCTGCTCCAAATAAGGGCAAAGAGGCGGAGCCGAGGCGGGACCTGCTCCCACCGAGCTGGAGGTTCCAGAGCTAGCTGAAGCTACCAAGCTAAACTAACATGCTCCCCATCTGCACACTGCCGTCACATTTTATGTTTCTAAGGTAAGCGGCCTTGAAACTATTCAGCAAAACTATAAATAATAATCTAAGTTATTGAGTTTTTAGCATAACACTTCAGAATCTTAAAACCCCTTAACGTTTGTATGCAATTGTGCTAAATTCAACTCTGGAATCAAGCAAATATTAATATGTTTGCATGACATTAGTTATTTATATTTTGATATCACTTAACTATACGTTTAATACATTTAAGTCAAGCTAAGGTACATGTGATGGTAGCTAGTTAGTGCTCTTACCTGTGAGGCCTCCTCCAAACAGCATAATAACCAGACTGTATCATTAAAACTAAGTACCAGTTCTAGATCCTTGACTTTAGACAAACAATTCAAAAGACAACATGTATTTAAAGACCAATCTTTATTTGAATGTGCCTCTTAACCTGAGATATTAGTTATACAGTAATAGTATTGACAATCTAAAAAAACTGAGCAACTCAACTGTCAACTTTATATTTCTTATTGTCTAAAGCATTTATTATTTTCATTTTCCCCCTCTCATATTCAGTGTGGACGGATTGAGACAGCGTGGTGTCCAGAGAGCTGCTGAGACTTCAGGGAGAAACCTCCGTGTGATGGACGTCCTGTCTGTTGGTTTGGAGAGGACTGAGGGTCTTTCCTCTGCGAGGAGGACCAGGCCTGATGGAGGAGCCCATGCTGGGCATTGCTGATACCAACTGCACAGGCCTAGTCTGTCACTTTATTTGACTAAATGTGTTCACTTATACATTTAATAGGTGTACACCTTCTGTCCATATGTGCTTTTTATTTAAAAAATTTGATTACGTTTTGGTTCACATTTCAATAAATTGTATTTGAACTCCTTTCGTCCATTATTCTTCCTGAAAATGTTAGATTACACATTCACATCTGACTGAAGATTGGCCCCATTTATTTGTGATGTTGCAAACTTTGCGGTACAAGGCATAAGTGATGTGAAGCTCATAAAGTGAGGCAAGTAGAAATAATCAGCTGATGGAGTGTAGATGTGGAAATAGGTGCATTCGATCAGCTGACTGTGTTTTCACAATAAAAGTAGTTTCTTACTGAATGTCCTGTACTGGTCTTAACATCTCATAACATCAGCTTTTAATGTTCCTCTTGGATGTTCTTCTGGACCCTCAGAGAAGGAGAAAATGTTGAATCGTGTCTTTCAGGCATGTCCTTTCCTAACAAAAATGACAGGAAACATAAAACATATTATTGCAGAACAAGTGTGTTATTTATGAAAGCGCTATGTTTGTGTGTTTAGGGGCTGTAGGTATAATTATTTTGTAATTCTAATGTTTTTTTTTTATTTCAACAGAGCTACAAAGACAGTCAGATTATGAATGAACAGTATGAAGTTCATCAACATTGAAATATATGTTATTATCAAAATAATATTGAACTGTTATCAAAACGTAGTGCAAATGTAGAAGCTTGCTCTGTTGTCTCACTGAAATAATCACTTTTACCACGTTTTTACAGACAATATTGAGAGATAAATAGTAGCAGTTTTCACTATGTCTTAAATATTTTTGCCTTCAATACATTAAATTAGAAAGCTGACAAAGTCATATTGCTAAATATCTAAATGTAACTTCTTGCATCGAAAGACCCCTCAACTTCACTGATGTGTAGGTGATCTAGTATTTAGTATTGTTTAATGGAATGTATATCAGTGTATTCAAGTCAATACTTTATTTATTTAAACCAATATCTTTCTTGATTCTTTGTACAGTATGAACAATAGAGTCTTTGTACCTGTGCTGATGTTCACTGCTGTGAGGAGTCCAGTTCTGTCTCTCACTCTCTGGTCCAGCCTGTCTGCATCACCTGCACCTTAAACAAACAGATATGTAAAGTACCATGTGTACAAACAATATAATTGATTATCTTCTGTTGAACATGTTGGATTGTGTATTGTCCGAGTCAGGGTCCTTTTTATTTTACTGTAACTTTGGAAGTTGTGTTACCAATGCTTACTGTTTATTTGATACCCATTTGGTAATGCAATTAATACAAACAATAAGGTTTGGGTTCGTTCTTCAGATGACTGTGACGTTAACGTGTAAGCTCGATAATGAACTCCAGCTCAACCAACCATATTGTAATATCTAACTAATCATCTTGAAATTATTATTTGTAATATACACACATCTTATTGTGAGGTTGATTTCACATACACTACTTCGACGTTAGCTTGTCTACATACTTGAGCATAGCCAATTTCAATTAACCTTAGCGATGCATACAGTTCCTACCTAGATAATAAAATATCTCTCTAAGTTACAAGGATGACCTTATTTTATCAACCTCAAACAGAAGACGTTTGTTCTACAGTATTATCCCACGTAACGCTTAACACTTGTCTATTTCGTTTTAACCTTTATATATATAGTCTATGATTTTAACTTGGAGGCTACAATTAGCATCGTTAGCACCGATGTAGCTACCACTTGCTTACACGCTAACCCAAGCCTTAACATTGATTACGTTGCTGATTAAAATCCTTAACACATAAATAAAGTACTTGAATTTCACTTACCAAAAAACCGCATTCATGCACCCTCTGTTTTAACCGCAGAGCGAGTCACAATTGTCCGATATATAAGCATGAAGAACAAACAACCACGGCCGGCTTCAAGTTGTGATCCCTGGATGAACTGAGCAGGCAGAGTCTCTGTAGCTAGCTTCACGGAGCAGCTAGCAGAGAGACAAGAAGCTAGCAGCAGCTGTCACTTGACAGAGCTGTCACTCAATGTGACCACGCCCTAATATATGCATAACTTTAAGGCTTAATATTAATTAAACAGATGAGTTGAGAAAAAATTCACCACCCCAATCCATATTTACGATGTAAACATGTTTATTTCTCCTGTAAAGTTGGGCATTTTAACATGGGGGTCTATGGAAATTGCTCCCTTCTGCAGACTGCTCCTACTGGCCACTAGATGAACTGCAGTGTGTGGCACTTCCGTATTGGCGTCCCGGTGTCAGTACCATATGTGTTCGGGCTACCAGATATGTTCGGGTGTATTCCCGTCATCCGTCATATCCGTCTACTCACCTCCCTCTGCTCCCAGCGCTCTGCTGCCACACACCGGCCGTCTGCGGAACTGCAGCCGGAGGAACTCGGTACAGCTTGTTATGTTTATGTACTTGTGCACATAAATAATGTTTCTAATTATTTACAATTAAAAAATATATATATTCTGCGTTACTTTAGCCAACACTTTTATAAGGCCACTAGATTAGATAATTACGAAATGTGTAGATAGAATACATATCTTTCAGGTTGTTATTTTGTCATTGTTTAATGTTTTATTTACCTTTTAGTATTTTTATATAGTATCTGAACTTTGGAGAGGAGTTGGGAGACACGACACATCAAATCACATCTACAGATTGGTTCTCTGCTTCATACAAGCAGGATTTCAACGTCGTGTACACCATTGACACCTGCCGTGGATGCTTGGAGCCTTACAAAAACTGCAAACCAGGTAGACTTCTTATTCTGGATAATAATGTTTATGTGTCATTACATATTTAGTGTGTTGTGGTCCTAGTGTGATTCAATTACAATATTTTCTTTTTCTATTCATAGGGTATGTTGGGAAAGGTAAAAGAGGAGAATTGCAGGGCATCTACTCTGATGACCAACATCCAGGCTATTGCAGTCCCTTCTGCAACCAGATATCATAGGTACAGATTAACTCACACAAACAAATGTCAGAATTTATTGTTCATCCTCTTCTATAGAGCAAAGTCTTGATTTCCTCTGCCTTTGATGTTATTCCATCCCATTTATCTCAACTCAAGTTAGTATTAAATGCAGACAACTCCAAACTCATGATATTCTCAAATGGCAACAAGTTAACTTATTTTCTCCCCAACATTTGTACTGTTCAAGGGACTAACATTTACATTGAAAGGGTCACTACATACACATATCTAGGTTTTATTATTGATCAGAACTTATCTTTCAAGTCACACACTGAAAATGTTGTTTTAAAAATTAGGTTTCTCCGTTCAGACAAGGAAACATTTGATCTCTGCAACGTTTTTACCAGTATTGGATTCAGTATCTGCTTTACATGAATGTCTCTGACCAGTGCCTAAAGAGTTTGGATACTGTGTACCATTGTGCATTGTTTTATTACATATATATATTGTGAGTTTGGAATAAATATGCACTTTATGAAAATTATTAGTTGGTTACTGTTAGTAAAAAAACAGTAAGGTTAATACTGGATGTTTGTTACACTTGGATATGTTTTCATTGGACATTCAATTCAATACCTTTATTTATCCAGGTAAAATCCCATTGATATCAATGATGTCTTTTTCAAGGGAGACCTGCAGCAGTAGGTTCCACATGAAGACATAAAAACATAAACAACAGAACAACATATCTATCCACATGTACAGGTACCAACAGCATCTGATTGAGTAGCATCCAACCAAGCTTTAAAAACATGTAGTGGTACTAGCTTGGTAATTTTCCATTCTTTTTGCAGACTGTTCCAAGTTAGTGGAGCTGCACATCTAAAAGCTTTCTTCCCTAAGACAGTCCTAGCACTTGGCACATTTAATAAAACCACAGAATGCAATCTCAGGCAATAAGTACTTTCAATTCGCAGAGAGATCAGGGAGCAGATGATCAGTGGGGCCTTGTTTTTACTGAATGATGTGTTTTTTTATGGGGAATTCAAATATGAGCTTATTTTTAGGATTTTCGGAGACTTTGCACACGTTTTCACAAACATGTTCACGCTAGGAGTACTTCCATTCGCCTCGTCTTGATCTGTAGATGTGATTTGATGTGTCGTGTGTCTCCCAACTCCTCTCCAAAGTTCAGATACTATATAAAAATACTAAAAGGTAAATAAAACATTAAACAATGACAAAATAACAACCTGAAAGATATGTATTATATCTACACATTTCGTAATTATCTAATCTAGTGGCCTTATAAAAGTGTTGGCTAAAGTAACGCAGAATATATATATTTTTTAATTGTAAATAATTAGAAACATTATTTATGTGCACAAGTACACACACATAACAAGCTGTACCGAGTTCCTCCGGCTGCAGTTCCGCAGATGGCCGGTGTGTGGCAGCAGAGCGCTGGGAGCAGAGGGAGGTGAGTAGACGGATATGACGGATGACGGTTGCGACGGAAATACACCGGAACATATCTGGTACCCCGAACACATCTGGTACCTACACCGGCTCGTCTTCCCCAGAGTTTGCCGCTTGGGCTGTTACCTGATTACATTAAAACACTTTATTTTTGACACTTTGTTTGTCTCTGCATCGTGCATTTAATTCCACGCCTTTGAACAGCCTTAACAGTACAATCTGGCAAAAAGATGGAATTAGCAGATGCAGAACCAGTTAAAGCAGCGATACGACTTCAGGGCGAACGTCTACACCATCATGAGGAGAAGTTCTCTGTCGTACACCAGGCAGTGATGGACCTGGCGGAGCAGCAACAGTTACTCCAAGCCTCTGACAACACCCAAATCAGCAACATGGCGGAGGCGGTGCATCGTGTGCTGGCACGCCTGGACGCCGGTGCCACTGCTCCGGCATTACCTGATGCTGCGGCTCACCCTCAACAGCTGGCAGCCCCTCCTATTACAGCGGCGACGCTTCCTGGATCTCATCCTGTCCCGTTGGCTCGCTTGGCCCCTCCAGATAAGTTTTCCGGAGATTCCAATGACTGTAGGGGCGCTCACGCTGGTGCGACCTGGGAGCAGCTGTGTGTGACATGCTTTGTTTTTTGTTTTACTTATAGTTTGTGTGAACTTTTCTACATCCAGGAGCTTGTGTGGATTATTTTTAATCATGCGGAGTGTCTATATATGCGTCCTTGCGGTGCTTTGGACTCTTTTCAGCCGTATGGCATGGGGACTCAGCGGTGACGTGCTAAGTCACAGGCTCATCTACAGCCGCGAGCTGCTGCTGGATATAAGTTCACTGGCAGCAAATAACCCTATTCCGCTTATTCCCCACTACCTAAGAAGTAGTAGGCCTAGTACAAATGCTTTACCAGGCGGGATGTTGCCCAAAAATCGTCGGAGGAAGAGAGGAAGGAGAGGAGGCGTTCAACGCAGACTGAGGACCAGTGTTTAGTTAGCCTAGCCTAACAACAATACTATCATGGCGGCGGCGGAGCACAAGTCGAGTTTCTCCGCATGGAGATATGCTCACTATTTTACTTTTCTCGAGAATAAAGAAAAGAACGTGGTAGCAGGGCTCTCAAGTCTCACGCATTTGGCGTGAGACACACGCATTCCACTCCTGTCACACGCTCACACGCCACACCTTGTATTTCTCACGCAGAGATTTCTTTCCAGGGTATCACCCACCAAGTTGCGCTGCAATTTTGTAAACAAACTAGTACAGAATCACTGTAGCCACGCATCAACCAATCAAAAGAATGTAAGCTGTCGAACAGCCAATTAGAAAATAACATGGCTGTATCCGGGTAGGATTTAGACATTCTGCCCTATACTTTATAGACCAGTAAGGGTTTCAACATTTTCCAGGATTTCAATACTTTGATTGAATACATTAATCAGTTCTTTACACATGGTGCTCTTTTTAGATTTCAGGAACTACTACCTTTCCATGGGCCGGAGGAACAGGACAAGGTCAGTGTGCGAAAAAGTAGTATTTACAATATCGGACAAGTAGATCTTTCAATTGACTTGTCCGGCGGACAAGTGACGTTTTTCGACCTGATTTATTGACAAATTATTGATACATTCAGTTTACAAAAGGCAGAACTCATTCGCAAATTGTACGTGTCCGCCATTGTTCGTTTAGAAGTGTTAGTTTCGGTTCTGCTTGTCGATTCCTAAGGAAATGCATCTCGCCGCTTTCTGTACAGTTAGACGGGGGCGGAGCAGGGTGGGAAGTGTAGCACAGTGGCAGGCTTGGGAAGCAACACTCGGTTCCGAGTAGGAACAAATAACAATTGTTCCGGTACCGGGATTAATAAGAGTTGTGAGGACAGGAGGCGAGGCCGAGCCCCGCGGACTGCAGCTCTCTCTATGCTCTGTATCAGCTGATCGCTGCACGGTGCAGCTCAGCGTCTCTCTCTCTCTCTTTCTACACACAGCGGATCCGCTGCCCGTTTAACAGCCTTATCTTTGTCAAACTTTCTTATGTTCTTTCTCTAACACGTAATGAAGGTTATTAAGCGTTTTAACTCCTGTGTTGTTAATATTAACCACCATTTCCTTTATGAAGTGAAGCAGCCTCCCTGTCTGTCCTCGCGCTGTCCTCACATCCCCGGACCCCCAGACTCGGAGGAGCAAGATGTCAGTATTGTTTATGAAGCAGGGTATAGAAAGTACATTATGGAAATGAAAATACTATTTCTTTACTTTTACAAACAGTGAGCAGCTGCAGCATGTGTATTGCAGGACGTGTGTAAGAGTGCAAGCGTCTTTGCGTTGTAGAAAAGCGCTAGGCCTATAGGCTATAAATATAATGTATTATTATTATTAGGTTATGTCCTATGTGTTGGACATGTGTGGTTGGACTCTGTCTCACAGGCAGTGTAACATCAGAGGAGACTGGGCCAATTGTACATTCTCAAACGGCACCACTTAGAACTAACTAAACAATGCAGAGATTATTTTTATATAATTGTATTCAATAACCGTAAGAAATTAAACAGTATGTGATTTGTAAATAGGAATACAGATTTGACTTAATGTTTTCATAAATATATTTTTCTCCCAGTTTGTCATGGGACTTATTTGTACCCTCTCAAAGAACCGGAACCGAAAATAACCGGAATCGAAAAGCAGAACCATCCATCCATCCATCCATCCATCTTCTCCCGCTTATCCGTGGTCGGGTCGCGGGGGTAGCAGTTCCAGCAGAGAGCCCCAAACTTTCTTTTCCCTGGCGACATCAACCAGCTCTGACTGGGGGATCCCAAGGCGCTCCCAGGCCAGCGAAGAGATATAATCCCTCCACCTGGTCCTAGGTCTACCCCTTGGTCTCTTCCCAGCTGGACGTGCCTGGAACACCTCCCTAGGGAGGCGCCCAGGTGGCATCCTAACTAGGTGCCCGAACCACCTCAACTGGCTTCTTTCGACGCGAAGGAGGAGCGGCTCAACTCCGAGTCCCTCCCTGATGACCGAACTTATCACCTTATCTCTAAGGGAGACACCAGCCACCCGGCGGAGGAAACCCATCTCGGCCGCTTGTATCCGCGATCTCGTTCTTTCGGTCATGACCCATCCTTCATGACCATAGGTGAGGGTAGGAACGAAAATGGCCCGGTAGACAGAGAGCTTTGCCTTCTGGCTCAGCTCCCTTTTCGTCACAACGGTGCGGTAAAGCGACTGCAATACCGCTCCCGCTGCTCCGATTCTCCGGCCCATCTCACGCTCCATTGTTCCCTCACTCGAGAACAAGACCCCGAGATACTTGAACTCCTTCACTTGGGGTAAGGACTCATTCCCTACTTGGAGTGGACAGTCCATCGGTTTCCTGCTGAGAACCATGGCCTCAGATTTGGAGGTGCTGATCCTCATCCCAGCCGCTTCACACTCGGTTGCGAACCGATCCAGTGAGTGCTGAAGGTCGCAGACCGATGAAGCCATTAGAACCACATCATCTGCAAAAAGCAGTGGTGCAATCCTTAGTCCACCGAACTGCAGACCCCCCCCACCCACGACTACGCCTCGAAATCCGATCCATGTATATTACAAACAGGATTGGTGACAAAGCGCAGCCCTGGCGGAGGCCAACCCTCACCGGAAATGGGTCCGACTTACTGCCGAGGACCCGGACACAGCTCTCGCTTTGGGAGTACAGAGATTGGATGGCCCTGAGTAGAGACCCCCTCACCCCATACTCCCGCAGCACCTCCCACAGTAACTCCCTGGGAACCCGGTCATACGCCTTCTCCAAGTCTACAAAACACATGTAGACCGGATAAGCGTACTCCCAGGCCCCCTCCAGGATCCTTGGGAGAGTAAAAAGCTGATCCGTCGTTCCACGACCAGGACGGAATCCGCATTGTTCCTCCTCAATCTGAGGTTCGACAATCGGCCTGACCCTCCTTTCAAGTACCATGGAGTAAACTTTCCCGGGGAGGCTGAGTAGTGTGATGCCTCTGTAATTGGCACACACCCTCTGATCCCCCTTTTTGAAAAGGGGGACCACCACCCCGGTCTGCCACTCCTTCGGTACTGTTTCCGACTTCCACGCAACGTTGATGAGACGTGTCAACCATGACAGTCCCTCAACACCCAGAGCCTTCAGCATTTCCGGGCGGATCTCATCCACCCCCGGGGCTTTGCCACTGTGGAGTTGTTTGACGACCTCAGTGACCTCCCCCCGGGAGATTGGTGTTGATCCCCCGTCATACTCCAGCTCTGCCTCTAACATAGAGGGCGGAGTTGTCGGGTTCAGGAGTTCCTCAAAGTGTTCCTTCCAACGCCCCAACACTCCATCAGTTGAGGTCAACAACGTCCCATCCTTACTGTACACAACTTGGATGGTTCCCTGCTTCCCCCTCCTGAGGTGTCGGACAGTTTTCCAGAACAACTTTGGTGCCGCCCGAAAGTCCTTCTCCATGTCTTCTCCAAACTTCTCCCAAACCCGCTGCTTTGCCTCGGCCACGGATGAGGCTGCTGCCCTTCGGGCCTCTCGGTACCTTGCAACTGCCTCGGGAGTCCCCCGGGATAACAAATCCCTGAAGGCCTCCTTCTTCAGTCGGACGGCTTCCCTGACCACCGGTGTCCACCAGGAGGTTCGAGGGTTACCGCCCCTTGAGGCACCTAGGACCTTGAGACCACAGCTCCCCGCCGCGGCTTCGGCAATAGAGGCTTTGAACACCGACCACTCTGGTTCAATGTCCCCAACCTCCACATGAATGCCCGAAAAGCTCCGCCGGAGGTGTGAGTTGAAGGCCTCCTGAACTTGGGCCTCCTCCAGACGTTCCCAGTTCACCCGAACTACACGTTTGGGCTTACCAGGTCTATTCAGAGGCTTCCCCCGCCACTCGACTCAACTCACCACCAGATGGTGATCAGTTGACAACTCCGCCCCTCTCTTTACCCGAGTGTCCAAAACATACGGCCTCAGGTCCGATGATACGATAACGAAATCGATCATGGACCTTCTGCCTAGGGTGCTCTGGTACCACGTACACTTATGAGCATCCTTATGTTCGAACATGGTGTTTGTTATGGCCAATCCATGACTAGCACAGAAGTCCAGTAACAAACCACCACTCCGGTTCAGATCAGGGGGGCCGTTCCTCCCAATCACGCCCCTCCAAGTGTCTCCATCATTGCCCACATGTGCGTTGAAGTCTCCCAGCAAGACTAAGGAGTCCCCTTCAGGAGCCCCATACAGGACTCTTTCCAGGGTCTCCAAGAAGGCCGAATACTCTGAACTGCTGTTGGGTGCATAAGCACACACAACAGTCAGAGTTTTCCCCCCCATAACCCGCAGGCGTAGGGAGGTGACCCTCTCGTCCACTGGGGTAAACTCCAACAACGAAGCACCTAACCGGGGACTTGTGAGTATCCCCACACCCGCCCGGCGCCTCACACCTTGAGCAACTCCGGAGAAGAATAGAGTCCAACCCCTATCCAGAAGTAAGGTTCCAGAGCCGACGCTGTGCGTAGAGGTGAGCCCAACCAGATCCAACTGGTACCGCTCCACCTCCCGCACAAGCTCCGGCTCCTTCCCCCCCAGAGAGGTGACGTTCCACGTCCCCAAAGCCAGCTTCTGCCGCCCGGGTCAGGTCCGTCGAGACCCTCCGCTTTCACTGCCACCCTTCTGGCAGCGCACCCGACCCCATCGATGTTTCCCATAGGTGGTGGGCCCGCGGGACGGAGAAGCGGAGGTGTTGCCCACGTTGCCTTTTCGGGCTGGGCCCGGCCGGGCTCCGTGGCAAGCCCGGCCACCAGACGCTCGCCGACGAGTCCTCCTTCTGGGCCTGGCTCCAGAAGGGGACCCCGGGCTTCCTCCGGGCCGGGTATCCTCACTTCTTGTTCTTGTTTCTTTCATGAGGTCTTTTGAACCAATCTTAGTCTGGCCCCTTGCCTGAGACCAATTTGCCATGGGAGACCCTACCAGGAACACAAGGTTCCAGACAACACAGCCCCCAGGTTCATCAGGGCACACAAACCTCTCTACCACGGTAAGGTGCTGGTTCTTCAGAAAGGGAAAAGCAGAACCGGAATCGTTAAAATCCAAACGATACCCAACCCTTTGTGTGATGCAGTAAAATCTCACTTCTCACTTACGTTAGCGGTGTCATAAAAACCGTGGGAAAATGTAAAATACGATGAAGAAGATTCCAGTGGCCCCAATTTTTGTCCATTCTGGACAAGTGAAAAATGTATTCGGACAAGTACATTTCCAAACTCACTTGTCCATGGACAAGTACTCTCTAAAAACGTTTTCTCACACTGAAGGTGTGTGAGGAGTTCCTGGAATATCAGCTGATGGATATCCCCATGCCCCAAGATCCCACCACCTTTAATGTTGAGGAGTTTTGGGGGAGTATGTCCTCGATCAAGTGCAAGGTAAGAAATATTTGGCACCACATGACATACACATAATCAATTGAAATCAAAAGCAAAGCATTTGAGTAATAGAGTCTCTTGGTTCCTTTTTTTAAAGGTGACCGGTTTGAGCCAGTTTGGGAGGCTCACTAAAATAGCTCAACTTGTTCTAGTGCTCCCTCACTCTAATGCCGACGCGGAGAGGGTTGCCACCTACAACAAAAAACACACACACACATCCCTTCACTAAGAATGAAATAAATATGTTTTTATTTGTATGAATTTATGTGTCATTTATCAGATAAGACCACCGTCCCCACCCAAAGCCCCGCCGCTGCCAAAATCTCACTCTGAACTCTGTTCAAAACTTGAGAGCCCTGCGGTAGTTAAGTGCAAGTTGTGTCTTGGCGGGTCAAAGATCCTATCTACTGCTCAAAACAGCAATTCCAATCTGTTAAAACATCTGCAGAAACAGCATGCTGGGACGAAGCTAGTAGCTAAGACGACAGACCCAGAGCCATCCGATGGCGACGCCACTCCACCTCCACCCAAGCAACAGCGGTTGGATTTCAACCGAGGGACTGCTAGCCAGGTGAAAGTGGATAAAGCCATTGCACGGTATGTTGTGGAACACGTGCAGGCTATTTCTACAGTGGAGTCACCCTCTTTCAGGGAGCTAGTTGGCATGATACCATGTCCGGGCGGCACACGGCATATGGGACGCAAAACGTTTTCAAACTACCTGGAGAAAGAATATTCCAAAATGGATAGCGAGCTAAAGAAAACATTTGAGGGGCTGGAATACATCTCGACTACCGCAGACATTTGGTCTGTCCACAACAGAAGCTTCCTCTGGATAACATCTCACTGGATAAACCCCACCACTTTACAACGCCAGAAAGCTGCGTTGGCCTGTAAAAGGATAAAGGGTAGGCACACGTACGATCTTATTGCTAGTGAGATTGACCACATTCACTCTTTGTATGGAGTGTCAACAAAAGTTACCTCCACGGTTACTGATAACGGCTCTAACTTTGTGAAAGCCTTTGCCATGTATCAACCGGAATCGCTCTCTGACGACGATGATGAAGAAGAGGTTATCTTCACTGACGTTGCAGATGTGCTTAACACCGCCGCAGAGGAAGGGATTGTTTTACCTCCGCACCAAAGATGTGCATCTCACACACTCAATTTAATTTCATGCGCTGACGTGCTGAAGTGGCTCCTTTCAAATCCTGGGACTAAAGGAATCTACAGAAGCTCCACAGCTAAGTGCACAGCACTGTGGAATAAGGCAAGCAGGTCCACAGTGGCCTCAGAGATAGTGAGCGACGTGTTCACCAAAAAGCTGCTTGTGCCATGCACTACAAGATGGAATTCATTTTATGATGCTGTGGCAAGAATTGTTGAAATGCCTATGATTGACTTGAGTGCCATCTCTGAACGTTTGCAGCTAAAATCTATTAGCGACAGGGAACTTCATTTTCTGAAGGAATATTGTGCCATAATGAAGCCACTCACAGTTGCTCTGGACATCCTGCAAGGAGAGGACAACTGTTACTTTGGCACCCTCCTGCCCACTCTTGAAACATTAATGTCAAAGACCCTGGATATGAAAGACAGTCTGACTGTAGCAACTGGCCTACCTGAAGCCATAGTTCAGGTAAGAAACATTCATCAACACTTTTGTAATTATCTGGTTTTCCCTCTTCACTGTAGAGAAAGACTGCATGTAATCAGTGGACACCACACCACTCATTTTTATTACAGCACACGTGGTATAATTGTTAACTATAGAATATATGTCATTAATATTGTTAGCTGAGAGAGAGCACTAATATAGCCAAAGAAAATGGATGAAATGTGCAAAAAGTAGTTTTCAATGCATTATATTTAAGGGACACGATAAGTCTTGAACATATTGATAAACTGACTGAAATGTATAAACTCGACTCCAGGGTGCAACAGAAATAAATAGTAATACTTTTTTTTGGCTAAATAAAGTTTTAGTTTAAATGATTTAATAACTCATAACTATAGTTCAAAATCACCTGGTGGTGTGCAGCTTTCATGGAAATGTACACAAATAAAATGAATAAATAAAAGGGAATCTCACTTATTCTAATGTCTGTCACTGTGTGTATGTTTTACAGGCTATCAAAAAACGATTTGCATCCGTCTTGGAAAGCAACGATGCAATGCTGGCAGCCGTCACACTTCCCAAGTTTAAGTTACGCTGGGTGAGAGACCAGAGGAAGAAAGAGATGGTCAAGGGAATCCTGGCAGTAGAGTGTCACAAGTTTCTCCCTGGCCCTGAGCAGCAACCAGCCAGGAATCCTGTGTCTCCGACAACGCCACCAGACAGGCTCCTCCAAAGACAAAGAGCAGGACTTTTTTTGCTTTGAGGATGATGATGAAACTTTCAGCACTGTGGAAACTGAGGTAATGGCCTACTTGAAAACAGCCGAAACAGGCATGGAGATTCTCAAAAAATTTCCCACAATAAAGGCAATTTGTCTGAAGCTAAATGCAGCTACCCCATCCAGTGCACCAGTTGAGAGACTCTTCAGTCTGGGAAGTCTGGTACTGTCTCCAAAGAGGAACAGGCTGTCTGACAAAAGGTTTGAGAAGCTGCTTCTCATGAGGTACAACCACTGGTTCGAAAGCTAAACCTCCACTCAAACATTAATTCAGGTCTTTGCCAATAAGCACTTTTTGTTGTTTTGATTAACTAGGCCCACATTTGTTATCTGTGTGTGTGTGCCACAGTGACACAACAGCACTTTAATTTCTGTTATATATATATTACAAAACACTTATTGTATGCTTGCTGGACTTCATACTTGAACTAAAGGAAAAACACTGACTTTTTGTATACTTATTTGGTTGGACTACAACAGCAGTGGCCTCTATATGGTGCTGAAAGCACTTTAATTTTTGGACTTTGATTTTGAACAATATATTCAGCTTACTCCATTAGTTTCAGAAAAGCCGGCATACAACTCTTATTTTATGGTATTGCTTGTAGATTTCATTTTTGAGGAGCTGATGTTTTTTGTTTTAATGCATTTATGGTTGTCTTGTCTGTACCAGCATTTGGTGTGAAAGTACATAATTTTTTCCAACTTGATTCTGAATAATATATTCAGATTGTATTTGATCTTGGGAATGTTAGTGTGTGTATTGTTGAGTGTGTTCAGATCCACCATAACAGGTTTACAGCTATGTTGTGTTAATTATGGCAGACTAGACCTGTAGATTGCAGGCAACTAAAGTTTTGTCAGTTTGTTCTGGCCTGAAATAAATTGGCACTTTGAAACATATCTTTGTGTTTGTGTTTGTATAGACCACATTGCTTAGCAGAGTAATAATAATAATAATAATCTTTGATCTCAAAGTAATGATAAACCTGTGAGTTGGATGTAGAAGAGTCGGAATCAATATAGATTTTTTTTATTTTAAAGAAAATTGTAAATGAACATGGTAAAAAAACTGTAAATTATAGTGTCCGTCCAAAACATATGTTGTACTTATAGTGAAAACTAACCTTGGGTGATGGGTTAGTAGACTAAAAGCTTTAGGAATCCAAAGTACAACATATAATAAGTACCCTGTATCAAGATTGATGCAAAACAAGTGATATTTGACCGTTTTAGACAGATTTAGCAAAAAGAACCTCTTCTGGGGCCATTTGGGTGGATTTTCCATATCTCTGGCCCCCCTTCTTCGATTTTGACATGTGACATCTCTTTCTGACCGTCAGAGCCAATAGAATCGAAGGGAAATCGTCCCGCACACACTCATGTTAAAAAAGAAGATGGCTTCTTCGCGCATTCAATGAAGCTTCAGAGTTTAGGAATGGCCTGCTCTACTCTTTTAAAACGGAATTACAGTTTTATTGCTTATAGATTATCAGAACATTTCAAAGGGGACACAGCCACATTGGATATTAACCTATGGATTAACTACATCACCGTTGTTATCGTTTTAATGCCATTGAAGACCAGTTTTGACCAGAGAAAACCAAGGTAAGCCATTTTAGCATTGTAGGCTACCTAGCACTACATGTTTTGATGTACGCTTTTGTTGATAATGTCGCAAGTTTGTATCTTTCAGTGTTGAGGTGGGCACCGTTAGATTCTGTGTCTTTACGATCATAAACGATGTGGTGGATGTCCATCTAGGATAAGTAATAAGGGAGCTAGGAGTGATTTTCGGTGCAGTAATATAGAGTTAGCATTTCCGCTGGGCTATTCAGAGGCTCACTGTTAGCATTGTGTGTATTTAAATGAAAAATATCATTAAATGAGTTTTTTCCCCCGTTATATGGATAGTAAAATATTTATTAATATGTATTATTTATTAAATATGACGGTTACTTAGACGTTGTTTCATGCAAATGACGCGATTTCGGGCGCGGAACCGGGTCCATGGGGCCTAAGAGGTTAATGGGAGCTTTTTGTTTTTTTGGGAGCCCTTTTTTTAAAGTAACGAAAACGTTACTTTTCACAGTAACGCGTTACTTTTTGGTGTAAGTAACTAGTAAAGTAACTGAGTTACTTTTGAAATGAAGTAACTAGTAATGGTAACTAGTTACTGGTTTTCAGTAACTAGCACAACACTGCTGAGGACAAACGAGGCTAGACAACCGACGCCGGCTTTCCCCCTGCTCCCAACTATCCTTCTCTCCAATGTTCAATCCCTACGGAACAATTGTCACGAATTGGATGCTTGTGCTAAATTCAAGCGAGATTAGAGGGACGCGTGTCTGCTGGCATTCACTGAGACGTGGCTGAAAGCCTCGGACAGCAACGAGGACCTACACATCAGCGGTTTTGGGTACCCTGTTCGGATGGACCGGTCGCCTGTCATAACAAACAAACTCCCCGCGGGGGTGGACTATTGCTTTATATCAACAAAAGGTACTGTAATTCCTTCACAGTTCGGGAGGAAATATGTACTCCGGATCTTGAACTGTTATCCATTTCGCTTCGCCCCTTCTACTTGCCTAGAGTGTTCCCCTAGCTGTTTTTCACTATTGTTTACATTCACCCACGGGCAACGCCTCAGCAGCCACCCAGCTGATTGAGGAAGTTACTAACCGACTGGGACTCCCTCTCCCCCGATGCTCCTACATTTATTTTAGGAGATTTTAATCACTGTCAGGTAAATAAGACCTTAAAAACATACGAGCAATATGTCACATGTCCTACAACTTTAAATAAATCCACGATTGACTTATGTTACGGCACGGAGCCTGGTGCGTTCAAGTCCCTGACCATGCCCCCTTTTGGAGTTTCTCATACCACACGAGCGTTCTTCTGGTGCCAATCTACAAACCCATCTGCAGAAAACAAGTGTGCACAAAAAAAACTGTGAAATGTTGGACAGAGGAAAGTATTTCCACCTTACAGGCATGTTTGGACTGCACGGATTGGGATGTGTTTTATAGCTCATGCTCTGATCTCAATGAACTGACGTCAACTGTCTCATCCTACATATCATTTTGTGTGGAGTCTAACATTCCTGTAAAGACATTATCGTCTTCCCTAATAATAAGCCGTGGGTCACGAAGGAACTAAAGAGTGTTATAATAGAAATAAACGTATATATATTATACTGGAAACAGTCAGGACAAAAAAGAAATTAACAGAGAATTAAGAAATGAGATAAGAAAAGCTAAAATAGCTTATAGAGATAAGTGGAACTCAAATACAGCAGTGGAGATCTCGGGAAGCCTGGAGGGGAATCAAATCAATGTCCTCCATCTCCCAGGGTAACAACAATGACAGGGCTAGGAATCCCATTAACATTGAGGGAACAAATGAGGCAGACCTCCCCAATGCTTTTAACATTTTTTATTCTTGATTCGAGAAAAATGATTTCTCCATAAACACCTCAACCCTTAGAGAGTCTCTCTCACCTATATCAGACATAGTGTTAGAAATTAAAATCAATGTTTTTAATGGCATAAAGTACCTTAAACATACCGTCAGTTTAAATGCTGTTTTATACTGAAAAACCAGAAGTTCTTGTGCACAACCAGTTGTTAAGCTTTTATTCTGAAAATCCTTCATCTCCAGTTAGCATTTAGCATGTGGCTAATATACCATTTACTATAGAGGTGAATTTAGTAGCGATATGACACGGAGTGTTGCACACCGAAACCTACTGATTTCAACACTACAACTATAGACGTCGAGATATTATTATTGTTGAATATTAAATGAAGGTACAGTTTATTTGAATACGTTATTGTTTACAGATGTGGGTAGCATAGATCAGAGTAACACCTACGTCACTTCCGGGCAAAAATTACGGCCCGCCCACTTTTGGGGGAAAACAACGCTGTCATTTGAATGGCGGTCAATACAAATTCTGAAGTTTTTACCAATCCGATCAAATTTTTTTGAAAACCGTGGATTTTTGGATCTTCAAAGAGCTCGATTACGATGGCCAGTCAGGCAAACAATTACATTCGATCATTGGAAATCGACAATCGGTCTCGATATATGGTTAAATTAAAATCAGCCCAGGCGAGCCTGTAATTTTTCCAGCTGTTACTCTCATGAGCGAGGCGGAACATAAAGCCAAAAAGCTGCACCTCAAACATAAAAAATAATCAGAGTTCAGTGTTTCTGTACTTCCTCTAAGAAGAAAGGACAGTAACAGAAGAGCTCTGTGGCTTCAGGCTCGATCGCCATTCAAATGACAGCGTTGTTTCCCCCAAAAGTGGGCGGGGCCGTAAAGTCATGTAGATCAGTGGTTCTCAAACTTTTTTCAATCATGTACCCCCTTTGAAAAAAAAATTCAGCCAAGTACCCCCTTTTCAGCGCAAAAACTATTTGTTAAGGAAAACATGCCTATATAAAGAGGTACAGTACAGCGCTGCACCATCAGTGTCTGATTTATTAAAACAACAACATTGTAACTGAGAAACACTTAAAGGTGGGGTAGGTACGTTTCAGAAACCGGCTCGAGTGCACTAAAATTTGAAAGTACACAGCCGAAAAGAATCCGCCCCTTCTTTCAGACTTCCTTACAGAGCACCTCCTCCAACACACATGAACGCGCACATGACGTCAGCAGACTGGTGAAAGTGGCCGCCTGTCGCTGGCGAGTCATTGAAGTACTGCTGCAATGCACGCCTAATGACGGCACGCCCAGTGAGGGCACGAGATACATTTGTGCGTGCACGAGATGGAAGGCTGACAGACAGGGTGGCAATCCGGGCCGGCTAAACGGATTGGTTGTACTTTTTACAGTATTACGGCTTCCACAGATGACATTTTTTATGGATTTTTTTTGTCAAAGCACTTAAGATATTCATTGCTATCGGGATGTTAAGAGGATTCCATGGAATATAAAAAAAAGTGTATCTCGAGCCGGTTTCTGAAACTTACCTACCCCACCTTAAATGCTAAATTTCAAATATTTACAATCCATCACTAAATTCATGGCAAACCAATTTGAACATCATGCAATAACACTAAGACAACATTAGTTAGTGTAGTAGTTGAACTGATCTTTTTAATAAGTTGTACTTACAATTTAGTGAGAAACATGGGCTTGTGCTTCACTGAGGATCTTTGTTATTCTGACAGGGAGGCAAACTGCAGTTATTACACTTCGAGTTTTGAAATATGTGTAACTCTGTTAATATAAAAACCCACATGCTCAAACTTCCTTACTTTTTGTAAAATTGGTATATTTATTTATTTAGGAGCATGGGAATGAAGAGAAAAATATATATGAGCATTTTATGAGCATGGGATTTTGACCCCTCATATAAATAATGCTGCGCTATACTCTGCGGCCACACGCTGTTGCCACGCAAGTGCTGAAGGTCGCAGACCGATGAAGCCATTAGAACCACATCATCTGCAAAAAGCAGTGGTGCAATCCTTAGTCCACCGAACTGCAGACCCCCCCCACCCACGACTACGCCTCGAAATCCGATCCATGTATATTACAAACAGGATTGGTGACAAAGCGCAGCCCTGGCGGAGGCCAACCCTCACCGGAAATGGGTCCGACTTACTGCCGAGGACCCGGACACAGCTCTCGCTTTGGGAGTACAGAGATTGGATGGCCCTGAGTAGAGACCCCCTCACCCCATACTCCCGCAGCACCTCCCACAACTCCCTGGGAACCCGGTCATACGCCTTCTCCAAGTCTACAAAACACATGTAGACCGGATAAGCGTACTCCCAGGCCCCCTCCAGGATCCTTGGGAGAGTAAAAAGCTGATCCGTCGTTCCACGACCAGGACGGAATCCGCATTGTTCCTCCTCATCTGAGGTTCGACAATCGGCCTGACCCTCCTTTCAAGTACCTTGGAGTAAACTTTCCCGGGGAGGCTGAGTAGTGTGATGCCTCTGTAATTGGCACACACCCTCTGATCCCCCTTTTTGAAAAGGGGGACCACCACCCGGTCTGCCACTCCTTCGGTACTGTTTCCGACTTCCACGCAACGTTGATGAGACGTGTCAACCATGACAGTCCCTCAACACCCAGAGCCTTCAGCATTTCCGGGCGGATCTCATCCACCCCCGGGGCTTTGCCACTTGGAGTTGTTTGACGACCTCAGTGACCTCCCCCCGGGAGATTGGTGTTGATCCCCCGTCATACTCCAGCTCTGCCTCTAACATAGAGGGCGGAGTTGTCGGGTTCAGGAGTTCCTCAAAGTGTTCCTTCCAACGCCCCAACACTCCATCAGTTGAGGTCAACAACGTCCATCCTTACTGTACACAACTTGGATGGTTCCCTGCTTCCCCCTCCTGAGGTGTCGGACAGTTTTCCAGAACAACTTTGGTGCCGCCCGAAAGTCCTTCTCCATGTCTTCTCCAAACATTCTCCCAAACCCGCTGCTTTGCCTCGGCCACGGATGAGGCTGCTGCCCTTCGGGCCTCTCGGTACCTTGCAACTGCCTCGGGAGTCCCCCGGGATAACAAATCCCTGAAGGCCTCCTTCTTCAGTCGGACGGCTTCCCTGACCACCGGTGTCCACCAGGAGGTTCGAGGGTTACCGCCCCTTGAGGCACCTAGGACCTTGAGACCACAGCTCCCCGCCGCGGCTTCGGCAATAGAGGCTTTGAACACCGACCACTCTGGTTCAATGTCCCCAACCTCCACATGAATGCCCGAAAAGCTCCGCCGGAGGTGTGAGTTGAAGGCCTCCTGAACTTGGGCCTCCTCCAGACGTTCCCAGTTCACCCGAACTACACGTTTGGGCTTACCAGGTCTATTCAGAGGCTTCCCCCGCCACTCGACTCAACTCACCACCAGATGGTGATCAGTTGACAACTCCGCCCCTCTCTTTACCCGAGTGTCCAAAACATACGGCCTCAGGTCCGATGATACGATAACGAAATCGATCATGGACCTTCTGCCTAGGGTGCTCTGGTACCACGTACACTTATGAGCGTCCTTATGTTCGAACATGGTGTTTGTTATGGCCAATCCATGACTAGCACAGAAGTCCAGTAACAAACCACCACTCCGGTTCAGATCAGGGGGGCCGTTCCTCCCAATCACGCCCCTCCAAGTGTCTCCATCATTGCCCACATGTGCGTTGAAGTCTCCCAGCAAGACTAAGGAGTCCCCTTCAGGAGCCCCATACAGGACTCTTTCCAGGGTCTCCAAGAAGGCCGAATACTCTGAACTGCTGTTGGGTGCATAAGCACACACAACAGTCAGAGTTTTCCCCCCCATAACCCGCAGGCGTAGGGAGGTGACCCTCTCGTCCACTGGGGTAAACTCCAACAACGAAGCACCTAACCGGGGACTTGTGAGTATCCCCACACCCGCCCGGCGCCTCACACCTTGAGCAACTCCGGAGAAGAATAGAGTCCAACCCCTATCCAGAAGTAAGGTTCCAGAGCCGACGCTGTGCGTAGAGGTGAGCCCAACCAGATCCAACTGGTACCGCTCCACCTCCCGCACAAGCTCCGGCTCCTTCCCCCCCAGAGAGGTGACGTTCCACGTCCCCAAAGCCAGCTTCTGCCGCCCGGGTCAGGTCCGTCGAGACCCTCCGCTTTCACTGCCACCCTTCTGGCAGCGCACCCGACCCCATCGATGTTTCCCATAGGTGGTGGGCCCGCGGGACGGAGAAGCGGAGGTGTTTGCCCCACGTTGCCTTTTCGGGCTGGGCCCGGCCGGGCTCCGTGGCAAGCCCGGCCACCAGACGCTCGCCGACGAGTCCTCCTTCTGGGCCTGGCTCCAGAAGGGGACCCCGGGCTTCCTCCGGGCCGGGTATCCTCACTTCTTGTTCTTGTTTCTTTCATGAGGTCTTTTGAACCAATCTTAGTCTGGCCCCTTGCCTGAGACCAATTTGCCATGGGAGACCCTACCAGGAACACAAGGTTCCAGACAACACAGCCCCCAGGTTCATCAGGGCACACAAACCTCTCTACCACGGTAAGGTGCTGGTTCTTCAGAAAGGGAAAAGCAGAACCGGAATCGTTAAAATCCAAACGATACCCAACCCTTTGTGTGATGCAGTAAAAATCTCACTTCTCACTTACGTTAGCGGTGTCATAAAAACCGTGGGAAAATGTAAAATACGATGAAGAAGATTCCAGTGGCCCCAATTTTTGTCCATTCTGGACAAGTGAAAAATGTATTCGGACAAGTACATTTCCAAACTCACTTGTCCATGGACAAGTACTCTCTAAAAACGTTTTCTCACACTGAAGGTGTGTGAGGAGTTCCTGGAATATCAGCTGATGGATATCCCCATGCCCCAAGATCCCACCACCTTTAATGTTGAGGAGTTTTTGGGGGAGTATGTCCTCGATCAAGTGCAAGGTAAGAAATATTTGGCACCACATGACATACACATAATCAATTGAAATCAAAAGCAAAGCATTTGAGTAATAGAGTCTCTTGGTTCCTTTTTTTAAAGGTGACCGGTTTGAGCCAGTTGGGAGGCTCACTAAAATAGCTCAACTTGTTCTAGTGCTCCTCACTCTAATGCCGACGCGGAGAGGGTTGCCACCTACAACAAAAAACACACACACACATCCCTTCACTAAGAATGAAATAAATATGTTTTTATTTGTATGAATTTATGTGTCATTTATCAGATAGACCACCGTCCCCACCCAAAGCCCCGCCGCTGCCAAAATCTCACTCTGAACTCTGTTCAAAAACTTGAGAGCCCTGCGGTAGTTAAGTGCAAGTTGTGTCTTGGCGGGTCAAAGATCCTATCTACTGCTCAAAACAGCAATTCCAATCTGTTAAAACATCTGCAGAAACAGCATGCTGGGACGAAGCTAGTAGCTAAGACGACAGACCCAGAGCCATCCGATGGCGACGCCACTCCACCTCCACCCAAGCAACAGCGGTTGGATTTCAACCGAGGGACTGCTAGCCAGGTGAAAGTGGATAAAGCCATTGCACGGTATGTTGTGGAACACGTGCAGGCTATTTCTACAGTGGAGTCACCCTCTTTCAGGAGCTAGTTGGCATGATAACCATTGTCCGGGCGGCACACGGCATATGGGACGCAAAAACGTTTTCCAAACTACCTGGAGAAGAATATTCCAAAATGGATAGCGAGCTAAAGAAAACATTGAGGGGCTGGAATACATCTCGACTACACCGCAGACATTTGGGTCTGTCCACAACAGAAGCTTCCTCTGGATAACATCTCCACTGGATAAACCCCACCACTTACAAAAACGCCATAAAGCTGCGTTGGGCCTGTAAAAGGATAAAGGGTAGGCACACGTACGATCTTATTGCTAGTGAGATTGACCACATTCACTCTTTGTATGGAGTGTCAACAAAGTTACCTCCACGGTTACTGATAACGGCTCTAACTTTGTGAAAGCCTTTGCCATGTATCAACCGGAAATCGCTCTCTGACGACGATGATGAAGAAGAGGTTATCTTCACTGACGTTGCAGATGTGCTTAACACCGCCGCAGAGGAAGGGATTGTTTTACCTCCGCACCAAAGATGTGCATCTCACACACTCAATTTAATTTCATGCGCTGACGTGCTGAAGTGGCTCCTTTCAAATCCTGGGACTAAAGGAATCTACAGAAGCTCCACAGCTAAGTGCACAGCACTGTGGAATAAGGCAAGCAGGTCCACAGTGGCCTCAGAGATAGTGAGCGACGTGTTCACCAAAAAGCTGCTTGTGCCATGCACTACAAGATGGAATTCATTTTATGATGCTGTGGCAAGAATTGTTGAAATGCCTATGATTGACTTGAGTGCCATCTCTGAACGTTTGCAGCTAAAATCTATTAGCGACAGGGAACTTCATTTTCTGAAGGAATATTGTGCCATAATGAAGCCACTCACAGTTGCTCTGGACATCCTGCAAGGAGAGGACAACTGTTACTTTGGCACCCTCCTGCCCACTCTTGAAACATTAATGTCAAAGACCCTGGATATGAAGACAGTCTGACTGTAGCAACTGGCCTACCTGAAGCCATAGTTCAGGTAGAAACATTCATCAACACTTTTGTAATTATCTGGTTTTCCCTCTTCACTGTAGAGAAAGACTGCATGTAATCAGTGGACACCACACCACTCATTTTTATTACAGCACACGTGGTATAATTGTTAACTATAGAATATATGTCATTAATATTGTTAGCTGAGAGAGAGCACTAATATAGCCAAAGAAAATGGATGAAATGTGCAAAAAGTAGTTTTCAATGCATTATATTTAAGGGACACGATAAGTCTTGAACATATTGATAAACTGACTGAAATGTATAAACTCGACTCCAGGGTGCAACAGAAATAAATAGTAATACTTTTTTTTGGCTAAATAAAGTTTTAGTTTAAATGATTTAATAACTCATAACTATAGTTCAAATCACCTGGTGGTGTGCAGCTTTCATGGAAATGTACACAAATAAAATGAATAAATAAAAGGGAATCTCACTTATTCTAATGTCTGTCACTGTGTGTATGTTTTACAGGCTATCAAAAAACGATTTGCATCCGTCTTGGAAAGCAACGATGCAATGCTGGCAGCCGTCACACTTCCCAAGTTTAAGTTACGCTGGGTGAGAGACCAGAGGAAGAAAGAGATGGTCAAGGGAATCCTGGCAGTAGAGTGTCACAAGTTTCTCCCTGGCCCTGAGCAGCACCAGCCAGGAATCCTGTGTCTCCGACAACGCCACCAGACAGGCTCCTCCAAAGACAAAGAGCAGGACTTTTTTTGCTTTGGAGGATGATGATGAAACTTTCAGCACTGTGGAAACTGAGGGTAATGGCCTACTTGAAAACAGCAGAAACAGGCATGGAGATTCTCAAAAATTTCCCCACAATAACGGCAATTTGTCTGAAGCTAAATGCAGCTACCCCATCCAGTTGCACCAGTTGAGAGACTCTTCAGTCTGGGAAGTCTGGTACTGTCTCCAAAGAGGAACAGGCTGTCTGACAAAAGGTTTGAGAAGCTGCTTCTCATGAGGTACAACCACTGGTTCGAAAGCTAAACCTCCACTCAAACATTAATTCAGGTCTTTGCCAATAAGCACTTTTTGTTGTTTTGATTAACTAGGCCCACATTTGTTATCTGTGTGTGTGTGCCACAGTGACACAACAGCACTTTAATTTCTGTTATATATATATTACAAAACACTTATTGTATGCTTGCTGGACTTCATACTTGAACTAAAGGAAAAACACTGACTTTTTGTATACTTATTTGGTTGGACTACAACAGCAGTGGCCTCTATATGGTGCTGAAAGCACTTTAATTTTTGGACTTTGATTTTGAACAATATATTCAGCTTACTCCATTAGTTTCAGAAAAGCCGGCATACAACTCTTATTTTATGGTATTGCTTGTAGATTTCATTTTTGAGGAGCTGATGTTTTTTGTTTTAATGCATTTATGGTTGTCTTGTCTGTACCAGCATTTGGTGTGAAAGTACATAATTTTTTCCAACTTGATTCTGAATAATATATTCAGATTGTATTTGATCTTGGGAATGTTAGTGTGTGTATTGTTGAGTGTGTTCAGATCCACCATAACAGGTTACAGCTATGTTGTGTTAATTATGGCAGACTAGACCTGTAGATTGCAGGCAACTAAAGTTTTGTCAGTTTGTTCTGGCCTGAAATAAATTGGCACTTTGAAACATATCTTTGTGTTTGTGTTTGTATAGACCACATTGCTTAGCAGAGTAATAATAATAATAATAATCTTTGATCTCAAAGTAATGATAAACCTGTGAGTTGGATGTAGAAGAGTCGGAATCAATATAGATTTTTTTTATTTTATAAAGAAAATTGTAAATGAACATGGTAAAAAAACTGTAAATTATAGTGTCCGTCCAAAACATATGTTGTACTTATAGTGAAAACTAACCTTGGGTGATGGGTTAGTAGACTAAAAGCTTTAGGAATCCAAAAGTACAACATATAATAAGTACCCTGTATCAAGATTGATGCAAAACAAGTGATATTTGACCGTTTTAGACAGATTAGCAAAAAGAACCTCTTCTGGGGCCATTTGGGTGGATTTTCCATATCTCTGGCCCCCCTTCTTCGATTTTGACATGTGACATCTCTTTCTGACCGTCAGAGCCAATAGAATCGAAGGGAAATCGTCCCGCACACACTCATGTTAAAAAAGAAGATGGCTTCTTCGCGCATTCAATGAAGCTTCAGAGTTTAGGAATGGCCTGCTCTACTCTTTTAAAACGGAATTACAGTTTTATTGCTTATAGATTATCAGAACATTTCAAAGGGGACACAGCCACATTGGATATTAACCTATGGATTAACTACATCACCGTTGTTATCGTTTTAATGCCATTGAAGACCAGTTTTGACCAGAGAAAACCAAGGTAAGCCATTTTAGCATTGTAGGCTACCTAGCACTACATGTTTTGATGTACGCTTTTGTTGATAATGTCGCAAGTTTGTATCTTTCAGTGTTGAGGTGGGCACCGTTAGATTCTGTGTCTTTACGATCATAAACGATGTGGTGGATGTCCATCTAGGATAAGTAATAAGGGAGCTAGGAGTGATTTTCGGTGCAGTAATATAGGTTAGCATTTTCCGCTGGGGCTAATTCAGAGGCTCACTGTTAGCATTGTGTGTATTTAAATGAAAAATATCATTTAAATGAGTTTTTTCCCGTTATATGGATATAAAATATTTATTAATATGTATTATTTTATTAAATATGACGGTTACTTAGACGTTGTTTCATGCAAATGACGCGATTTCGGGCGCGGAACCGGGTCCATGGGGCCTAAGAGGTTAATGGGAGCTTTTTGTTTTTTTGGGAGCCCTTTTTTTAAAGTAACGAAAACGTTACTTTTCACAGTAACGCGTTACTTTTTGGTGTAAGTAACTAGTAAAGTAACTGAGTTACTTTTGAAATGAAGTAACTAGTAATGGTAACTAGTTACTGGTTTTCAGTAACTAGCACAACACTGCTGAGGACAAACGGGCTAGACAACCGACGCCGGCTTCCCCTGCTCCCAACTATCCTTCTCTCCAATGTTCAATCCCTACGGAACAAATTGTACGAATTGGATGCTTGTGCTAAATTCAAGCGAGATTAGAGGGACGCGTGTCTGCTGGCATTCACTGAGACGTGGCTGAAAGCCTCGGACAGCAACGAGGACCTACACATCAGCGGTTTTGGGTACCCTGTTCGGATGGACCGGTCGCCTGTCATAACAAACAACTCCCGCGGGGGTGGACTATGCTTTTATATCAACAAAAGGTACTGTAATTCCTTCACAGTTCGGGAGGAAATATGTACTCCGGATCTTGAACTGTTATCCATTTCGCTTCGCCCCTTCTACTTGCCTAGAGTGTTCCCCTAGCTGTTTTTCACTATTGTTTACATTCACCCACGGGCAACGCCTCAGCAGCCACCCAGCTGATTGAGGAAGTTACTAACCGACTGGACTCCCTCTCCCCCGATGCTCCTACATTTATTTTAGGAGATTTTAATCACTGTCAGGTAAATAAGACCTTAAAAACATACGAGCAATATGTCACATGTCCTACAACTTTAAATAAATCCACGATTGACTTATGTTACGGCACGGAGCCTGGTGCGTTCAAGTCCCTGACCATGCCCCCTTTTGGAGTTTCATACCACACGAGCGTTCTTCTGGTGCCAATCTACAAACCCATCTGCAGAAAACAAGTGTGCACAAAAAAAACTGTGAAATGTTGGACAGAGGAAAGTATTTCCACCTTACAGGCATGTTTGGACTGCACGGATTGGGATGTGTTTTATAGCTCATGCTCTGATCTCAATGAACTGACGTCAACTGTCTCATCCTACATATCATTTTGTGTGGAGTCTAACATTCCTTGTAAAGACATTATCGTCTTCCCTAATAATAAGCCGTGGGTCACGAAGGAACTAAAGAGTGTTATAATAGAAATAAACGTATATATATTATACTGGAAACAGTCAGGACAAAAAAGAAATTAACAGAGAATTAAGAAATGAGATAAGAAAAGCTAAAATAGCTTATAGAGATAAAGTGGAACTCAAATACAGCAGTGGAGATCTTCGGGAAGCCTGGAGGGGAATCAAATCAATGTCCTCCATCTCCCAGGGTAACAACAATGACAGGGCTAGGAATCCCATTAACATTGAGGGAACAAATGAGGCAGACCTCCCCAATGCTTTTAACATTTTTTATTCTTGATTCGAGAAAAATGATTTCTCCATAAACACCTCAACCCTTAGAGAGTCTCTCTCACCTATATCAGACATAGTGTTAGAAATTAAAATCAATGTTTTTAATGGCATAAAGTACCTTAAACATACCGTCAGTTTAAATGCTGTTTTATACTGAAAAACCAGAAGTTCTTGTGCACAACCAGTTGTTAAGCTTTTATTCTGAAAATCCTTCATCTCCAGTTAGCATTTAGCATGTGGCTAATATACCATTTACTATAGAGGGTGAATTTAGTAGCGATATGACACGGAGTGTTGCACACCGAAACCTACTGATTTCAACACTACAACTATAGACGTCGAGATATTATTATTGTTGAATATTAAATGAAGGTACAGTTTATTTGAATACGTTATTGTTTACAGATGTGGGTAGCATAGATCAGAGTAACACCTACGTCACTTCCGGGCAAAAATTACGGCCCGCCCACTTTTGGGGGAAAACAACGCTGTCATTTGAATGGCGGTCAATACAAATTCTGAAGTTTTTACCAATCCGATCAAATTTTTTTGAAAACCGTGGATTTTTGGATCTTCAAAGAGCTCGATTACGATGGCCAGTCAGGCAAACAATTACATTCGATCATTGGAAATCGACAATCGGTCTCGATATATGGTTAAATTAAAATCAGCCCAGGCGAGCCTGTAATTTTTCCAGCTGTTACTCTCATGAGCGAGGCGGAACATAAAGCCAAAAAGCTGCACCTCAAACATAAAAAATAATCAAGAGTTCAGTGTTTCTGTACTTCCTCTAAGAAGAAAGGACAGTAACAGAAGAGCTCTGTGGCTTCAGGCTCGATCGCCATTCAAATGACAGCGTTGTTTCCCCCAAAAGTGGGCGGGGCCGTAAAGTCATGTAGATCAGTGGTTCTCAAACTTTTTTCAATCATGTACCCCCTTTGAAAAAAAAATTCAGCCAAGTACCCCCTTTTCAGCGCAAAAACTATTTGTTAAGGAAAACATGCCTATATAAAGAGGTACAGTACAGCGCTGCACCATCAGTGTCTGATTTATTAAAACAACAACATTGTAACTGAGAAACACTTAAAGGTGGGGTAGGTACGTTTCAGAAACCGGCTCGAGTGCACTAAAATTTGAAAGTACACAGCCGAAAAGAATCCGCCCCTTCTTTCAGACTTCCTTACAGAGCACCTCCTCCAACACACATGAACGCGCACATGACGTCAGCAGACTGGTGAAAGTGGCCGCCTGTCGCTGGCGAGTCATTGAAGTACTGCTGCAATGCACGCCTAATGACGGCACGCCCAGTGAGGGCACGAGATACATTTGTGCGTGCACGAGATGGAAGGCTGACAGACAGGGTGGCAATCCGGGCCGGCTAAACGGATTGGTTGTACTTTTTACAGTATTACGGCTTCCACAGATGACATTTTTTTATGGATTTTTTTTGTCAAAGCACTTAAGATATTCATTGCTATCGGGATGTTAAGAGGATTCCATGGAATATAAAAAAAAGTGTATCTCGAGCCGGTTTCTGAAACTTACCTACCCCACCTTTAAATGCTAAATTTCAAATATTTACAATCCATCACTAAATTCATGGCAAACCAATTTGAACATCATGCAATAACACTAAGACAACATTAGTTAGTGTAGTAGTTGAACTGATCTTTTTAATAAGTTGTACTTACAATTTAGTGAGAAACATGGGCTTGTGCTTCACTGAGGATCTTTGTTATTCTGACAGGGAGGCAAACTGCAGTTATTACACTTCGAGTTTTGAAATATGTGTAACTCTGTTAATATAAAACCCACACTGCTCAAACTTCCTTACTTTTTGTAAAATTGGTATATTTATTTATTTAGGAGCATGGGGAATGAAGAGAAAAATATATATGAGCATTTTATGAGCATGGGATTTTGACCCCTCATATAAATAATGCTGCGCTATACTCTGCGGCCACACGCTGTTGCCAAGCAACGCTTATTGTTTAGGTGTCCTTTGATAAGCAGGCAGTCATATACTTAACTAGAACTAGCTAGATCTGATAGATTTGGACATAAACGCGAGTGAAGTATAACCGGACACGAGAGAGAGAGATCAGATATCAGATCAGCTGCTGCTGACGGATGTGAGGGATTCATTTTGTCTTTACTCCTAAGTGTCAAAGAATAATTCTCCTTACTCCTAAGATATTTGACCTTTCGTCCTGTTGACGTTTTACGACCAAGCCGAAGTCTGTTATCTGTCTTAAGGAATGGGAACGGTCAGCTGTGACTGACCTTACCAGTTTTATGACCGGTCAACTCTCGGTCATAGAGTCAGATCATGTGATTCAGTGCCCCCCAGGTGTTCACAGATGCTTTCCCCAATATGGGGGTTGACTCTGAGTGAAGCTAATTAAAGGTCTGCCAAGATGAGAAGAGATTCAGATTTGACATGGCAACCCACCCGTGCAGTCAGAACCTTTGACTGTGTGACTTGTGATGTGAATTTCTCTGGCCGATACTTGTATTAAATCTCAGTGTTTGACATCAGAACTCCTGCTCGTCCTGTGTCTCCTTCATGAGTCGGTGACTCCAGATGCATTGCTACACAGAAGTTTTCTCCACAACGGAGAACACGCAGCTCTGCATGATCACAGCTCCGCCGCTGTGACGGACCGTTGAGTGGAGCAAAATTAAATACACAGTTAGACCTAACACACTTAGCTGGTTTATGTATTCTGGATCTAGCTAAACTAGTTATAAATATATGTATTCTTTACTGTCGGGTCACTTATTACAGGTTCAGCGAGCTGCACGAGACTGACGGGCTGTCAGGAGAGGGAGAGGAAAAGAGAGCACACCGTTTATTTTTTCCATTTTATTATCCAGAATTACTGTAAACCTTTGAATAAAGTAGTTAATCTACTATTAGTAGTTTGTTTAAATGCATTACTTATGTTGTTTTTTGCAGTACTCCAACGTACCCCTAGGGTTCCGCGTACCAGTGAGAACCACTGACGTAGATGTTACTCTCATCTATGAAAATCGATCGCCAACTGCTATATTTAACCATATATCGAGCCTGATCGTCGATTTCTAATGGATTAATGCAATTGTTTGCCTGTCTGGCCATTGGAATCGGGCTCTTTGAAGATCCAAAAGTCTCCGGTTTTCTTACATTTCTGATCGGATTGGCAAAAACATCAGAATTTGTATTGACCGCCGTTCAACTGACAGCGTTGTTTTCCCCCAAAAGTGGGCGGAGCGGTTATTTTTTCCCGGAAGTGACGCATTTGGTACTCTCATCTATGTGACAACATCCGGAACTACCGGAAACCAAAATACTGTCAAGTATTTCCTGTATTTTGTATTGATTTCAGCGTTTGAAATGTATTTAGATGAAAAGTCATGAAAGAGATTAGGAGGAGAAGAGGCGTGTCTAGTTATACAATGAATGTAAAATGTCAAAATCCTCCGTTTAACGCAATATCGGACACAGAAGAACGAGGGGGAAGTCTCCTACGTCACCACAGTCCCTAGAGAGGAGGAGGAAACAGCCAGCAAGCGGGAAGGACGAATGCTTGTGAGCTCCCTTTTGCACGGCCACCACAGGAAGAGGAAGCTGCAGCCTTTCTCTCCTGACTGAACAATCATCTGTTTGTAACATTACCGTGCCATATTTGTAATTAAAGTAACCATTTGAACCTTCTCAGAGACTCCATTTAGTCTCCTTTTAAAGCTTCTCTCCTGGACGCGAGAATAACGAACACAGCATAACAATAGTCATTGAACAGGATGATGTTAGGAATCTCTTAAAACAAGTCAATATGAGGAAGGCCCCAGGTCCTGACCATATTTGTGGGCGTACACTCCAGTATTGTGCTAGCGAACTCTGTGGTGTTTTCCAGCATATCTTCCAATTGTCACTTGAGAATAGCCAAATTCCTGAAATGTGGAAATCCTCAACTGTAATTCCCATCCCTAAGAAGCCTCATCCTAAAGTCCTCAATGACTTCAGACCGGTGGCTTTAACGTCATTGGTAATGAAAATGTTTGAAACAATTGTTAAAGGCCTTGTCATGTCAGTAATAGGTGGTGAACTTGATCCACTACAATTTGCGTATTAGGTAGGGAGAGGCGTAGAGGATGCAAAGCTTTTTATACTGCACACCCTCCACAAACACCTTGAAAAGCCACAAGCCCATGCCAGGCTTTTGTTTGCTGACTTTTTTTCAGCATTTAACACAATGCAGCCGCATCTCCTGGTGGAGAGCCTATTATGTCATTTTAAACTGCCCGATCAACTTGTTTTATGGATTTTAAACTTTCTAACTAATAGAGAGCAGAAGGTGTCTGTCAATGGACGCCTCTCTGACTATGTCATCTCTTCCACGGGCTCGCCTCAAGGATGCGTTCTTTCGCCCCTACTTTTTATAATGTACACTGATAAATGCAGGAGCATGCAAGACAACAGCTACCTGGTTAAATTCTCTGACGATACCGCCCTCTTGTCCCTCCTTAGCGGCTCAGAATCAGGCCACGAGTGTGCTCTTGCCGATTTTATTTCCTGGTGTGATGACAGTTTTCTGGATTTAAATGTCTCCAAAACCCAGGAATTGATCATTGATTTTAGACGTCACAAGGATGTTCCTAAGGAGTGCATCATACACAATGACAAGGTAGAAATTGTCACATCATACAAATACTTGGGCACCATTTTCGATGACCACCTCACATTTAATGTGAATACTGAGTGTATTGTGAAATGGGGTCAACAGAGAATGCACCTTCTTCGCAAACTGAACTCTTTCTCTGTCAGGCCTTTCATTCTTTGTCGTTTTTACCAAGCATTCATTGAGAGCCTTATTTGTTTTTCTTTTATCTGCTGGTTCCATAGCCTTACACTGAAAGACAGGAACAGCCTGAACAGCATTGTTAAAACCTGCTCCAAGATCATCGGCGTGAAACAGAGAGACTTAAATTCCTTCTGTAACCAACAGATTCTGCAGAAAGCAGAGAGCATTCTGAACTCTCCAGGTCATGTACTTTCACATGAATTTCGTCTGTTGCCATCAGGGCGTAGATATGCTCTACCTGATCAAAGGACTAATCACTTTTCTAAATCATTCATCCCTTCTGCACTCAAACTTTTAAATTCTTGAAAAGGCTTTTAACTTGATTATTTATTTATTTATTTATTATTGTGATGCTTTGAACTATTTATAGTATCAATTGGAATTATCCACATCTGTGCTCCCGGGTGTATCTGTGTGTTTTCTTCTTGTATGTTCCTGCCTGTGTACATGACATAAGCGGCTGCTCATAACCAATTGCCCCTTACGGGATTAATAAAGTTGTTGATTGATTGATTGATTGATTGTAGATCCTTTCTGACTCAGTGCGATCTACACTTTAAGTTAATGCCCTACATATATAGCTCTGATTATGCTCAGATCGCATTTATCATTTCATCTGTCCGGCCGTGCGGCTGCATTGGCTACGGCGGAGTGGGAGAAAAATTCTGCAACTTTCAACTCAGTCTCTCAGTTCATCCACTCGTCTAAAAGAGTGTTTGCACATCACACACCAGCTGTAGAGAGCGCACAGAATTTGACATACATTCAGCAAAATCAACGCAGAGTGGCAGATTATGCAATTGAGTTCCGCACTATGGCTATTGATTGCAGTTGTAATTATTCAGCGTTAAGGGACATATTTCGGAACGGACTATCAGAGAAAATGAAGGATCATTTATTGCTTATGGATCCTCCCACAGACTTAGAAGCTATGGTAGCGGCTGCTATTAAGATTGACAATCGTATCTGTGAGAGGGATAGAGAAAGAAAGAAGACTGCAGTTTCGTCCAGCGGAACCAGGGGGTTCTCACCTGTTTTTCAGCCTGTCCGGAGGACATCATTCGGCTCGTCACCTGCTTCAGACGCCACAGCGCCCCCCATTGACTCGGAGGAGCCGATGCAGGTTGGCAGGGCCAGAATCTCACCGGAGGAGGCAAGATGTTTCTACTGCGGTCAACAGGGTCATCAACAAGCCATGTGTCCAGTAAAAGAACAGGCTCGCCAGTGAAAGGGAAGACACTGGTGAGCCAATCTGACCTTTTTGACTTCCCTCCACGCACATTAACTCAAGTTATGCTATGTGAAGGTAATCAGGTTATTGAACAGGGGGCACTTGTAGATTCTGGAGCCGATGAGAGTTTTTTGGATAAAGAGCTAGCTCTTAGGCTTAACCTGACGTTGACGCCATTACCTTCGCCGTTAAAAGCGAACACGTTAGATGGGCGCCTACTATTCACAGTGACTCATTGCACCACACCTGTAAGAATGACAATCAATGACACTCATGTTGAGAAAATAGTTTTTCATGTGTTTAAATCAGCTCAACACCCGATCATTTTAGGTTACCCTTGGTTACTTTTGCACAATCCTGTCATCGATTGGCGGTCAGGAAAAGTACAAGATTGGGGAATGTTGTGTAAACAGAAGTGTTTACACGATCAGAGTAAGTTGGTACTGGTGATGATCTCCACTTCTAAAGCAGACTGTCACAACAAACCTCTTTCTGACTATGTTTCTGATTACCCTGATTTATCAAAGGTCCCCACATGTTATCATGATCTAAAGGAAGTCTTTAGTAAAGCTAGGGCGAGTGCACTACCACCCCATTGGCCTTATGATTGTGCTATAGACTTGTTGCCAGGATCAACGATTCCCAAGGGCCATCTGTACTCCCTGTCAGCTCCAGAAAAGGGGTCCATGAAGGATTACATCGACACCTCACTCAAGGCAGGACTCGTCCGACCGTCTTCCTCTCCTGCTGGAGCGGGCTTCTTCTTTGTGAAGAAAAAAGATGGTTCTCTCCGTCCCTGCATTGATTACAGTCCACTGAATGACATCACGGTAAAAAACAGATACCCCCTCCCTCTCATTGACTCTACTTTTGACCTATTGCAGGACGCTAAAGTGTTCACAAAACTGGATTTATGCAACGCTTATCATCTGGTAAGAATAAGGGAGGGGGATGAGTGGAAAATTGGAATTAATACCCCAACAGGACATTACGAGTACCTCGTAATGCCTTTCGGGTTAGCTAACGCCCCAGCAGTTTTCCAGGCGCTGGTCAATGATGTACTCAGGGAGTTTTTGAACGTGTTTGTCTTTGTGTATTTGGATGACATTTTAATCTTCTCTCCTGATAAGGAGACTCATGTGCAACATGTCCACCAAGTACTACAGCGCCTACTGGATAATCACCTGTTCGTAAAAGCAGAGAAGTGTGAATTCCATGCATCAACTGTCATTCCTGGGGTTCATCATTTCTCCTGGAAAAATCCTGATGGATCCTGCAAAGGTCAGTGCAGTTGCAGACTGGGCCACCCCCACCAATAGGAAGAAGGTGCAGCAGTTTTTGGGGTTTGCTAACTTCTACAGACGATTTATTAGGAACTTTAGCTCTGTTGCTGCTCCCCTTCATGCACTGACCTCACCAGGGGTTAACTTTGTGTGGGGCCTCAGGGCCGAGGAGGCTTTTAATGAGTTAAAAAGAAGGTTTACCACAGCTCCCATACTGACTGTTCCTGATCCTCAACGACAGTTTGTTGTGGAGGTGGATGCCTCCAATGATGGGATGGGGGCCATTCTCTCACAGAGAATGGCTGGGGATCATAAGATGCATCCTTGTACCTTTTTGTCTTGCAAACTATCTCCCGCAGAGAGAAACTACAATGTCGGAAACCGAGAGCTGTTGGCAGACAAAATGGCTCTGGATGAGTGGAGGCACTGGCTTGAAGGGGCGCCACAGCCGTTCTTGGTTTGGACTGACCACAAGAACCTTCAATACATCCGCAAAGCTAAGAGGTTGAACTCACGCCAGGCCCAGTGGCAACTTTTTTTCAACTGTTTTGACTTTACATTGTCTTTCAGACCCGGGTCCAAGAATGGCAAACCTGACGTCCTCTCACGCCTCCATGACCCAGAGCCCATGGCCAAGGATCCAGAGCCAATCCTTCCACTCTCCCGTGTGATTGGGGTGGTGACATGGCCTATAGTAGATCAGGTGAACCATCGCAATGGTGAGGGGCCGAAACCTAGTGGCTGTCCATTGGACAGGCTATTCGTATCTGAATCCATGCGGTCACAGGTTATTCATTGGTCTCACACATTACTGCTCACTTGTCATCCAGGGGTCAAGCGGACCGTATTCGTCGTTCGACAGAGGTTTTGGTGGCCTTCCTTGGTTAAGGATGTCTCCGAATATGTGGCTGCCTGCGTAGTTTGTGCCAGGAACAAGACGTCATACAAATCACAGATGGGACTGCTGCAGCCTCTCCCCTTTCCCAGTATGCCCTGGTCTGACATTTCATTGGATTTTGTCACGGGTCTTCCTCCATGCAAGGGTAACACCACTGTCCTCACTGTAGTGGACAGGTTCTCTAAGATGGTCCATTTTATTGCCATGCCAAAGTTGCCGTCAGCTAAAGAGACTGCTCAGGCGTTATTGACTCATGTTGTCCGTATTCATGGTATTCCCAGAGACATTGTGTCAGATCGAGGTCCTCAGTTTTCCTCCAGGTTCTGGAAGGAGTTTTGCACCCTCCTGGGAGCGTCCGTCAGCCTCACCTCAGGTTATTGTAACGACTGAATGAACACAAGTGGAGGACTCAATAGCACGACTCGGAGACAGAGGATTAGGATGCAAAAAGGTCTTTATATCCAAGGTTCGGTACACGGGAATCAGATACTAGAAAAACACTGCTGGAACGCTAGGAATAACAAAGACGAACTGGCACTGAAGGGACTGTGGATGCAGACTAAATAGACAGAGGGAGAGATGATAATGGGGCACAGGTGAGGCTAATTAGGGAAGGGAAGCAGGTGGAGTTCAATCAAGGGCAGGAAAGCTGAGACTGAAATGAGAGGAACACAATGAGAACAGGAACAATAACAAAAACATCAGCATGCTGGCTAAACCCTTACAGTACCCCCCCCCCCCCCCTCTAGGGACGGCACCTGACGTCCCAGGTTGTTCAGGATGTTGACGTTGAAAGTCTTGGATGAGGTCCTTACTGACATTACTGGTGGAGACCCATGACCTCTCCTCAGGACCGTAGCCCTCCCAGTCAACCAGGTACTGACGTCCCCGGCCTCTAGGTCGAACTGCCAAGAGGCGTTTCACAGTATATACAGGTCCACCATCAATAAACCGGGGGGGTGGAGGGGGTCTGGAGGTGGGGACCAGTGGACTCACTTTAACTGGTTTGATGCGTGACACATGGAATGTAGGATAGGCCCTCAAGGATCGAGGTAGTCGAAGCCGTACTGCCACAGGATTTATGACCTTGGATACCGGGAAGGGACCCACAAAACGAGGAGCCAGTTTGCGAGACTCCACTCGAAGGGGCAGGTCTCGAGTAGAGAGCCACACACTTTGTCCAGGTTGGTAGGCAGGAGCAGAGATACGTCGGCGATCGGCCATCCTTTTATAACGGGCTGAACTCCGTAGTAGCACCTGGCGGGCCCGGCTCCAAGTGCGATGACATCGGCAGATGAGGGCTTGTGCAGATGGAACACTGACCTCCTTCTCCAGGTCGGGGAACAATGGTGGTTGGTATCCATTGGCACACTGAAAAGGTGAGAGACCAGTAGCAGAACTAGGCAAAGTGTTGTGTGCGTACTCCACCCAAATCAGATGCGTGCTCCACGTGGCAGGGTTCTGAGACACCAGGCAGCGTAGACAGGTCTCAAGCTCCTGATTCAGCCGCTCCGTCTGGCCGTTAGACTGCGGATGATGTCCAGAAGAGAGGCTGACTGTGGCACCGATGAGTGAGCAGAAAGCCTTCCAAAACTGTGAGGTAAACTGTGGGCCCCGGTCTGACACAACATCCCTAGGGAAACCATGGAGACGGAAAATATGGAACAACACTGCCTCTGCTGTCTCTCTGGCAGATGGCAATTTAGGCAGCGGGACAAAGTGGACCATCTTCGAAAATCTATCCACAATTGTCAAAATAGTGGTGTTACCTTGAGACGGCGGCAACCCTGTGACGAAATCCAACGAGATGTCAGACCAGGGGCGATGTGGCACTGGGAGCGGGCGCAGAAGACCAGAAGGGGGCTGACGGGAAGTCTTGTTCCGGGCACAAACTGAACAGGCTGCCACGTACTCCTTGACCGACCTCTCCATGGAGGGCCACCAGAACCGCTGCTTAATGAAGAACATGGTGCGGCGAACACCAGGATGGCAGGAGAGGAGGGAAGTATGTGCCCAGTGGATGACCTGTGAGAGAAGAGGGTCAGGAACAAACAACCGGTTCTGTGGGCAACCGTCGGGAACCAAAACATTAGCACTCGCCTGCCTGACCCTCTCCTCAATGTCCCATGTGACTGCCCCCACTACACAAGAGGGGGGAATGATTAGTGAGGGAGTGCGAGGAGCTGGATCGGAATCAAACAGGCGGGATAGAGCATCAGCTTTAGCGTTCTTAGAACCGGGACGGTATGACAGGGTGAAGTTGAATCGGGTAAAGAATAGGGCCCACCTGGCTTGTCTGGAGTTGAGGCGTCTTGCAGATCTGATGTACTGAAGGTTCTTATGATCGGTCCAGACTAGGAAAGGGTGCTCAGTTCCCTCCAGCCAGTGGCGCCACTCCTCCAAAGCCACCTTAATTGCCAACAGCTCCCTGTTACCCACATCATAGTTTCTCTCGGCTGGGGAGAGTTTCCGAGACAGGAAAGCACAGGGGTGGAGCTTGTTGTCCTTCTTTGACCTTTGAGAGATGACTGCCCCAACGCCCACATCTGAAGCGTCCACTTCGACCACAAACTGCTGAAGTGGATCAGGAAGCGTGAGAATAGGGGCTGAAGTGAAGCTCTTCTTAAGCCTCTGAAAAGCCTGTTCTGCTAGGGGGGACCATTGGAACTTCACCTTGGGGGAGGTTAAAGCATGCAGTGGGGCAGCCACAGAACTATAGTTTCTGATGAAACGTCTGTAGAAATTTGCAAAGCCCAAAAATCGTTGCATGAGTTTCTGATTGGAAGGTGTAGGCCACTCAGTGACTGCACTAACCTTTGCTGGGTCCATCTGAATGCTGTTCTCCGAAATGACAAATCCCAGGAAAGAGACTGTGGAGACGTGGAACTCGCACTTCTCTGCCTTCACAAAGAGTAGATTATCCAAGAGACGCTGCAACACCTGGCGGACATGTTGGATGTGGGTCGTCTCATCCGGAGAAAAGATGAGAATGTCGTTGAGGTAGACAAAAACAAACTGGTTGAGCATGTCACGGAGAACATCATTAACCAGAGCCTGGAAAACAGCTGGAGCATTGGTTAACCCAAATGGCATTACGAGGTATTCGTAATGGCCACAAGGGGTGTTGAAAGCAGTCTTCCATTCATCCCCCTCCCTTATCCTTACCAAATGATAAGCATTTCGAAGATCAAGTTTAGTAAAAATCTTTGCATCCTGTAATAGTTCAAAGGCTGAAGAGATAAGAGGAAGGGGGTACCTGTTCTTTATGGTAATGTCATTTAGCCCTCTGTAGTCGACACATGGACGAAGAGTCTTATCCTTCTTGTCGACGAAGAAGAAGCCTGCTCCAGCCGGAGAGGAGGAAGGCCGAATTATCCCGGCAGCAAGGGAGGAGTCAATGTATTTCTTCATTGTTTCCCTTTCGGGGCCAGACAAGGAGTAGAGATGTCCCTTAGAGGGAGAGGTCCCAGGGAACAAGTCAATGGAGCAGTCATAGGGTCGATGGGGAGGCAGGGTGGAAGCACGAGTCTTATTGAAAATCTCCTTCAGGTCCCGGTAACAGGTGGGCACCCTGCTAAGATCCGGAAAATCAGAGTCTGCTGCAGCTTGGAGAGGGGTAGAGACAGCAGTAGTTAGGGCAACAGTCACATGGGTGGAGGGCAGAGCTCTCTCTGGAGCAGGAGCAGAAGGGAAACATGTGGCCAAACAATCCTTATGCCAACCCAAAACTCTCCCGGTGGACCAGTCCATGTGGGGATTGTGTTTTACCAGCCATGGGTAGCCCAAAATAAGAGGGTGTGAAGGAGAGTTAAAAAGATGAAAACTCAGGGATTCAGTGTGGCCGTTAGCGATGATTAGTTTAAGGGGCCGAGTACGGTGAGTGACTCGGCACAATAAACGTCCATCCAGAGCCTTTGCTACAAGAGGCCTCAACAGGGGAACAAAATTAAGTCCAAGTCTCTTGGCTAATCTCCAATCAATGAAACTCTCATCTGCTCCGGAGTCAATTAGAGCAGCATGCGACAAAGTCTGAGTAGGAGTAATTAGCTGAGCAGAGGTGAGAGTACGAGAGGGACTAAAAGAAACAGTTCGACTCACCAGGACCCTCCTACTTACTGATGAGCCTGGTCTTTTACTGGGCATCTGGCTACAAAGTGACCCCTCTGTGAGCAGTAAATGCACCTCCCCTCCCGTAGGCGGCGCTGGCGCTCCTCAGGAGTCAGCTTTGCTCTTCCCAACTGCATGGGTTCCTCCTGGGCAGTAGGCGGCGCTGGAGAGTCGGTCGTCTGGAAACGCTGCTTGGAGAAAAAAGGACTGGCCTGAGACTGCCCTCTCTGGCCTGGCGGAGAAAACACAGCTCTCGACTTCTCCCTTTCTCTCTCTACGAGGCGAGTGTCAATTCTTATTGCCATAGCAATGAAACTATCCAGGTCAGAGGGAAGCTCTAGAGGAGCCAACTGGTCCTTGATGGGGCCAGACAGTCCATGGCGAAAAGCGTCGAAGAGGGATGAATCATTCCAGCCGCTGTCTGCAGACAAAGTGCGGAACTCCACGGCGTAGTCGGAGACACGTCTCCCTCTCTGGTGTAAATCCATTAGAGCTCTCGCTGCTTCCCTGCCTGGAGTTGTGTGATCAAATACTTTGCTTAAAGTCTCTGTAAAACCTCTCAGGGAATTACAGACTGGGGAATCTCGAGCCCACTCCGCCGTAGCCCACGCCTCCGCTCTGCCGGTGAGGTGGGAAACGATGTAGGCTACCTTAGCCCGTTCAGACTGGAAGGAAGCGGCTTGCAGCTCGAAGTGCAACCCACACTGGACCAGGAACGCACGACAGTTATCCGAGTCTCCGGAAAAACGCTCTGGTCTGGAGAGGTGAGGAACCGAAGGCAGCGGTGTCAGCATGGTGGCAGGAACAGGACCGGGAGCTGTAGCCGGATCCGACGCTGGAAGCGGAGTAGCAGAGCGTTGTGGATTGAGATGTGCCACCAGCTGCTGGATCTGATCTGCCAGCTGGCAAACCTTGCTGCCGATGGATGACTGGAAACCCTCCTGCCGATCCGACAATTCTCGTACTCCCTGGCAGACAGCGGTAAGTTGTTCATCTTGTAGGTTAAGACGAGCCCCCTGGGATCGAATAGCAGACCGCAAATTCTCAGAGTCGGCTGAGTCCATGGTTCTGGCCAGTTCGTACTGTAACGACTGAATGAACACAAGTGGAGGACTCAATAGCACGACTCGGAGACAGAGGATTAGGATGCAAAAAGGTCTTTATATCCAAGGTTCGGTACACGGGAATCAGATACTAGAAAAACACTGCTGGAACGCTAGGAATAACAAAGACGAACTGGCACTGAAGGGACTGTGGATGCAGACTAAATAGACAGAGGGAGAGATGATAATGGGGCACAGGTGAGGCTAATTAGGGAAGGGAAGCAGGTGGAGTTCAATCAAGGGCAGGAAAGCTGAGACTGAAATGAGAGAAACACAATGAGAACAGGAACAATAACAAAAACATCAGCATGCTGGCTAAACCCTTACAGTTATCATCCCCAGTCCAACGGACAGACGGAGCGGCTGAACCAGGAGCTGGAGATGTGCCTGCGCTGCCTGGTTTCTCAGAACCCTGCAACCTGGAGCGAGCATCTGCCATGGGTGGAGTATGCACACAACTCTTTGCCCACCTCTGCTACCGGTCTGTCTCCCTTTCACTGTGTCTTTGGCTATCAGCCTCCTCTATTCTCAGAAACTGAGAAGGAGGTGGTGGTGCCATCTGCTCACGCCTTAGTCAAAAGATGCCACCGTATCTGGGCTGCATGCAGCTCGTCGGGTCCTCCTGAGGAATTCGGCTCGGATGAAGACAGTGTTGGATCAACGGCGGCAGGCGGCACCTACATACAGACCGGGGCAGCCGAAATGTAATGTGTAAGAAGAAAGTGAAGAATTTAGATTGAAATTATACATGAACACTGGGAGCTTGAATGTTTGTGGTGAGAGGAGAAAAGAAAGTAAAAAGGCTTGGACAAGCAGCAGAATATTTTAACTGCAAACTTTTGAACTAACCTGATGGTGAATGATCTATCGCCATGACAACAGCATTTGATGATATCCCATAATACACTTAAATGTGTTGATGGCTGCATCGTTACCAAACCTGTTAAGTTTTGGGCCGTTTGGAGCATTTTCACTGAAGTTATGAGAAAACTGTGTTTCATGGCAAGCATTGTGTTGCCATGGCAACGTAATTTGAAGAAATCTCAAAACTGTCCCATAGATGTCTTCACGGCTGGACTGTTAGCACACATGTGAAGTTTGAGCACTTTTTGAACATTTTCATAGGAGTTATAGCGACCGGACCGTGTCCATTGGAGTTACAGCAACATCGTGTTTTATGGGATGCGTTTCCATGGAAACGGCATATGATGACACCCCATAATTGACGTAGAGTTGTTGAGGGCAGGACCATTAACCATTATCTGAAGTCTGCTGCTCTGAGCATGTCAGTTGGAGTTATGACATCATCGTGTTCCATGACACAGGTGTTTATATTTGAGCTAACGACATGTCCAGAGATCATAGGTTTCCATGGTGATCTGCAGTAGCCTAATCAGTGAGAGGAGAGCATTGTCATTGTTCTGAATGAGAGAAAAACCTCTTACATGTGAACGTTTTGTTGAAGAACCGTAACAGATATTGGTGACATTTCAAAGCGTGAAGCATGTCAAGGAACTTGAGCATCTGAAGTGTACTTTTTGTGTACTTTCGGGTAGGGCTGGGCGATTAGGCCTACAAATAAAATCTCGATTTTTTGTTCTAACTAATGGACAATTTTCGATTTAAACCTCGATTTTTTTCAGTTTTTATCTAAACAAACCAGACCAAGGCAACATTTAAATACATATTTTCTTTATTAACACAATACAAATAAATGAGATTACCAAGTAGTCTAGGCCTATGTGAACAAATCAGTTGTTCAAGAATAAAAAAAATAAAATAAAAACAGCACCACGGCACTTGGCTGTCATTAATGTGCAAAGATTTTTTTTAAATCAAACTGGAAAAAAAATCTCTTTTAGGCCATCCCTGAAAAAACTTGTAAAATCAAATACAACAAATAATAAATAATGATAATGAAATGAATAATAAAAAAATACCCTCAAACAAAATAACATCCCTTTAGCTTTCTAGGAAGTTGTCTACAGGTTTTTCGCGAGGAAGACAAGCCTGTCTACTGCCTCTGGCTTGAGGCATGCTCTTTGGCATGTTACAATGTTACCCCCGTACTGAAAACCCTCTCCGAGCGAAGGGGCACTTGTGGCAAGAATGGAGAGATATTTCTCGGCCAGATTACTCAGTCTTGGGAAGTTAGCTTCATGTAGCTTCCACCACTGCAGTGGGTCTGTATCAGGGTCTATCTCAGACGACAACAAATAGGATGACAGCTCAGCTTCAATTTTATCCTGCTTTGACTGGGAGGTAGACGACACTGTCAGTAGTGATGTGTCGGTCGCGAACGAGCCGGCTCTTTTAAGTGAACGACGGGAGCCGGTGTAGTTACCAGATGTGTTCGGGGTACCAGATATGTTCGGGTGTATTTCCGTCGAACTGTCATCCGTCATATCCATCTACTCACCTCCCTCTGCTCCCAGCGCTCTGCTGCCACACACCGGCCGTCTGCGGAACTGCAGCCGGAGGAACTCGATACAGCTTGTTATGTGTGTGTACTTGTGCACATAAATAATGTTTGCAGCCGGAGGAACTCGGTACAGCTTGTTATGTGTGTGTACTTGTGCACATAAATAATGTTTCTAATTATTTACAATTAAAACATATATATATATTATGCGTTACTTTAGCCAACACTTTTATAAGGCCACGAGATTAGATAATTACGAAATGTGTAGATAGAATACATATCTTTCAGGTTGTTATTTTGTCATTGTTTAATGTTTTATTTACCTTTGATTATTTGTATATAGTATCTGAACTTTGGAGAGGAGTTGGGAGACACACGACACATCAAATCGCATCTACAGATCAAGACGAAGCGAATGGAAGTACTCCTAGCGTGAACATGTTTGTGAAAACGTGTTCAAAGTCTCCGAAAATCCTAAAAATAAGATCATATTTGAATTCCCCATAAAAAAACACATCATTCAGTAAAAACAAGGCCCCACTGATCATCTGCTCCCTGATCTCTCTGCGAATTGAAAGTACTTATTGCTGTTGGTACCTGTACATGTGGATAGATATGTTGTTCTGTTGTTTATGTTTTTATGTCTTCATGTGGAACCTACTGCTGCAGGTCTCCCTTGAAAAAGATATCATTGATATCAATGGGATTTTAACTGGATAAATAAAGGTATTGAATTGAATGTCCAATGAAAACATATCCAAGTGTAACAAACATCCAGTATTAACCTTACTGTTTTTTTACTAACAGTAACCAACTAATAATTTTCATAAAGTGCATATTTATACCAAACTCACAATATATATATGTAATAAAACAATGCACAATGGTACACAGTATCCAAACTCTTTAGGCACTGGTCAGAAACATTCATGTAAAGCAGATACTGAATCCAATACTGGTAAAAACGTTGCAGAGATCAAATGTTTCCTTGTCTGAACGGAGAAACCTAATTTTTAAAACAACATTTTCAGTGTGTGATTTGAAATATAAGTTCTGATCAATAATAAAACCTAGATATGTGTAAGTAGTGACCCTTTCAATGTAAATGTCAGTCCCTTGAACAGTACAAATGTTGGGGAGAAAATAAGTTAACTTTTTGCCATTTGAGAATATCATGAGTTTGGAGTTGTCTGCATTTCATACTAACTTGAGTTGAGATAAATGGGATGGAATAACATCAAAGGCAAAACATAAACAACAGAACAACATATCTATCCACATGTACAGGTGCCAACAGCATCTGATTGTGTAGCATCCAACCAAGTTTTAAAAACATGTAGTGGTACTAGCTTGGTAATTTTCCATTCTTTTTGCAGACTGTTCCATGTCAGTGGAGCAGCAAATCTAAAAGCTTTCTTCCATAAGACAGTCCTAGCACATGGCACATTTAATAAAACCACAGCATGTGATCTCCGGCAATAAGTACTTTCAATCCGCAGAGAGATCAGGGAGCAGATGATCAGTGGGGCCTTGTTTTTACTGAATGATGTGTTTTTTATGGGGAATTCAAATATGATCTTATTTTTAGGATTTTCGGAGACTTTGCACACGTTTTCACAAACATGTTCACGCTAGGAGTACTTCCATTCGCTTCGTCTTGATCTGTAGATGCGATTTCATGTGTCGTGTGTCTCCCAACTCCTCTCCAAAGTTCAGATACTATATACAAATACTAAAAGGTAAATAAAACATTACACAAGGACAAAATAACAACCTGAAATATATGTATTCTATCTACACATTTCGTAATTATCTAATCTCGTGGCCTTATAAAAGTGTTGGCTAAAGTAACGCATAATATATATATGTTTTAATTGTAAATAATTAGAAACATTATTTATGTGCACAAGTACACACACATAACAAGCTGTACCGAGTTCCTCCGGCTGCAAACATTATTTATGTGCACAAGTACACACACATAACAAGCTGTATCGAGTTCCTCCGGCTGCAGTTCCGCAGACGGCCGGTGTGTGGCAGCAGAGCGCTGGGAGCAGAGGGAGGTGAGTCGACGGATATGACGGATTACGGATGCGACGGAAATACACCCGAACACATCTGGTACCTACACCAAGGCTGCAGTCGAATAGTCCAAAGATCAGCTCTTAAATTCTAACCCTATCGTCTATTCCTTGACCTCTGAGTGAAACGTCACGGGGTTAAGGGATAGTGGATAGGAGAATTCAAAAGGACTTAGGAGAAGAGACTTTAGAGTCTAAAGTAACGCTGTTTAGTTTAGTTTAGTTTTTACTGAAATTATCAAATAAAGTCAACATTTCACAGTCTTTACTGAGCTGTGTGGAGTTTGTTCAACTTTTAAAAGATGTGTAATGGTGATATACACAGTGATAGATGTTAAGGACTAACGTTTATAATAAATACATTTGTTTTGATTTTAAGATCTTTTCATAGTTCATACAATCTTTGGGATCATTAGTGTCAGAGAATATTCTGCTTAGTGTCTGTGCAAGAGAGCATTTTAGTCTTTCACATGGGTCTGCTATAACTTAGAGCAGGGCATAGGTTAAAGGTCCCGCCTTCCTGTTGGGGGAAGTGTGGCCGACTGTGCAGATGACGTTAATAGACTGTCTTTGTCTCTGAAACCATGTGTTGTTAATTATGATCAGAAAGAGGCGCAAACAGAGGCTCCTCCTGGACCCGCTGGGTAGATTTGCGCTGGGTTTTCTGTGTAACGTCAGTGTTGTCAGGGGATTTCTCAAAGAACGTTGTGGAAATGCCTTGGACTCACCCACGGCCGTGATTCTCAATTAAACTCAGTGTTTTGATATAAAGCGGACTCCAGCCTCCATTTCTTCCATCAACATTGCTGAAAAAGAAGTCTCTCTCACAGATTGGCGTCACGAAAACAGGACACCAACAGATCTTCAGGAGCTGGTAAGTTCAATTCTATTTTAAGATTGTCTTACCGGCGTTTGAGATCAACGGTGTATCAAAATTACCTGAGAGAACTGAGCTGCTGCATTTTTTTGGGTTTCTGTACTCATTTACATCTGGAGGCTAATTATAACCTCGGGAATTCGGTGTCAAGGGGGACGTTGTCCTGGCCAATTTCCCCGTGGTTGTTGCTGGGACATGTGTTTACGAGCAATCACGGCCTATGTGAAAACTATGAGAATATTTGGGGCTAATAAATAACCTAGGAATATCGAATTTCATCGATTTCCTCTGTGTGTGATTCTTGGAATTAAATCACCAGGCAATTACACACAACAAATATTCGGAGACATTTTTAAGGGATGCACCAGTAAAGTGGATTTTCTGAATTAGAAGCAATGTCGCCAGATTTGTATTTAAACGAATCGCCGAATTTAGGAGTTTTCAGAGGATAAATTGCCTAAATCAACAGCATTTCTGCGGAGGTGCTGATTCTCCGCCCCTGTGGAGAACAGCATGCAGAGAGGAGCATACAGCATTATTTCCGCGACTATTACCATTTTTGAACTAAAGAAAGTGGTCAATGTGTGGTATGAGAATGTTGTGTGAATTGCTGAATTTGGCTGTGTTTGCTGATACACAAGATTATGAGTAAAGAAGGCTCTCATAATTAAAACCCCCTCTGAAAGTCTCCCTAATTCGGATTAAAATAGGCTGGAAGAGTTTTTGTCAGGCTGAGTTGTTGAGAGTTTTTATGTTTGTTTGTCTAATTGCAGTGTTGTATAATTGTTTCGTGTTTGTTTGTCTACCCGCCGTCTTGTGCATGCGTTGTAACAACTATTAATGAATCAGTCCACAGCCAGGGTAAAATGAACTAAACTTTAGTTATCTCATCAAAATTAAATGACTTCAGAAAAATAAAACAATAATGTAAAGATGAAAAGCTCAAACAGCTCAATGTTGTATTATTTGTTTCATTCATTCTTAATCTATGTATTATATGGTAATAATGAATAACACAACTTAATGTATTGAACACATTCCGAAACAAAGAGGATAAGACAGAACCAGACTCATGCATGAAATACTTGGCTCTATGAAACCTGATGTACTTGTATGGTTCTGTTTTCTTCAAGGTTGTGTCTTCCTGGTCGAATGTACTTATTGTAAGTCGCTTTGGATAAAAGCGTCAGCTAAATGCAATGTAATGCAATATAGTCAGACAGTAATTGAAACTTTTGCGCTGTTGCTGCAAAATGAAAACCTTGTTGATTGTCTGTTTCCAACTGACCACTGGAATCAGATAATTGATATACGTTGAAGTTCAATTACAGTTTAAATATAGTTTAACATTCTTTATTAAACTGTTTCAAATTATTTCTAGTACCATTGGTCTAAACAGACATTACTACAATCCTAATAGTTGTCAAATACTGAGCTTATGAACAATAGAGTAAAGGTCGCTGGTTAAGCCAGGATAAATATACTTGTTGAGGTTTTATTGTGCACATAATAAATGTGTTTAAATGAATTGAGCAATTTTTAAAGGAGTATAATGTTGCAATTTTGAAGATAAGTAATTGCAGTTCAAAGATAGATGTTGTTTTCTCCTTCTCTCGTTCACGAGCACACAAAATAAATCATAAACATTTCCAAATCCGAACAGACAGAGAAGTAAACTAAACTATTTTGCTCTTCATTTTTTTAAATGGGATTTTCCGCTACATAACAGAAGACTTGATACAGGACTTAAAGAATGTTTTAAAGACAAGTCATGGAGAGGTTTGCATTTTGGACGGAATCTCCCCCTTCCTCTGCTCCTAAAATCCTGCACCCGAGGTCAGACACAGGTGTGACCTTTGGAGGGGCAGAGAATCTGAGCAAGACCACAGAGCGACCATTGGGGGGTTTTTATGGCCTAAAGGCACAAAGAGGAACATTTGCCTACCCCCAACCAAACACACACACACACACACACACACACACACACACACACACACACACACACACACACACACACACACACACACACACACACACGTGTAAGTGATTTACAGTTACTAAATCAGCCTACTATCACCTAAAGAATATATCTAGGATTAAAAGACTAATGTCACACCAGGATTTGAAAAAAAAAAAAAAACTTGTCCATGCTTTTATCTTCAGTAGACTCGACTACTGCAATGGTGTCTTCACAGGTCTCACTAAAAAATCTATTAGAAAGCTGCAGCAGATTCAGAACGCCGCTGCTCGAGTCCTCACTAACACTAAGAAAGTGGATCACATCACTCCTGTTCTGAAGTCTTTACACTGGCTTCCTGTGTGTCAAAGAATAGATTTCAAAATACTGCTGCTGGTTTATAAAGCACTGAATGGTTTAGGCCCAAAATACATTTCTGACCTCCTGCTAAATGATGAACCATCCAGATCTCTCAGGTCTTCAGGGACTGGTCAGCTTTCTGTCCCCAGAGTCAGAACTAAACATGGAGAAGCAGCGTTCAGTTATTATGCTCCAAGTATCTGGAACAAACTCCCAGAGACCTGCAGGTCCGCTGCAACTCTGACTACTTTTAAATCCAGGCTGAAGACTTTTCTCTTTGTCGCTGCTTTTAATTGAACTAGTCATATCTTAGACCGCACTGTAACTTTATCCATGTAACTTTTTCTTTTAATGTTAAATTGAACTATTCATATTTTAGACTGCACTGTAACTTTTATCCATGTATTTTTCCTTTTAATGTTTATTTTATTAGCTTTTCTTTTAATGCTTGATGTCTTTCATTTGTTTGTAAAGCACTTTGAATTGCCTTGCGTTGTAAGGTGCTATATACATCTGATGGAGATGGATAGAGGCATTTATTTTAATTGTAGCAGTCAGTTTGTGGTTCTGGCAGCACTGTTGAGCATTTTTCATAGATGTGTTTTCATGCCTCTGTGCAAGGCTTAGTCTTTCTATCTGTATAGCCACTGGTGTAACTAAGTTCATAAAGTCAACAGGTACTATATTTGGGCACTATTTTGAGATACTTGTACTTTATTTGAGTATTTAAATGTTTTGCTACTTTATTCTTCTACTTCTACAGTTCAGAGGTACATGGTGTATTTCTACTCCGCTACATGTATTTCATACCTTTTAGTTTCTTCACAGATCTGGATGAATTATGTGAAATATAATCAAGTGTTAAATCAGACTTTAGTTCCACCTGGAGTAAATCCACCAGCTACCCTGCAGTCTACAAAGTACTTCAGACTAGCTGCACCTTCACCAGCTTTGAGAACACTTTGATGATAAATCATTATAAAACACATCATATATATTATTCTGAAATGGACCAATCTGCACAACGACTACCTTTACTGTCGCTATTTCCACTATATTTTGATGAGAATACCTTTATACTTTTACTTGAGTAACATTTTTAATGCAGTACTCTTGCTGTAACATAGTATGCATACACTCTGGTACTTCTACTCAAGAACAAGCGGCTGCAGATTGTCACGTAGTGATCGTCTTCTCAAATAGGGCATCTTTGATAATAGATTCTGGCCTATCAGAATCGAGGTGGCGGCGTGGTGTTGTTGCAGGAAGTCCCGACGGAGAATAATTTTGCTGTAACACATCTCTATATACATTGATACAACATTACGTGTTGATAGAGATCGTCACATAATGAAATAGGACCCCACGGTGTGATGATTGATAGGTGTGTGGGCTGTCTTCCGTTTTCACACACAGGACCGTGGGGGATCCACGAATGTAAAGTAATTCACACAGCCTTTTTCCTCTGTGAGGAGCAGCAGGTTCAGCTTCATTTAAATATGTCGTGTAGTAATAGATGGATTTATTTTTTCATCTCAAGAGAGAATGTCTATTTTATGTTAGTATTTCAAAAACAATCCCCCCAGACAGCGCCACTGCGGGGGTTGGGTTTTTAGCATGTCAATTGTGTCACACAAATGTGCCCTTTTATTTCATACAGTTCAATTTGGATTGAGACAGGGAAATAATCCAAACCTTATGCGTGGCGTTTCACTGTCAAGGGGAGCGTGTATGTAATTACATTTCAAATACTGACTTGAGCCCCACCACTGTATGAGTTAGCCCTACCATAGATTACCCAACAAAAATACTCAGGAGCTGATAAGTCAATTAATTGCTTATCATGACAGGCACACAATAAAACAGTGGAAACAAACATGTGTTTGACTTTCATTAGTGAATGAAACTGTGTGCCCTTTTATAGTCTGAGTCCAATATTGTGCATTTATATATATATTATATACATATCCTAAATATATGCTAAGGTCCCGCTACCGACACGATAGCAGTCATTTAGTGTGCATGTGTGTAATTAAACCCATGATATCGAAATCTCACTCCAGCCAGGTACCCAGAGTTGGCAACCTTGCCCACACCCCTATTTGTATTGCAGATCTACATGAATCACACAAACGACCTATTTTGGATTCAAAAGGTGACAAGTTTGCATCCCTGCTTGTTATCCTTTCATTACAGAGCTGGGAAAATGGTGTATTGATTAGATTCTGATCCGTGCAAGTCCTATTTTAACTGACTTTAGTTTCTAATATTAATGATAATTTGATTTCATCCCATAAGTAATTATTTAAATTAACTCAACATTTCACATGATGGATTAGTGTTCCACATTTTCCCACTAATTTCTTTTATGATTGAGCCACTGGTAAAGAGAGACATTTATGACCCTGTGTTCCTTTTTGTTGGTTGTTCCTCGGACGGCTTCACTAAAAGTCACCCAGCTCTGCCCTACTACAGTCCGGCTGAGTGCAGTCACAGAGATGCTATGGCTGCGCTACATGACATTAATGGTCTGGTCCGAGAATGGACACCATTTCCTGCTCACAGAGAGAATGACATTCCTCAAACTGAACTTTACAGCCGTTGATATTGTCTCACATGGGTTTGCTCCCCCCACCGAGCCATGAACTGAAAGCTTGACGTCTGCTCTGAACACTTGGAAGCCTCCCTGTCACACCAGCTCCAAACCCTTGGGTCAGTCAGATGAGACTAACGACTTCACTTAGACCACAAGGGTCAGAAATATGACTCTCGTTACCACAGAGTGGTTGTTTGTTTTTTTAAGGCTATCCATACTGCTATGCAGAGGATGCCTGTAAGATTGGCAAGCTGTGAAAAGCCCCTACCATTTTTAGTATAGGCCTGATGTCAGGGGCCTCTTACTGTATACTACAGTATACTCTTACTACATATATTTACATTATATAGACCATGAGGCTGCACGGAGCTTAGGCTAAAAATACAACCATTCTGTTCTGCTCTAAAGATTCAATTTATAGATTCTATATCAAGATAGTTTGTTTTTATTGTTTCCAATGATAACGTCACCTTAAGTGGAGGAATGCAAACCTGTTTTCAAATGTAAGGTTTTGAATTTTGAATTTGGGGGCGGTGGTGGCGAAGTCGATTGGGACTTGGCTTGGCAACTGGAAGGTCACCAGTTCAAGTCCCGGCAAGATCAAGTGCTACCGAGGTGTCCCTGAGCAAGGCACCGTTCCCCACACTGCTCCCCGGGCGCCGTTCAAAATGGCAGCACACTGCTCCTAACACTAGGATGGGTCAAATGCAGAGAAACAATTTCCCCACGAGGGATTAATAAAGTATATCAAATCAAATATCAAATATCAATTTGTTTGACATTTCTCAGTAAAGACACCCTCAGACGCCCACTATCATTCATGCTCTTTCAGGGGTAACTCAGATGTTAAGGGGGATGAAGCTTTTCCTCCCAAATCAGAGATGCTTTGTTTTTGTTTTGTTTTTTTCCAACAAAGGTGTGCATTTCCTGCATAATATATGGTTCTCACAATTGTTTTTGTTAGTTGCGCACAGCTGATACTGAGTTTTCTCGAGTGATGGGTTATGACCTCTACCATGCTTACATGGACTCGTATGTTTTATTTCATATCTAACTGAAGTAAGAGAGAATAGAGAGAGCTGTGAGAGAGATGGGAGATGAGGATGTGAGAGGGATGTGGAAGATTGAATAGAGAGAGGAGGATAAGAGAGGGATAGGAAAGAGGGAAGAGTTATTTGCAAGTTGCGTGCTGATACTGAGTTTTCTCGCTTAATAGCTTATAGACGATACCATGTTTAAATAGACTCCTACGTTGTTATTACATTATGTGACATATGTAAGAAAAGGGAGGGGAGAGTCAATTGATCTCATATTGAAACATTCATTTCTCAAACCTATGTTTTATGGAAGAGGAAATGTACTTCTGATAAACTAATCTTTTATCAAACGGTAAATGGTGAATTAATTTAACATTTAGAATCATTGAGAAAGGGTTATATCCACAGGAACTAGCTCACATTTAACTTAAAATAACATTTCTCTGCTTTGGACTGATGAGTATATGATTCTTGCATGTTAAATGACTAACACAAACCTTACATGTATGCATGTGCATGTGTCAGGAAGGCTCCCAAATAATTCTGAGGGGCCTATCCTAATTTTGTAATTGAATGATAATGTGCTAATCCATTACTTTGAGTTGTCTGCACTCAGGAAAACATCTCTATCAAGTGTTAACCCAATAACTAGGACGGCTCTGAAGGCCAAGGGTCAGAGAGAGAGGGTCACACCCTCTGGCTGCAGAGAGCAACCCCAACCACGGGCAAGGAGGCACGAGGTTGTTCGAGATGAGAGGATTCTAATCTTCAACTTTCTGATGGGATGGGATGCTTCTCGTGCTGCTGTCCTCGACCACTTTGAGCCTGTATCCCTCTCTTCTCTCTCAGATGTTGTCAAGCACCTGCGGCCGACAAACTGCACCTCAGACAGCATTCCCTCTCGCCTTCTCAGAGACGTTTTCGATTCAGTTGGAGCAAGTATTTTATTACTTATAAACACCTCTCTCAGCTCAGGATGTGTCCCAGCTGCCTTCAAACATGCTGTGGTCAAGCCACTGCTAAAAAAGAAAAATCTCGACCCCTCCATTCTTGCAAATTTTAGGCCCATCTCCCAGCTACCGTTTTTATCTAAAGCGCTGGAGCGAGTAGTCTACGCCCAGCTGCAGTCTTTTTTAACCATGCATGGCATCCATGAAAAGTTTCAGTCTGGTTTCAAACCAATGCACAGCACTGAAACAGCCCTTTTAAGAGTTTTTAATGATCTCCTCCTAGCCGCCGACTCAGGTAGCCCAGCTGTCCTGGTGCTGTTGGACCTGACAGCGGCCTTCAATACCGTGGACCACAGCATTCTGTTGTCGCGGCTCGAACAGTCCGCAGGCATCACAGGCTCTGCTCTGGCATGGTTCAGGTCCTACCTAACAGACCGTAGCCTTTCAGTGCAGCTAGGTGCCTTCTCCTCTGCAAAAGCCCCCCTTACCTGTGGGGTTCCCCAAGGTTCTATTCTTGGCCCCATCCTCTTTCTATTATATATACTGCCCCTAGGTGCAATTCTCTCCAAGCACAACATCCCCTTCCACTGCTACGCTGATGACGTTCAGATATATCTACCTCTCAATGCTAATGCCAACTCCTTACAGCAATTGATGGACTGCTTGGCTGAAATTAAATCCTGGCTGAGCCAAAACTTCCTCACCCTCAACGAGAGCCAGACCGAGGTAATTTTTTTTGGACCCCAACCTCCGGCCTCCCAGGTTGACATTCTTGGCTCCCTGAGTAAAAACATCCTCCCCGCTGTAACGAACCTTGGAGTAACCTTCAATAGCACTTTTAAATTTGTTAAACAGGTCAGCAGCGTAGTCAAAACCTGCTTTTTTAAATTACGACTATTGGCTAAGACCAAGTCGTTTTTATCTTTTAAAGACTTAGAGAGGGTAATTAACGCTTTTGTGACATCGCGACTGGACTACTGCAACGCTTTGTATGTGGGCATGGATCAGGCATCCATAAAACGCCTGCAGCTAGTAAAGAACGCAGCTGCACGTCTCCTGACTGGCCACAAAAGGCGTGACCACATTACCCCCATTCTGGCCTCACTTCACTGGCTTCCAGTTCGGTTCCGAATAGATTTTAAACTCCTTTTATTTGTTTTTAAGGCCCTAAACGGGCTGGCTCCGGCTTATATAGCTGACTTAATCCAGCGATACACCCCAGCCAGAGCTCTAAGGTCTGCCGACCAAATGCTGCTGGTAGTGCCGAAAACCAGGCTAAAAACTAGAGGGCACCGAGCCTTCGCAGCAGCTGGTCCCAGGCTCTGGAACACTCTGCCCTTACCTGTGAGGTCGGCCCAGACACTAGGGGCTTTTAAATCCTCTCTAAAAACACACTTCTTCTCTCTGGCCTTTTAAAAGTGAGCAGAGCATGACATTTCTCATTTTGTATTTTAACTGTGTCTGCCTTTATATTTGTTGTTTTTAACTTAAATGCTACAAATTGCAATATGTTCCGTATATTTTTATTCATGTACAGCACTTTGGCGCGACCGAAAGTTGTTTTAAAATGTGCTTTATAAATAAACTTGATTTGATTTGATTTGATTCTTCATCTTTCTGCTCAGGGGGGGGCCAAACAGACAACTCTGCAGGACGATCGATGGCTTCAGAGGCTCCATGGTTCTTGGAAGGGCAGATTTCTTCCTAAACATCTCCCATCACGGGGGGTGGCATCTGGAATGTGCCATTTGGAATAGGCTCTACTCTCAAGCAGATAGCAGAAGGAATGCAGGCAGATGAGCCGCTGTTTCACTGGGAGATCATAAAGTGCTCACTGAATGAGCCACAAAAGCAGAGCAATTGGGGGGGTTTGAAATATGGTGCTCTGATGAGAAGAGTTTTGAGCCAATCAGCACCTCAGTGCTAATCTACAGTATCGGGATGCCTTCACACACCAGACATTCTGTGTCATAAAGAAAGGAGGAGAACGAGTCAGGAGGACATGTTCTTCCAGCTCTTGTACACAGATAACAATTGAATTGAATGACCAGATGTTTACAGATGTACAATTAATGATTGTTTTTATATTTCCGATGAACAGATATGTGTTAAATAGTGGTGACAAATATATTTTGTCAGATCAGATTACACTTTCACACTAAACAAAAATAAATTAATTGATATTTTCAGATTGATAAGGTATTGAACAATAAGATATTTCTAATATTATAACAGACAATGTTACTATCCTTAATCATTACCAGGTCAAATGTACAACGAGGAAACCAGATTACCAGGTTCCCAATCCAGGTGCTACTGCATGCTAAATTTAGATAGAAAAAACAAATGTTCTATCCACTCCACTTAAATACTCAGCAGGTGATGTAGATTTAACAAAAAAAGGCCTTAATCACTCCTTTTAAACGAACTAAAACTAATTCTGCAGCAAGTTTAATGTTAAACTACGCACATGAACGCAATATTAGCAACTGTTTGCTGTGCCAAAATATGCCAGAATCTATGCATTCTCCTATGTTTAGCCCAATTCCTTTCACGAAAGCTGGTTTAGTGAGCTGGACATAGCATCCAGAATTAGCGAGGAGGCTGAGGTACAACTTTTCCCCATAGAATCTTAACAGTACGAGGGCCTAGTCTCTCTCATTGTTGATACAGTAAATAAAATTACCTGCCTGACGGTTTCAAACGAATAGATGTTTTGATTTGTCCTTGAATAAAGAACAGATGTTTTGATTTTCCCTTGAATAAAGAACAGATGTTTTTGATTTTTCCTTCCTCAGGTTGTTACAATAAAATGTCTGACTTCTCCTTTTCAGATTTTTGAACAAATGTATTCGAATAAAATGTATGTAGTAAAGTGCCTTACTCTTGAATAAATGTATTGAAGTAAACGTAAAGTAATGCTAAAGATTGAGGACACTGTACCTTTACAGATTACAGATTAATCGATTCATCACTGTGAATGTATACCTTAACTGTGAATCTTAACTAGATCCCTTATGATTCTGATTTATACCTCAATTGGATTTCTTATAATCCTACATTCTAATTGTGTTTTAATAAGTAATTGCCTTGAAGTAAATCTTTAAAGATGTAAGCTGAATTTGAATTTGTGTTTGATAAATGAGATTAACTGAGTGATAAATGATAAAAGATCTTGTTTTTGAAACATATATTTTACTATTATATTTTTGTATTGCATGTGTTATTATTGTGCTTTTTGACAAAATAAATCAAACACTGAAGAAAGATGATTTTTCTATTATGGTTGTCTGTATCAACCATTGTGATTGACTGTTTCAATCTTATTCTGTTTTTGATGTAATTAATGTAATGAGAAATCCACACAACTCTGAGGACGTTTTATTTGATTTAAGTAGTGACTGAAATATTGTTAGACTAATGTTAATTGGTTATCAATAAATTGATAAAAGCGTGGATCTGTCAGAGAATATTCTGCTTAGTGTCTGTGCAAGAGAGCATTTTAGTCTTTCACATGGGTCTGCTATAACTTAGAGCAGGGCATAGGTTAAAGGTCCCGCCTTCCTGTTGGGGGAAGTGTGGCCGACTGTGCAGATGACGTTAATAGACTGTCTTTGTCTCTGAAACCATGTGTTGTTAACTATGATCAGAAAGAGGCGCAAACAGAGGCTCCTCCTGGACCCGCTGGGTAGATTTGCGCTGGGTTTTCTGTGTAACGTCAGTGTTGTCGGGGGATTTCTCAAAGAACGTTGTGGAAATGCCTTGGACTCACCCACGGCCGTGATTCTCAATTAAACTCAGTGTTTTGATATAAAGCGGACTCCAGCCTCCATTTCTTCCATCAACATTGCTGAAAAATAAGTCTCTCTCACAATTAGTATTAATGTGGACCGGAGGGAGAGGGTGACGAGCATAAGTTTCACTTTCCTTTTTTATTTCAATTCCAACTTTGGTCATGAAGAATATGTTTCTCTGTTGTCCACGTTCATAAAGCAAAGCAGCAGCATCAGAGCACGGTCACGGACCAGCTGCACACAATAAAATACAGTATAACACAACACCAATAAGACACACGGTAACACATGGCACACCAACAATCAATCATCGTCCAGCCTCAGCTTTGGTATTCTTTCACAACCATGTTATGGGTTTATTAGACTGAGCAAACATAAACATATGTGGTGATCCCACGGGTTCTTGTTTGCAGACAGCGGCGATTGGAGCATCCGTAGGCTGCACAAAAGTCCGGCATAGTCAGGTACTTCTGTAAACACAAAGCCAGCAAATTCCTGTATCATAATGCAAGATATTTTTAACAAGCCATACCACTTGGAAGAAATCATGTGTAACTTAAGTTGTGTTGAAAAGAAAGAGCAGTTCTGCCTCTCCCACTAGTGTAAAGTTGCTGGGTCAACTTTGTAATACTAGGTCTCACTGACAGCCTCTTGTTATTAGCCAGCTAATAAATACAACCACATACACAAAGAAAAGCTGCAATTTCAACATGTCCAAGCATCCTGTATCATAGCCATGCTAATCATGTTTATAATAAACCAAACCGTTTGTAAATCAGTCAAGATTTCAGTGAGTTAAGAGTATTTTTGTGCAGATCACTCACCTTACAACATACCATAACGCGAATCAGAGTAACTGTTAACTGTAGCAAGATGGCGGCCGGTCAGCTACGCTGGAAAATCTCCCATGAGCCATCTAGTGTTTATATATATCTATGCCTACACCGGGGCACTTTCTCATTTCTCTAACTCTCCTCCTCGACTCCCCTCCTCGACTCCTAGGCTGCAGTCGAATAGTCCATTTAGCTTAGGAACCTTCCTAAAGGAGTGAAATGACCCGGAAGTCCCTCAGTGGCAGCCATGATAAGTGCCGTTCGAATTCTCTAGAATGATGAGAATGAAAGGAAAGGAGGTTTCAAACTTCCTTTATAACCTCCTTTAGTTTAGGAACCACTGGACCTCCCTAACCGGCAGGAGAAGCGAAAATGCTGCCCCACAATGCCTTGCGGCCGTGCCATTTAAGGCGAGGGAATATTCGGTCGTTCACGGAAACAACCGATCATGGCGGACAAACGAAGATCATGTAAGTTACCGCTGCTCTCTTAAGCTTTTACATTCTTAAGCCATAACTTGGCAACATGCTTATATGAAATGACTGTTGTGAAATTATCCAGGTAAAGTTAACATCGTACTAAAACCTTTATGCTCAGTTTGCATTAGGCTATTTAATTCTTCGTTTCCTGCGTTGTACCATGCAAGCCTAATAATGATGTATTTATTTCAGTCACAGATGCTGAAACCCTTGCCTTAATTAGTGCAAGGGTTAAGCTGGAGCACATGTTTAGTGGCAAAAGAAATGCTGCCAAATCAGGCTGGTAGTAAGTACATATATTTGTCTGATAAAATGTTTTAATAAATGTGCATGGTGAATTAAGATAATTTGTAACTAAAGGCAGGTTGTTAAAGAGATGGGTCTGGAGGGCCAGGTGACTGGTCCACAGGCAGCAAAGAAATGGGACAACCTGAAAACAAAATACAAGGTACAGTAAATCACATGGCTGGGCACTGTGGTGGGTTATTGTTTGTAGATATTATGCTACAGACTTAAACTGGTGACCCCAGCCTCCTATATTAAAATGTGAATTTTCTTAGTTGTTTACACTTGTTAACATTTAAGGCATAAGCAATTACACATTTAGAATTAGTACAATGTTTCGTTTGGTGTGCACTTATATACAAACTAAGCACTTATATACTAACAAAGGGCTGGCTTATCTAAAGCCAGTTGAGTAGCACTTGAAATGTTTTGGCTCTATGAAACCTGATGTACTTATATCATTCTGTTTTCTTCAAGGTTGTGTCTTCCTGGTCGAATGCACTTATTGTCAGTCGCTTTGGATAAAAGCGTCAGCTAAATGCAATGTCATGTAATGTGATGTTGCGCCTCACTGCCCTTTAACTAACAGTCTGTTATCTGTGTTGTCAATAGGAGTTAAAGAATCCCCCAACTGGGACAGGAACAGACGGGGGAGAAGCCTCAGCAGCTACCTGGCCATGGTTTGAGGCTATGCATGAGGCAATTGGGGGAAGGCCATCAATCCAGCCTCCCACCCTAGTTGCCTCATGCCCGTTGTCAAGCCATGGCCGGACTGCTGCTGAGGCCTCCACCTCTGCTGCTGAGGCCTCCACCTCTGCTGCTGAGGCCTCCTCTGCTGGAGAAGGGCCTGCCCAAGTTTCCCTCAGCAGTGAGGAGGAGCTCGTGCCCTCCACCAGCTCCCAGCCACCAACAAAAAGGCCAAGGCGGAGAAGCAGCGTGTTGGCCTTCCTAAAAAAGCAGGCAGAGAAGGACGAGGCCCGTGATGCTGCCCTCTATGAGCAGAATGAGAGACTTCTGAAAGCGCTCAATGAGCAGAATGAGCGTATTCTCCTTATCTTGTCAGAGCTTGTGAAAAATACAAATAAATAAATGTTTAAGTTGATGATTTGGATAACACTCAAACAGTGCTTCAATAAACAAGCACTTTACATAAAAGGGAAAATTACACAAAAGCACCACATGTCATAGCAGCTGTTTCAAATACAATACAACAGTTACTTGCAACAACATTTGTGCTATACATGCCAAATAATTACTGTTTTGTAATGACAACACTACATGCAAAATGACAGACCCAATCCAGTGAAATACATCAGCCAAATGTTTATTTAACAACCAAAAACTTGCCTCAGGGAGCTTTCTAATGTCTACCTTTTAACAGGGAGAAAACATGGAAGAAACCTCAGGGAGAGCAACAGAGCAGGGATCCCTCTCCCAGGACGGACAGACGTGCAATAGATGTCGTATGTACAAATAAACATGACAAAAATTCAATATAACGGGGGTGAACATCAACGAAAAAGATGGAGCTTAGTTGCTTCCAACTGGAACATGCTGCTGCAGGAGTAGCAACAATCCAAGCATGGCAACCTGCACCACAAGAGACACATAACGTGCATTAGTAACATGTATTCATGGGGAATGATTGCATATTTAAAAAAATGAATGATGTAAGAAAGCCATTAATATACTTACTATATAAGGAAATAATCATGTTCATTTAGGTGTGGAGGACGCTCATGTGGGGCTGACACGTGTGCTGCCAGTCTGTCCCTATAGTGCTGACCAGCATGTTCATCCCTCTGCACAGGTCCCTGTGGAGGTAGCAGCACTGGATCCTCTCCCTCAGTTGGCTCCAGGATGTCTCCAGCAGTGAGGCAGATGTTGTGGAGCACTGCACACACTGCTATCACCTTGGGGGAAAAGGTGTGATCCACTTCCAGGGCCTTGAAGAAGATCCCTCTCCACCGTATCTTCATCATCCCAAAAGCCCTCTCTATAACCGATCGGGCTCTGGCATGGTGTCGGTTGAAGCGCGCCTCCATTCTATCCCTCAACGGTTCCCGGTACGGTGTGATGAGGTTAAGAGGTTCCCTCAGGCACGGGTAACCTCCATCCCCCACAATGAAATGGCCAGCTGGTGGGTAACAGCCCCTCACAAACACTGGACTGTTCCTGAGCACCCTGGTGTCGTGGACCGAACCAGGGTAGCCAACAAAAATGTCCAGGAATTTGCCATAGCTGTCACAAATTCCCTGAAGCTGGACAGAGAAGAACAGTTTCCTGTTCAGGTAATCCTGGGCATGGGGGCTATTGGGGGCCTTGATGCGGATGTGGCATCCATCTATAGCTCCCACACAGTGTCTGAAGGCTGGGCTGTTGGCAAGGCGATGAAAGCCATTGCCAACTTCAGCACACTGTGCCTGTGTGGGGAAATGGATGACCTTCTCCAACAGACATAATATTGCCTCACAAATCCTGTGGACAATATCGAAAACTGTGGTCTTGGGCACATCAAAAACCCTGGAGACAACCGAATAGGACAACCCATGTGCCAGCCAGTAGACCACCAGGAGGACCTCCACATGCAGAACCCAGCCATGGGTCTTCTCCCTCCTGAGAAGGGTCATCAGGGCCTCGATGGATTCCCTCGACAGGCGGTAGTCAAATCTAAGATCTTTGGACTCATCCATATAGATGTGTACCACAGGGACATGGTGGTTGAGGTTGGCGTAGGTGTTGATCCTCTCCTGTAGGAGGAGGAGAGGTGTAAATAGTAAAAGGTTAAAATACATCAATATTGTGGCTTTCCTTTATTTTTTTAAACAATGATGCATATGTGTTGTGTAAGGCAAGCACATGGGAGGAGATAGCCTTCAAGTTTGCTATAAATAACCAATACTGGAAATATGTTTGTTGGCTAAACCATAAGACAATTTTCTGTCAAGAAGCCCTCAAAGCTAACTTCACCCAGGTACACAGAAACACATGAAATATACAGGAACAGTTTCAGCTATACTCTTGATAGTATGTGCAATGTAAGCATGCTCTGTAATCTATCATTAAAACCACAGAATCCACTGCACTTACCCCTTGTAAACCTACTGCCAGTCTCTGCAGTCGTGCTCTCCTCCTCTGAATGTTTGCTCTGTTGTTTCGCAACACAGCAGCCACACGCTCCATTTCTGCCATTTTGCTCTGAAACTGTGATACTGCCCACCTGCTCTTATATAGGACACTAATAGGGTAATTGAGCAACATATTATTCAGCTGGGTGATTATTGGTTATTCATTGAGTGCAACAGTGTTGTGCCTGTGGTCATTTGCTAGTAATATATTTGGGTAGACAACTATTTTGTCCCATAACACATCAATAAGCCAATACAGCTTCAAATGTAATTGACACTTTTGGCCATATTTTAATTCAACATGTTATAAACTTAAGAATGGTGATGTACAGCAATACATGTGTAGGTCTAACACGGTTTCCATCAATTGTTTTGTATGTTGCCAGGAGGGTGAGGTGAGTGAGCAACAATTATCAATGTGACAACGATTTTCTTTCACTTTAGTTATTTGTTTTAATTTCAACCTTAATGTACAACATATTGTTCGTTGTTGCACACGTTCATAACCCATAAAACAACACAATAACAGCGTTTATTAATGATGCGCTTATAGTAGTCCGTTTTCGGAAAGTTGTAGTTCAGCAGACGCACATTAATGGCGTCCGCTGGCGCATCATAAACACGTCGGATAGTGAAAGTGCATTCGGATTCTCTAAAGCACCGCAGTCTCTTCTCCTAAGTCCTTTTGAATTCTCCTATCCACTATCCCTTAACCCCGTGATGTTTCACTCAGAGGTCAAGGAATAGACGATAGGGTTAGCACTTAGGAGCTGATTTTTAAACTATCCGACTGCAGCCCTATCCTCGAGACTTAGTCCCGCCCACAGGAGATGCGAGCCGAGGAGCCGAGGAGGGGAACCGAGGAGAGAGGAGGGGAAGCAGCAGGCGGTTAGAGAAATGAGAACTCCTCTCCTCTGAGCAGTCATTTTAAAGAGACGTCCATTAATGATGACAGGAGGCAGCAGCCCTCTGTCTGATGGACAGATGTGTTCATGATGACTTATATATTTACTTTTAATTCATCACAGTGCGGTATAATGAGACAATAACAGGCTACAGATGCGGACACACACACACACACACACACACACACACACACACACACACACACACACACACACATATATTGTTATATATATATCTATATACAATTTCAGAATCAAACAGAGCACTCTCATAATAACGTAACACTATCAGAGACTGGATATATCCCCCCTCTCTGGTCGCTACAATGAGGAAAATAAATTACGGGCCAAAAGTTTTATTTACAAGTATTAAAAGTAAGCAGAGGACACCAAACCAACTGAGACCTGTCTGTCCACTGCATCTACACACACACACTGTACCACACACACGCACCTAACAGCCGTTGTGTATTTTATTATGGAAGCGGGAGTGGCTATATACAGGACGGTCCTGTATATAAGGTCTCTGAAATGGCTATATACAGGACGGTCCTGTACACAACGCCAAATGGCTATATACAGGACCGTCCTGTACACAGCTCTCTGAAATGGCTATATACAGGACGGTCCTGCACAGAAGCCCTGAAATGGCTTTTTATGTAGTCTACAGAAATATGGATATAATTGGTGTACAATTAACGTTTATAGCAAGATAAATTACAAAAATGTACAGCATACTACATACAATTCAAAAGACGGTTTCTCCGATTTCTAAAATAAAAATGCCGGCGTAGCCGATAAATGATTTGTGTTGCTTTCAATGCAAAATCACTACACGTCAACGAAATGTCGGCGTTTCTTTAAAAAAAAAAACCTTCAGTTTTAATAAAACCGAGTAGTCTTTAAAGTATGCAGTGATATCCTTTACAAGTAAAACATTGTGCATTGGAAAATATAAAGTAGAAAATGATTGAAACAACATAAAAAGATAAGCCAAAAAAAAGACTGAAATCAGCATAAAAAGCTAAGCAATTGGCATGGAAAGAGATTTAATTGCCACAATTTTATATTGAGGGGAAACTCATAATGTTGTCGTGAGAATATTTATCTGTGAATCCTATCCCTACATTACCACCGGCGAAACTTGCTTAAGCATGCTATAATAGCCCGGTCTGTATAGTCATTTGACGTTAGCTGCAGGACGGTCCTGTATATAGCCATTTCAGATATCTTATCCACAGGACCGTCCTGTATATAGCCATTTCAGAGACCTTATATACAGGACCGTCCTGTATATAGCCATTTCCAACACACTCTCACTCCCTAAGCGTCCAATAGCGACGTTTGGTCAGTGTCCGTGGCGTCCAATTGTGACGCTCCTAGGCTCCTTCAGCGTCATAAAGGGACGCAAATAGCTTTCAACTGATTGCAATGTATTCCCATCTGCGTCGGGATTTGACGCTCATGGAAGCACGGCATTCGTTTATGCCGGCTGCCCTTAAAGGCAATGTGAGCATCCATTCCCATTGGATAACGGAGAATTTTACACCCGGAAGTAAGTACTCCTCTTACTGTCGATTGATTTTACAGTGATATCTGCACTACTCATCGACTAAAAAACACCAGATTATCCTTGTTAATTACACAACATTGATTGGTTTAAATTGTGTGCAATGCTTTTGTATTTTTCCCCTTCGATTCGGAGAAACAAATATGTTTTCTGAGTAAAGGATGGCAGAAGACACTACACTACCCAGAATCCCCAGCTATCATTTGGCCTACACCATGTGCTCTGTTTGACAAACCCCGTTTTTTTCACCATTCATTCCGATGGCTGGCGTCTATGTCACGTGATCTTCAAATTTCTCCCTGCAGAAAAAGAAAACATGGCCGAAATTCGTTTTATTCTGGGTGTAAAATGCCTATTTTAAAGTTAGTTTGGCCATTAAAATGCGTTTTGATGTCATTTGATGCGAGAAATATGAGTTGTTATTTCAGATTATGTGTGCAGTGGATGTACATGATCTTTAGTTTGCTAGTTATTACCAGTGTTGGGACTATGGCGTTACAAAGTAACGCGTTACTGTAACGGCGTTATTTTTGGCAGTAACTAGTACTCTAACGCATTACTTTTTAAATTCAGTAACTCAGTTACCGTTACTACATGGTGCGTTACTCCGTTACTGTGTTAGTTTTTTTATATAGTCAACAGCCAGGTGAACAGAGATGAGAACTGTACTTAAGTACAGTACTTGAGTAAATGTACTTAAATACTTCCTGTGTCACATGCGGAGACGGGCTGTGGTGGGTGTGTTTGTGTTGTTTACTAACAAGACTATCATGGCGGCGGCAGAGCTCAAGTCTATTTTCTCCACCTGGAGATATTCTCACTATTTCACTTTTGTCGAGCACAATTAAAGAACGTTTTAGTTAAATGTAAGTTGTGTCCTGGCGGGTCAAAGAGCCTATCTACTGCCCAAACCAGTCATTCAAATCTCTTAAAACATCTGCAAAAACAACATGCTGGGACGAAGCTAGTAGCTCAGACCACAGAGACTCAGCCGACGCCACTCCACCTGCACCTGCACCTAAGCAACAGCGGCTGGATTTTAACCAAGGCACTGCTAGCCAGGGAAAAGTCCATAAAGCCATTGCACGGTATGTTGTAGAACACATGCAGGCTATTGCTACAGTGGAGTCACCGCTTTCAGAGAGCTAGTTAGCATGATAGCATGTCCGGGCGGCACACGGCATATGGGATGGAACACTTTTTCCAACTACCTGGAGAAAGAATATACAACAATGTAAAGCCGGCTAATATCGATGCTATCCAGATTGCATATAATGCATGTCAAGTTGATCAACAGATTGTATTATTCTCCAATGCAATAACAGTACTGAAATGAAGGCTATAAGGGCATTAATATAATGGGAGCCCTTTTTTAAGTAACTAAAAAGTTACTTTTCACAGTAACGCATTACTTTTTGGTGTAAGTAATCAGTAAAGTAACTGAGTTACTTTTGAAATGAAGTAACTAGTAATGGTAACTAGTTACTGGTTTTCAGTAACTAGCACAACACTGGTTATTACGAAGATTACTTCAGGAAATTGCGACGTTTTCATTGTTACCAAGGTGGTTGCTAGGGACGCTGCTATCGATATTATTTCTGTTATGTTGTGTAACTGTTTAATGGTGTTATCTTTATTGCTACCCCCTTCCCCGTCAATGTATAGTGTTGGTCCACAGCCTAAACATATTAGTTTAACAAAATCCGCATCTAAAGATACGTTATTTCCCCCCTGTGCAATTCCAGGCTCACATCTCAGAGCACATCGTCATTAACAAATACCGGAAACAGACCAAAATAATAATAATACCTTATTCCGAGTGTGCTTGCTTTTCTCTTTGAAAGTCATCACATAACGGCATTGTAATACACGGTTCGGCTGCATTACATATTACATATCTGCCGTAGTTCTGTATTTATAGAGCCCTGATCAGAAGACCTTTTGACAAACTGGAAGAGATGCCGCCAAAACTGAATACGTGACGTGGACCATAATATATCAACAATTAAACAACATCTTCCATTTCTTTTCACACAATACGTCTCCTTGCAGTATCAACACTAATTCGGCTGACTTTTATATTTGATCCAATTAGTAGATAGTCTGTATTTACACCATAACGGTGCACAGCTGATAGAAAGGGACTTTTTTGTAGTTTTTAAAGATATTACTGATTTTCTGAACTACCTTTCCAACTCCTCATGCAGTTGACTGTTACAGGTCTATACAGGTTCATGGTACAATGCATAAGCTTCACATCGAGAGACTGAAACTGTATTTTCCTTTACCGTTCTGTTTTAAACTCACAATAAAGTGAATAGTCATATTATGTACGATATTATTATGTTTTATTAACTAGACCACTGGTCTAAACCGCACCTCCTAGTGGTTAAAGCACGTTATTGAATGTAGTTGTTGAATAAGTTATATTTATTTAGTTATTGATGAAAACATTTACATATTAAGAGTAGCCTACATACAAAATAGGGGTCATTGATAGAAATATAGAATGGAAAATATCAAGAAGATACTGTAGTGATCTCTACAATAAAACAGTTTAGTGCAGGACGTCCAAAGATATTAACAGGAGGATGTGCAAAACAGACAAACTGATAAGGCTGAATTTTACTCAGTTGTAACTAAAGTCTGATTTAAGGGTTGTTTATATTTCACATCATTAATCAGAATCTGCAAAGTAACAAAAATAAATGTAGTAGAGTAAAATACCAGGTTAACCTCTGAATTGTAGTGGAGTAGAACAAAGTAGTACATGCTGCTGTAACAAAAACATTTCCCAACTTGGGATCAATAAAGTATCTTATCTTAAGATGATCGATGGCTACTGCCATATTTGCTAAATGGTCATCTGAACCTTGACAAGTGCATGTTTCAGGCTTATCAATTAACAACAGGAGGGGTCACATACATAAGACCAGCTGTCATGTGGTATTAATGCTGCCCATTATGGACACAAGCAATTTTCACCCATGTATTAATTATATGTTTTAAATTTGATAACACCAATGTGTTTCGTGTCCCCTAAACCTCCAGGGAAGTATACAGTTTAATACTGGCAACTTCTAATTGTGGGAAATACGAAAACGTCTTTTAAAACTACATTTCCCAGTAGAGACGTGCCATAGAACATGTTGCGAAACACACACTTGCGAAAACCAGAAAGTGTAATTCTGGGGGGGAGGGCCGGGCTGGAGCCGTCCAAGTCCAGTTTTGGATAGTCTGGCGTGGTTCCATTCCATTTCAAAGAGCTTTGACGCTCAGCGTAACCTTGTCGCACTGCCACTCCAATATCCAATCACAGAGCTTGAGGGCTAATCACGGGGTTTGTAAAGCAAGGCGGATGTTGTAGTCCCAAACGATAGCTGGGGATTCTGGGTAGTGTAGTGTCTTCGGAAACTCTGTAGTGTCTAAACTCCGAAAAAACGATTTGTTTCTCCGAATCGAAGGTTAAAAACACAAAAGCATTGTACACAATTTAAACCAATCAATATTGTGTAATTAACAAGGATAAACTGATGTTTTTTAGTGGATGAGTAATGGAGATATCACTGCGTAATCATTTGACAGTGAGGGGAATACTTCCGGTTTTATTATGAAAACTTCGAGACCGGAAATACTGTTTTCACCCACGCTAACTTTACATGGAAGTTGCCCCATATACAGTACACGTTCTCCTGGCGAGACCTCAAATCATCTTCGTATATCTATCAAACTGTAGATCCTACACATCCACTGGACGTGGATTATAAAAGTACAATATACACTTATATATAATATATATATATAATATATACTTATATATAATATAAATCTAATAAAAAAGCATTTTAATGGCCAAACTATTCCACAATTTAGGATTTTCCAGAGAGGGTTATTTGTGAATAAACGACCCTCCGGAGCATGTTGTTTCTTACACGACCACTAGAGGGGCTACACTTTAAAACGTGTCTCTGGGTCGTATTTAGCTTCTGAACAATCGACCTGTATGGTCGTTTTTTGTAGGAGGACAGGCTGGGTAATTGAGGACACAAGTTATCTAAACGACTAATGTCATCTTTATGGCTTTCAGAAAGGACAGGAGACCGACAGGTGACTATCAAAGGACTAGCAGCAGCAGCAGCAGAAGCAGCAGCAGCAGCAGCAGCAGCAGCAGCAGCATGATGATGATGATGATGATGATGTTAAATGTGTTGCTTTAGGAACATCCATTGCAAATACATGGAATTCAATAAACATTGAATAGCATATCATGCAGTTTGTCGGTGCCTTTTTCTCCGTGTTGTCCTGGTTTGCTGTGCTGCCTCCTAGTCGCCACCATGGTTTGCTGTGCTGCCTGGGGATGCTCCAATCGCTCAGAGAAAGGAGTACGACTGTACGGCTTCCCCACTGACACAGAGCGGAGGAAGCAGGAGCAATTTCACGACCAACAGCAAAAAAATATGTGATTTATATACAAACACTGCATTTGCACTGTTTCACAAAACGAAAACCACACCATTAGGAAAGCTTAATGTTTTGTTTAATACAAAAAAACAGGGAAAGGCTTGAAAAACACTGAGAGTTGAGACTCAGGGTGCAGGGTGAGGGTCTCAGTGCAGGTATTCAGGCTCCATTGAATCCCCCTCTGGTTCTTGTGCTGAAAGAGGGAGTAACAGACAGGAGAAAGGGTTCTTGGTCATATTTTATATACAGTATGTAATGAGTATAACATGTCCAGTAAGTATAAAGTGTTTCCTAATACTGTGTATTCAACCACTATGGAATATGTATGTGGGCAGACAAAACTGAGTTGTTCTGTGTGTGAAGTAACCTCAAGTCACTCGTTTGTCAAGACAAAAAAGGGCAAGACAAGGCTGAGAGCAGAGGCTATACCCACCATCTTCGTGCATCGCCCTATGGTCAAAAAGAGAAGGGCCCCTGCACCACGATTCACCCCGGGACCTGTATCTACAAAGCCCATAGCTCATGATCACAGCTGTAGGAGCCAATTAACTGTGGGTATAAAGGTAGGAACCTATGTGTGTTGGGGAGAGGTTCCGCCAGAAGGCCCATACAGTTTTTGAACACACACACAAGGAGCACACACGGAACACACACACAAGGAGCACACACACGGAGAACACACACGGAGAACACACACGGAGAACACACACACAAACACGGGATTACAAGCAAAGCAAAGGTATTGTGTAAACAGTAATATCGTGTGGTGAATATGGAAAGAAGCAAGTAAATGGAAACCAGTAAAATGGAAATAAATGGACTGTTTCAAACTGGAAACTTTGTTTCTGACCTTTATTGGGCAGAAAACTTGTGTGCGTCAATTACACCCACCAAGCGGATCCTCAGAGGCTTAAAGCGTTGGCTTATCCTCTACAACAGCTATAGTGTGAAAGGTGACACAGGTATAATAAGTATGAACTCTTAGTAACAAAAGTAATATTTCTTATTTTTAAGTGGTATAATATTTTAAATGTTCGAACATTTACAGTGCCATGTCTTCTACTTACATTAGTCTCAAGATTGAAGGAAGAAGGGAAGGGATCACTGCCCTCCACCTGCCAGCACCCAGCCAGAGGAGCGCAAACAACAAAAACAAGCAAGGTGTCCCGTCATGTACCTGGAAGTTTGGGTTGGCAAAATGGAGTAAGAGAGGGACTTGAAAAACCTTGGTGGCTCTCTACTCATGTTGTTACAGTTGTCTTGGTTACAGCTCTCAAGTTTTTTTTGGTGCCATTTCCACATCTTTAGAAAATATGAACAAATTGAAGTGAAATCAACCTCTTCTCTGGAGAACAAACTTTGATTTCTCTGTCTTGGGAGTTTGCAGTCTTGCAGTTTTGCTCCTCCACCTGTAACATCACTGCCCCTCCACCTGCCATACAGTAGGTTACTAACAAGATTACTTATATAATACAGTGATATAATACATGTTTAGTATGCTTACTTATATAAAACAGTAGTATTAAACGTACCTTGTGTTTTCACTCTCACTTAAGTCCCTCTCCCTTTGCCATCAATCCAAAATCAGCTGACCTGCAACATTATACAGACAGGTAATAATCAACAGAATCACAAGGACACAATATGGCTCTGCTAAAAACACTCACTCTTACACGCACCAAAGTTATATGTATCTAATATTTAACTCCCTCCACCCCCGCATACAATCCCGTTTAGAAAACCCTCTTCTATAATTCAACAACGTTGGACCAAATTACATTAAAAGAACGTAATTTACAATTGAAAGGCAGTTCAACGTGTGTTGCTAACTTGCTTCGGTATCCTAGCTTGATCTGTTATCTGTAAACGTTCCCTAAATCTACTAATTTAGGGATAATCCACTGACATCCTTTAATACACATGTTAATTTGAATCAGATGTACTGATAATATCCACAATATAAATCTTTAAACTTCTTCTTACCTTTAAAAGTCCGTCACGAACGGTCTATTATGCAGCAACTCCACAGCTCTGCTAGCCTTGGTGCTAACTTCCGGGGAACGATTGAGAGGCTCCACGATCCGCCATTGCTGTAAAAAAGTGGTCCATTGGAGTGAACGGAGATGTCGTAACTCTTCTATTATACGGCTCTGGACTACACCATGTGCTTAGCTTGACAAACCCCGTGATCAGTCCTCAAGCTCTTTAATTGGTTGACCTCCCACTGCATTCCATATAAAAAGGTTTCGTAAAAGAGAAACTCATACTTTATTCAGCAGTGCTTGCTTTACTCTTTGAAAGTCATCACATGAATGCACTGTAATAAATGGTTTGGCTGCATTAAATATTACACATCTGTCGTAGTTCTTTATTTATCTACAGAGATCGGGCTCAGAATAGACCGGAAACTATTCTTTGACCATTCTGTTTTAATTTCACAATAAAGTTAGTAGTCATATTTTGTTTTGATATTATTATTTTTTATTAACTACTAGACCACTGGGTCATGTTAAGACTGTGTTGCTGTGGGGTTTTTCCATCGCTTTCGTGTTACAAATATCAAAACAATAACAAAATAATATTCTTCGTAAACTAAACCAGAAACAGCAGTATATTTTATTTTGTTAACACTGTAAACTTTACAGCTTTTTAACCCAAACCACCTACTGGTTAAAGCACGTTATTGCACGTTTAGAGTAATTGCAATGCAGGAAGATTGTGTTGCTTTTAACGACTGTTTAAAATGCCTTTTTCTTAATGTCTTTCATCTTTGTAAAGCACTTTTGAATGTGTTATATTTTATGAAAACATTTAAATATTAAGAGTACATACAAAATAGTGGGAAAGTAGAAGGTCAATGATATACATATAGAATATACAATATCAAGAAGATACTCAAATGATATCTAGAATAAAACAGTTTAGTGCCTGATAGGAGGATATGCTAACTAATAAGGCTTTATTTAAACATTAAAGAATACTTTAGGTTAAGGTCTTCTTTTAAATAGGAAAAAAGCTTTGGGGGTATCTATCTACAGATAAATATTAAGCCTGACAAAGTCTAAATTGCATGGTTTGTTTTGGAACTTGACAATCAACTTTCCTGCAATGTTAACTATGTTGAAGCACTTGTTTTAACTGATATTATACACATGAATTATAATCTTATGTATGTAGATAGTATAAGAAATGTGCAGAATACGACAGTGTAATGGTGGAAGTATACACACATATTGATAGATGTCTTGTCATGCACTGTTGAGGAACCTGTGACCCAAGTTTTTCATTCATTGCATAACTACACTGTTGTGTATATGATATGTCAATAAACCTTAGAAAATCTTGAAATCTTGAAAGGGATGTGCAAAATAGCAATTATATACAGTCTTTAATTAACTATTAGAGAATAACGAGTAATGAATATGCTTTAAACGGATCTGCAGATAAATATGTAGTCTTCTCAAGCACCAACTATCAAATATCTCGCCTGATTGTTGGCACTTGACAATCACCTTCACTGAATTTCCCTCAGGTGTAACTAAAGTCTGATTTAAGGGTTGTTTATATTTCACATCATTAATCCAAATCTGTAAAGTAACTAAAATAAATGTAGTGGAGTAAAAATACCAGGTTAACCTTAAAGAAAGCCCTCAGGATTATAAAAGACCCCCATCACCCCAGCCACACACTGTTCTGTCTGCTGCCGTCTGGCAGGCGGTACCGCAGCATCCGGACTAAAACCACCAGACACAGAGACAGCTTCATCCCACAGGCTATGCGATTATTAAACACCTGAACTTAGAAACAACATCCATAACATTCATCTGGCTGCTACTTTGAAATTATTTATCTAATATATCATATTCCAATCACTTGTAGACTTTTATTGCACTATTTCACTATTTTTTCTGTGTAGGCCTATCTGTTTTATTGCGTAGCACTGTTGGAGGAGGGGGGGGGTAGGACACGTTCGATTCCTGTTTTGAATAGTGTGCCGTCGATGGGTTTCATTCCATTTCATTCCATTTCAAAGTGTAAACTTCACACACTGCCACTCCAACATCCAATCACAGAGGTTGAGGACTGATCACGGGTTTGTCAAGCTAAGCACATGGTGTAGTCCCAAACGATAGCTGAGGATTCTGGTTATCGAAGGGGGAAAATACAAAAGCATTGCACACAATTCAAACCAATCAATGTTGTGTAATTAACAAGGATAATATGGTGTTTTTTAGTCGATGAGTAGTGCAGATATCACTGTAAAATCAATCGACAGTAAGGAGAATACTTACTTCCGGGTGTACAATTCTCCGTTATCCAATGGGAATGGACGCTCGTAACAATACAGGGGACATGATCATTATCTTTTAAATAACGTTAACTAAAGGGAACAATCTATTTGACACAGCTGAAGCTCTGGCCTTCCTTAAAAACTAACTAATTTAATAAAAATCACAGTTGCATTACACACAATGCACTGTTTTTTGAGAACACAAATTCGTAACTAATGTAATTTTTACATTCTGACGAAAAATAAAAATTATTATGAATACAAATAAAATAAAAGAAGCCTCCCGTGAGTTACAACAAGCTATAAAGTAGATTTAAAAAAACGTTTTATAGAATAAAAGCTCACTGCGGGACGTTGTAGAAATGCGTGTGTGCACCACGACAAAGGAGCCTCATTCACTTTACATTGGGGTTGTTTGCGTGGTGCCGACACGTAAATGTAACAAAGTTCGTGACTCCACCACGCATTGTGGTGTTAAGAAGTCGTGGTGGAGTCACGCATTCTGGTGAGATCAGGTTGAGAAGAACAGACCGTGATATAAACAAACAACAAATAGCTGTGCGTTAGCTTCGCCTTAGCATGTGTTCTTTGCAGGTGTTTGTTGAGGTTTGATTATGACTGATTTTACTTTGTAACGCGTTACACCCAACTCTGGTCACAGACAATGTGGCTGAGTTTTGTGCGCGTTTTGAAAAGTGAGAGAGTAAGCTACTACGGAATCCCTTAAAGCAAAACAAATCTGCGGAGTCTAGAAATGTTTTTAAATCGCGATTTTTCGGTTCAGCCATTTCACAAACCGTAGGAAAGTAAAAATGCAAATTAACCGTTAAAACCTAAAAAATCGCCCAGCCCTTCTTTCGGGTTAATAATGTGGCCTTTTTGGCAGATTAACTACAGATGTGCAGCTGCTGTGGTGGGGAAATATTTCCTTGATGTTTTCCTACGTTTCTCATGAAAAATTATGTCTCAGGAACAGTGTTGGGTGTAACAGTAACGTAACTACTTTTGCCGGGTAAAAAGTAGTGTAACGCGCTACTACGGAACATTTGGTAATGTAGTTTCTTCTTCAATTCGCCGCAACGTTACTTTTCCCAGGGACGAGTGACACTGCCTACTCAGCTGTGTGCTTACGCATTAGGCACGAGCTCTCTTCCACACTGTACGTGATAGAGGCTGGCCGCTGGTGGTAGCATGAAGACTAAAGAGCGGTGATGGCAAGCGAGAAGCAGGCGAAGCCAACGCTAACATTCGAGGGATGGAGGTATTCCCATTACTTCGAACTTGTTGAAACTAAGGGGAAAAATGTGAGTGTAAGGTGTACGTTGTGCCCTGGCCAGAAACTTGTGTCCACTACCGTTAACTCAACTGCCAACCTCACCAAGCATTGGAAAGGAAAACATGCTAGCATGAAGCTAGTAGCTCAAGATCCCCGGGGAAATGATGATATTTCGAGTCCAAGCCTATTTAGTTGCCTATTGATATGATTTGCACTAGCTTTGCACCTATTTTGGGGCTAGCCTGTAACCCTTAATGATTATGATTTTATATTGATATTGTTTGATATTATTGTTTAGTGGTGGTGTTGACGCCTATAGCCCAATGTTTTGTTAAGGGCTCTGTGGCATTTTTTTATAATAAAGAGCACAAAAGAAATATCTGTTATGTCCTCCATAGTAGCACTTTATGTAAGCCTACACATTTAGGAACAGAGATGGGGTTCTGCCCAAAGTCGAGCAACATAAAAGTAACGTAAAAGTAACGAGTAACATAAAAAGTTACTTTCCTTGGAGGGTAACTAAGTAAAGTAAGGGATTACTTTTTTAAAGAAGTAACGAGTAAACACTACTTTTTAAAAGTAACTTCCCCAACACTGCTCAGGAATGTAAGATTTGGGAATTATGGCAGGTTTAAAAAAAAAATATGAAGGCAAAATTAAGTCTGCCCACTCTAGCTGTGACATCACGCACTCTAAAACCTGACGAAGGCCTCTTTACCAAGGTCTGAACAATGTTTAATATCTCTAAAAGTACGAATCAGATTTAAAAATTGTGTTACAAGAATAATGTCAGAAAGATGTGTCACATTGTAAAGTTGGAATGAGGTTTCTGAATGAAAGTATGAAGGAGCAGTTAGCAGTTGAAGTTGCATGAAGATTGTTCAAGTCTGAAGAGTTTCTCCATTGACTTCCATGTTAAAAAAATTATGAATTATGGGATGTATCTCTGGAATTATGAAAGTTATGAATAAGAAAAGTAATAGCCATCGATTCCCGACCGAGCTGAACGTTTTGATGTTCGAACTGAGTTTCTGCGATGTGGAATGTGGGAGAAGAAGAGGTGCAAAATAACCCGGCGGAATAATAAAGAATTTCGTGCGAAGCATAACAAGTAGTTGGAATACTGTATCAGCATTCCCACTAAATAATCATAAATGCAAAAACAATAACCCTGCAAAATATTGCTGTTTGTTCTTATATAATTTGCTGGTGTGTTTTATTTCTCCCAAAGTTCTTTTTGATTGTTGTTCATATCCTTGTAGGTTTTGTGTGCTTTGAGCCCCCCCAAGTGGTAAGTATGCACATCCTAAGACACATTTTCTTCAAATATGTAAATATCTACCATTATCGTAATAATACATCAATATGTTTTGTTTAGTAATACAACATAGTAATCAAGTAAATGTCCTTATTTATTAAAATTATATTTTAAAAAGGTGGTTTGGGTAATACAAAAAATGGAATACTCTAATCTTACTGTACTGTCAAAAAGTTAATTGATTACTATACATAACTGTAATTTCAGGGCTCAGCAATTGAGAAATAAACAATACACATTTACACCCCCAGACAATCTTAGCTTTTTTGATAGTCCAGGGGTTCAAATGTTCACCTTCCTGCAGTGGTGATGGTGGTGGAGCCTGGGACCTACTGTGAAGTCTCTAATCTCAGGCACTGGGGAAGATGAGCTTTGAATTTCCCATAATATTAAAACCTTCATTGCTTCACTGTAAATTCACATACATACAGTACAGACATATAACACATGCATTGGTGAAAGGTCTGGTTTGAGGTAGTTGAGTATCAAATACTCTTACACCCTCATGTGGTACAAGGCACAACTGCACTTTTTGCATTAATTATTTTTTCCATTCCTGGCTCTTTGCTCTTTAACGTGGGTAGCATTGCTGCAATGTTTATTTAAACTCCATATAGCATCTTGCTCTTTATTATGTGAGTGGTGTCCTGTCTCTTTATTTGTAACCGTACATATATTGAGACGGGGAGATGTTGCAAACAATCCCCAAGCAAATTGGCGATTTATCAGATGTTTTTTTGTATAGAAAGAAGCAATGGCACCTTTTATCTTCTGTAATTTGTATGTGTATATTAAGAAACGCTAATCCTAAAATACCACTGCAGTTGGACCGCAAACTAAAGGCACTAAGGAAAGGTACCTCCTGCTCATATACGGCCCTTTTCTTCCTTGTATGTCTTTGACAGGGTGAATAGTAAGATGGCAGGGTGCAATGATGTGCCAGATGGTGTCAGTCTATGAATAATGCATCATTGGTTTAAGTCAGGTCCAAGCTGATCTGAGGTCCTCTGAATGACACAGGTTTCTGCTGTAGGGTTCATGCTGAGTTGTGGGATTGGCCACCCTAGGGTTAACTGCCAGTCGGGCTCTTGACATGAATTACTCATATATGCATCATTTATTAGTATGGTTGTGCAAGAGTTTTATGTTTTTCTAGATTCTAATTGACAGACAACATTTGACGAAACGCATTCCACTGAAAACAAATTGAGTGATGGTGATTGGAAATCAGAACAAAATAGAATAAAATAAATCACAAGAGTGGACAAAAAGATTATTAATAACACCCCAAGATCTCTGACTTCAAGTCCCTCACACTCTTCCTGTCCCGCCTCAAAACTAATCTCTTCTCCTCTGTCCACCCATAGCCCCCCCATCAATCCATGCCCATTGATCGTCCTTGTTTGTTTGTACTCCCCCCACCCCAAACCTCCCTTATATTGTAAAACAACTTTGAATCAGAGAAAAGCGCTATATAAATACAATTATTTATTATTATTATTATTAATGTTAAAATGTAAGATGCTAACAATTGATAATCAGCATTATACCAAGTACAGCTTAGGATAAATATAATTGTTAACAGTTAAACTGGTATAAACAAGGAAGTTGTATTGCAACAAATTAAAGTAGACTTAATGATAGCAAATTTCATCCAATAGTTGTGTAGACACTTCACTCAAATCCAATATTGTCAATGTCATGGGGACATGACATTGACATGTCATGTCCCCATGACATGACAAGTCAAGGATCACAGATTTCAAGAGAACTTATTCTCTGGGAACCATGGATTTGCATACATCTCTATATGTACCAAATTGAATAGCAAGTGTCAACCTCATGGTGGCACTGAAACACTAAAAAGTCAGGGGATAATTAAAGTTTTCACAGGGGACAAACAAGACTGAAACACAACAATCAGCAGTTTACTTATTACACATACACTGAACAAACTGAAATGTTGACTTGATTTAAATGTATTATCTCAACAAATGTCACATTTATAAAGTTAGTTGAAAGAAATAATATTAAATAGAAATAAAAACATTAGGTTCAACTATTGCTTTCAACCTAATACAGTTATGTGAAATTATTTGACATAATATATTTTAGTTAAAGAAAAATGATATGATAAAGTATTTTTTCAAACTCACACTCAAATGGCTTGGCTCATTTTCTGTGAAGAACATATATCAGAACACATTTTCAATGACCACCCACTGTACACCCCCCCCCCCCCCCCTACACATTTACATTACATACAGGATGTTCGGGTCCTGTGTACCTGTCTGGGCCTTCTGTGTGTGTGTGTGTGTGTGTGTGTGTGTGTGTGTGTGTGTGTGTGTGTGTGTGTGTGTGTGTGTGTGTGTGTGTGTGTGTGTGTGTGTGTGGTGTGTGTGTGTGTGTGTGTGTGTGTGTGTGTGTGTGTGTGTGTGTGTGTGTGTGTGTGTGTGTGTGTGTGTGTGTAAGAGACTTTTGTGTTTCTGCCCCTGCCATTCCCGCACAAGGTTGCAATATTGTTGATAATTACTCACCAACACCTGTCTGCTCTCACATTCCCTCATTATGTCTTCTGAGAATTCTGAGTCTGACAGTGACTTTGAAGAAGAAGATGAGATTGAGCATCAGCTAGTCACACAAAAAAGATGAGCCACAGGACCAGCCGATCAGCGGGCAAAAAAACAAGTAGCACTTTAATTCATTTATGTGATCTAACAAATGTAAAAGACCAAATATTAACTATATGCTGTTTATATTTCTTGTTATTGGGATGAAGTAAACATCTGTTGAGTATTTTAACATAAAATAGTTTGATTGTGTTGAATTGAAGCCCAGAAAGGCAGCTATTACAGATATGGGCATCTGTTAATGCCTGTTATATAGTGACGCCTGTTGGCGCTTTAGTAAACTGCATGCTGACACAGGCTTACACTGTGATGTGATCTTGTAGGCTGTATGCCTCAGGCCACTTAGTGAAGTAGTCCATGGCTGTGAGGATGTAGTGGTTCCCTTTTTCTGGGCGGGGAAACGGCCCAAGAACGTCGATCCCGATCCTCTCCATTGTGCACCCTACCGGAAACTGCTGGAGCTGGGCATGAGATCTGTCGGTAGGGCCCTTACGTGCAGTGCAGCTGTCGCAGCGGCGACAGTAATCTTCCACATCTCGTCTGTGTTGGCCCCAGTAGAATCTCTGTCGCAGGCGGCGGAGAGTCTTAGAGACCCCAAAGTGACCAGATCCTGGAGTTCCATGCACTGACCGAAGTACCGTCTCCCGCAGGGTCCTCGGCACCACCACCTGCCACCGTGTCTCTCCTGCAGCCGGTTCCTTCCACCCTCTCTGCAGCACTCCATCACACAGGCGCAGGGCTTCAAACATTGACCATAGCCCTTTAGTTGCACGAGAAAACTCAGACCTGTTCCCACCAGGGTTTGTGTTGTGCAGCCACCCAAGCGGTTACCGGCCTGATGTCGACATCCCCCTCCTGATTCTTCCTCCATTTGGCAGCATCTACAGCTAAAAGTCCATGGTCAGTTGATGCCCCGACTGGTCCCACCGCTACACATATCACCTCAACCTGTAGACATTCCCTCTCCTGTGTCTCTCTCTTCACACAGTAGCGGTAGTCATCACTGTAGCAGGGGCGGCGGGAGAGTGCATCAGCGTTGCCGTACTGCACGCCAGGTCTGTGAATTATGGTGAAGTCATATGCTTGTAACTCTGCAATCCAGCGTGCCAGCTGGCCTTCTGGTTCTTTGAAGGACATGAGCCACTGTAAGGCAGAGTGATCAGTCCGGACTGTGAAGTGGAGGCCCCCTAGGTAGTACCTGAAGTGCCGGATGACGCTGACCACAGCAAGCAGTTCCCGTCTGGTGACACAGTAGCGGCGTTCAGCTTTGTTAAATGTTCTGCTATAGTAGGCCACTACTTTCTCTCCTTCTGGTGTCACCTGGGCCAGCACGGATCCTGCTCCACTGTTGCTGGCATCGGTGTCGAGGATGAAGGGAAGGGTGGGGTCAGGGGGGAAGAGGATCAGTGCCTCCACTAGGGCTTCCTGTAGTAAAGCAAATGCTGCCTGACACTCCACTGTCCATGAAAACATCTCTCCTTTCTGTAACAGGCGGAACAGCGGTGCAGCTATGCAGGATAACCCTTTCACAAACCTCCTGTAGTAGGAAGACAGGCCCAGGAAGCTCTTCAGGTCCTGCACAGAGCTGGGGGTGGGCCAGTCCTTCACAGCCTGCACCTTATCTTCCATGGTGCCGACGCCGCCCTCCATTAGCCTGTGACCGACAAAAGTCACCTCACGCTTCACGAAACAGCACTTCTGGGAGTGCAATTTCAGTCCTGCTCCAGCCACTCGCACCAGCACATGTTTGAGGGCCCCGAGAGCTGATTCGAAGGATTTCCCATGGACGAGGATGTCGTCCAGGTAAACAACACACTCATGGCAGGGGATGTCTGTCAGCACCTGGTCCATAAGCCTCTCAAACGTGGCAGGGGCATTACAGAGGCCGAATGGCAGAACTTTAAACTGCCATAAACCCCCGTTGGTGATGAAGGCTGTTCTGTCTGGCCTCAGGGGCAAGGGAGATCTGCCAATATCCGCTGCGCAAGTCCAAGGAGGAGAACCAGGAAGACGTTGCCACGGTATCGAGTGCCTCATCGATGCGAGGAAGGAGGTACAGTAGTGATGGCAGTTTGACACTGAAGCTTCGAACGGAGCTTCAACCCTGGACTTCCTATTCCATAGAAGCAGTGCTTCGAAGCTTGCTTCGAATCACGTGACATATGACGTCCGAAGCAGCAACTGCTTCAAATCACGTGACATGTGACGTCCGAAGCAGCAACTGCTTCAAATCACGTGACATGTGACGTCCGAAGCAGCAACTGCTTCATTTCCTGAATGAATCACTTGACTGGTTCGCGGTCCATTCACGCGATTCAATGCACTTCCTCGTCTCGATTCTGACAGGTGACAGGTTGAAACAGTTTCGAATTTGAGCGCTTCAACACTTTATGACCGCTCTAAACAATGCGTAATGTGTGGGTTGTTGTCGTAGTTTGCGTTGTTGCTGTTGAGTTGTTGTTGGTATTGCATTTGAATTGTAGTATCATTATAGAGCAAGCCAGGAAGAAAGATAGGTCGTTCTGGCTCGGGAAACACTTGGAAATGTCGAGAAGTTGTGAACAAAAAGACAATTATCAGTAATATAAAAACAGTTCAATATTTCAAGGAATAGATAGCCCAGTGGGTAGAGCCGGCGGCCCGAATGCGGTGATGTCCTCCGCGCAGCTGGTTCAAAGCCCGGAATGGATGTATTTTAATTATTGCTTTTCAACTTTAATAACTGATAAAAGGCCCTCTCCTCCCAAATAAATGTCCAGCACTCTCTAGTCTCTTCTCAATAACCCAATACACACAATTATCAATCTTTAATTGCAAATAGAACATGATATTCAGTCTTAGTGTGTGTGTGCATCAAATATTTTTCAAGGCAAAGATACGTTAAACCCACTGCAGCCTTGCACTTCGCCAGGAGAGGTCGCTGTAACTGAAGCTTCGAGAAATTAACCTATTTCCGACACAATTGTCCAAGTGGTTCGATGCTTCATTCAAAGCTTCATTTTGCCATCACTAGGGTACAGGTCCTTCTTAGTCACTTTATTGAGCGGTCTGAAGTCTACGCAGAACCGAAAGTCCTCCTTCTTTTTATTGGGAACCATGACTACTGGAGCGGCCCAGGGGCTGTTGGAGGGTTCGATGAGTCCAGCCTGTTGCATCTCCCCCAGTGCTTTATCTGCTGCAGCTTGTCTGGGTTAAACTCATAACTTTATAACTTATATAATAATAATGTAATTGTAAAACCATTGTGTCACTGAAAAGACAATAACAACTCAGGAGGGAGCCAGTCTAGATTTCCTTTTGATGGCCACCAGCTGCAGAGAGTTAACTAATTAAAGGGGCGTGGCCCCACAGCTGTGAGAACTCAGCAATCAGGTGTCCATTTTAGGTAGCACTTTCCTGGAGCGTCAGACGAAGACATTAGAGTCACAAGGGAGTCACAAGGGAGGCAAAGAGGAGGCACATCCTACTTTGATTGAGCTAAGTATTAGTGATGGCGAGATGAAGCTTTGAAGCTTTCCAGCCAATTGGTTCGCAAAAGGGTTCATCTCATGAGGCTTCATCATGGGCTTCATTTGAACACAAACCCCCCTGCTGGTCAAAGTGTGTAAAATAGGCAGATTGGACATCTCAACAGTGTGCTCGATCTCATACCGAGTTCCCAATGAGTAAAGCCTTAGAATAACTCTAAACAACGAACATAAAATCCTATTTTCATGTTAACAATATTGTATTTATTCCAGTTTAATGATTGTGATTGAAAAGCCTAAGGAGGCTGGTAAACATTGCAAAGAGGGATTTGTATTCCTTAATAATATTCATAAACTTAACCATGTTGTAGCCTGAGAAAGGCTAAACCATATCAAAGAATACATTTATTAACTACATTATCTCATTTAGCTGTAGCTTTTATAAACAACAAAAAATACGTATTGTGCAGTCATTGAACCAGGGACCCTGCCGTCGTGAGTCAACTGCTTTCCAGCTGAGCCACAGCACACACATTACATCTTCCTGAAAACACTGACACATATGTATTCCTGTATTTATTCATTTATTTGTTTATGTTTTTATTCCTACATTTATTTATGCTTGCATCCATTATAGGCTACTTATTGACATGTTCCAACCTCTATATAAGTGAGGGTCTCTCTTGATTCCATCGTGTCACCGGGCCCGGGACAGGAAGGATAATGTGATTCTTAGTATACATCCATGGGTATTATGAGTGTTGTGGTTCAACCGATCTGAATCGCTTCCTGAAGCAGTCACGTGGTAATCGACAGGCAGCGAGGCTTCGTTTGTCATCGATGACGTCACTGGCCCAAAACGATACAAGCCTCGGTACATGCTTCACAAAAAGCTTCGGGGATTACTCGACACACGCTCCGAAGCCTCGGCACAATACGTAACATCACTACTAAGTATCACTGGTGTTTTATTTTTATTTAGTTTTTAGCCCCTCATGCTATAATCATGTGTATTTTCTCCATTCCTGTTTATGTGTCTTCTCGCAATTATCACTGGCCCCATGTATCTCCTAATCGATATAACCAGCCTGCTCTTGTCTATCCCACATGCTCCACCGAGATCCAACATCTAGTTTCAGGCGGCCTGTGGAACTGCCAGTCAGCTGTTCCTAAGGCTGACTTCATCTCTGGCTATGCCTCCCTGCAGTCTCTGGATTTCCTTGCTCTCACTGAGACCTGGATTACTCCATCCAACACATCCACCCCAGCAGCTCTCTCCACAGCATATTCCTTCTCCCATACACCCATACCCACTGGCAGAGGAGGTGGCAATGGTCTCCTGCTCTCTCCCAAATGGAGCTTTTCCCTCTTCAAGCTACCTAACTTCGCTCCTTCCACCTTTGAATTCCATTCCCTCACACAGTAACCCATCCTATACACATTAACTGTCAGAGAATATTTAAGGATATCTCTTGTGTTTTAAGATTCTCAGTCTTTCTTAGAAACTGTTGGATTACAAAGATATGCTCCACATATCTTCCTGCAAGTGACTTCAGGAAGACACAGGTCAAAAGGTATTTTGCCTTTCCTGTGGGGGAGGGGTATGGGCACATGAGAAGTTGCCATACAAACAGTTATTTGTTTCAAGGTCTGGTATTGATTACCAAAGGCGGGAATATAGGCCACTCATTTTCTAATGTATAGATCTGCGCTGTGCCCCTTTGTCTCCAGAGTTCGCGGGGCAGTTCATCCGTAGAGATGTGAATATGCCTTGTGAACCCTCCGGCCGTTTTGTCTCTCAATAAATCTCAGTGTTTGACATCAGAACTCCTGCTCGTCCTGTGTCTCTCTGAGTCCTGACTCTCCATTGCTAAAGAAGTTTCCCTTACAAATTGGCGTCACGACAGGATACCAAAAGATCTTCAGAGACTGGTAAGTGTAATTTCAAATCCATATTTGGACATTGCCTTACCAGAATCTGTGATTGACGGTATCATAAAATTACCTGTGAAACTGAGCGGCTGCATTTTTTTGGTTTCTCTACTCGTTTACATTTGGGGATAATAATAACCTAGGAATATCGATTTTGACTGATTTTCCTCTGTGTGTTTCCTGGAATTAAATTACCAGACAATTACACACAGCAAATATTCGGAGAGACCTTAAAAGAGAGCATCAGTAAAGTGAAGCTTCTACATTAGCAGCAATGTGATAGATTTGTATTGAAACAAATCAGCGAATTCTGGAGGTCTCAGTGGTCAACTGGTTAAATTAACAGCAGGCATCGGCTCAAATCTGCCTGCTGCTGCTGCAGGGAGTGTGTGAATTCTCCCCCCCCCCCCCCCCCCGGCAGAGAAGAAGGAGCAAAAGTGCTACATATTCTTTTCCTCACACCATTTATCGATTGGAACTAACAGAACGATTATTAATGGAAAGGTGGTACGCAAGAATGTGGCATAGCGCTGTGTTTCATAACTGATTAGTTGTTGAATTTGGCTGTTGTTGGAAGACAGGGTACTGGATAATAAAAAGACTCTGCTCTCTGGACGGGACGAGCAAAGCACCACTAAATTAGCATAGTGGTTGTTGATTTGAGAATACATTTGTTATTGCTCTTCAACAGATTCCGTTTTTAGCACTTGTACAAATATATATGAGTAAGAAGGCACTCATATTAAACAGATATTTCCCTACCCCCTCTGAGACTCTCCCTAATTCGGACTAAATTGAGCTGAATGAACTTTGCTGTCACGCTGGTATTTGTTGCGAGTTCATGTTTGTTTGTCTAATTGTTTCCATATTGGTTTGTCTACCCGCCGTCTTGTGTATGCTTTGTAACAACTAATAATGAATCAGTCCATAGCCAGGGTAAAATGAACTAAACTTTAGTTATCTCACCACCTGCTCTGCTCTGTTGTGCTGCTGTGGCTGAGGCCTGGTTCCACCTGCTCTGCTCTGCTGTTCTGCTGCTGCTGAGGCCTGGTTCCACCTTCTCTGCTCTGCTGTGCTGCTGTAGCTGAGGCCTGGTTCCACCTGCTCTGCTCTGTTGTGCTGCTGTAGCTGAGGCCTGGTTCCACCTTCTCTGCTCTGTTGTGCTGCTGTAGCTGAGGCCTGGTTCCACCTGCTCTGCTCTGCTGTGCTGCTGCTGCTGAGGCCTGGTTCCACCTTCTCTGCTCTGCTGTGCTGCTGTAGCTGAGGCCTGGTTCCACCTGCTCTGCTCTGCTGTGCTGCTGTGGCTGAGGCCTGGTTCCACCTGCTCTGCTCTGTTGTGCTGCTGTGGCTGAGGCCTGGTTCCACCTGCTCTGCTCTGTTGTGCTGATGTGGCTGAGGCCTGGTTCCACCTGCTCTGCTGTGCTGCTGTAGCTGAGGCCTGGTTCCACCTGCTCTGCTCTGCGGTGCTGCTGTAGCTGAGGCCTGGTTCCACCTTCTCTGCTCTGCTCTGCTGTGCTGCTGTAGCTGAGGCCTGGTTCCACCTTGCTCCGGGAACAGCGTGGATACTGTTGTGCTGGACTGGGAGAATGGCGGGTGTCGTGTTTCTGCTGTGCCTTTTCTTGGCTGTGCTGGACAAGGAGAAGATCGCTAGTCCGTCCTGAAAAATCTACTGGATTCGGGTATGTTCTGCCGCCCGCAGTGGACAACCCCTGTACAGTTTCGGAGGTGTTGCACAAACAATTGCTGGTTGCACTGTCGCGGACATTCATTCGGAAAATGTTTGTCTTTCTCACATGCCTGCCACGATGGTCCTTCAGAATTTTTTTTTAAACTCTAATCTCACTTTCGCGAAGTTTGCTGGTGACTCTAGAACAGCTGACAATGTATGTGTGTTGATTAAGCAGAAAAGGTGCTTGGTATTTTATTGTTGTTACTATCAGGAAATGTACAGCCAAATCCAGGTCCACCTAGCAGTATTAGTCAAATAGCTACTCCTGCTGATCTTATATCTAGATCTGGGCTAGGTTTAATTCATTTAAATGTGCGTAGTCTGTTACCTAAATTAGATTGTGTCCGTATTTGGGCGAGTTTGACTGATGCTGATGTCATTGTCTGATCAGAAAACGTGGCTAGATAAATCCATTTTGGCCTCTGACATTTACATAAATGGTTACAGTGTATATCGTACTGACCGGGCTAAAAAAGGTGGTGGCGTTGCCATTTATGTGAAAAATAAGTTTTGTGTAACCAATATGGTTTCCAAATCTGTTAGTAAACAGCTCGAATGTCTAGCCGTGAATATTGAGGTAACAAAGGGTCAACAGGTCATGGTGGTGGGCTGCTACAGGGCCCCTTCGGCTGTCAAGGACTCGTCATTGGCAAAACTGTTATCACAACTTTTCTACAAGGAAATAGTGCTGCTTGGTGATTTTAATTGGGACTGGTTAACTTCTGTGTCAGAGGATTTTAAAAAACCCTAACCCAGATTATAGACAGTCCTACTCGCCCAAATATTAAGTCCCCAAATAAATCCTCCTTAATTGATCTAATTTTAACAAATGTTCCACATAAATACTCATCTGTGGGAGTATTTGCTAATGATGTGAGTGGACACTAAGGTCCAAAAGGTTAAACCACGTATCATCACAAGAGAGACAAAAAACACTTTGTGGAGCAGGGTTTTTACATGATCCGTTTGATTTTGATTGGGGTAAAATCAATCTGTGTGCTGATGTAGAAACTGCATGGTCTTATTTTTATCTAGGTTTTATGAAAATTATAGATAGACATGCACCTCTGCGTACATTTAGAGTGAAGGGACGAAACAATCCCTGGTTTTCTGCTAAACTGTCCAGTCTACTTCATGAGAGAAATAATGCTTGGGCTAAGGCTAGGAAATCAGGCTCATAGGTAGAATGGCTACGTTTTAGGCAGCTAAGAAATAGCTTCACATCTCAAATAAAAAGTGCTGAATCAAAGTACTATTTGTCGGTTACCACAGAAAACCTGAATAATCCTAGGAAATTTTGGAAAGCCATAAAATCGATTTCCACTGGTGATATCCCAAATGAGCTACCTCCGTGCCTTACCACAGCATCTGGCACTATATCAGACAGGGCTACTATGCTAAATGGCTTTAATAAGCATTTTGTGTCTTGTGGCTCTGTTTGATTCTGTCACTGACTGAACTTCTGCTTCTGTGAACGCTCCAATCCTTGACTCTGAACAATGTGGTCTGGAAAACCCTTTCAGTTTTACTCCTTTAACTATTGGTATTGTTCATGAAGCATTATCCAAGTTAGATCCTAGGAAACCGGGCTGGCCCGACAACTTAGAACCTTTCTTTTAAAGATAGCTGCAGATTTTTATTGCTCCACCTCTTATTTCTCTTTTAACCTCTCCCTCAGCACAAATGCAATTCCAAAAGTATGGAAGTCTGCTTATGTATTGCCTTTACTGAAAGGAGGGGAGGCAACTATTTTAAATAACTATAGGCCAATCTCTAAATTGTCAGTTCTGGCTAAGGTGCTCGAACGACTTGTGAGTGAACAAGTAAAGGAGTTTTTATCTATAAATGATATCCTGTCTAAACATCAGTCAGGCTTCAGAAAGAAACACAGCACCATCACTGCCACAATGAAAGTGGTAAATGACATTACTAGTATTTTAGATAATAAGCAGAGTTGTGCAGCTCTGTTTATTGACCTTTCCAAAGCGTTTGACACCGTTGATCATCGCATCTTAAAGCAGAGGCTACTCAGTATTGGCATATCCAGCCTTGCAGTGGGGTGGTTTGTGAACTACCTCTCTGAAAGGTCCCAATGTGTTCATTTTGATGGACTGTCTTCTGAGTGGTTACATATTTCTAATGGTGGTACCACAAGGTTCTGTTTTAGGGACCACTTTTATTCTCCATATATATTAACAGCGTAGGTGATAATGTGGATGAAGCTACTTTACATTTTTATGCGGATGATACTGTGATGTATTGTGCAGATCCCTCCATTAAAGAGGCTGTTGTTAAATTACAGGCTGTTTTTAACACTATTCAGACTCAGCTCTCTGAATTAAAGCTTCGGATAAAACCAAGGTAATGCTCTTTTCAAAAGCAAAAAAGACACCAGAGCCTGTTTTTATATATTGTAACTACGCAAGGAACAAAACTTGAAGTTGTTGCCTGTTACAAATACCTTGGTATCTGGCTTGATGATTGTCTCACTTTTAAACTTCATGTCAATAACCTGCTTAATCTTTTCTTACAGTGCAGACGCTTTTCTGCTTGCTCCTGCCTGTGTTTACTTTTTATGCTGATTTTCCTATTCTTATTCTCTGAAAACTTCGAGCAGCAGCTCCTGGACATTAACCGATCACTGGGACAGTTCATCTTCGTAAATAGACGGAGGTTTTCAGCCATATTTCAACATTTTTACGACGACCTCAGTCTTACAGTAGCGTGGCCTAGCAACAGCTAAAGCCTGGTAGGCTACTGCATGCTATTTAGCTTAAGCTAGTTGGTAGAGAAAAATGCCTCCGTTCTCTACAGATGACTTCCACAAACTTCTACAGAAGATAGTTGTGCTGGAAATGAAATGCAACGGTTGGAAGTTAACGTGGAAGTGAATGGACTATGTTGTGGGAATGACACCACTTTACCATGTTGCAAAATAGTGGAAAAGGGTATGCTAACTCACAGCTAGTTAGCAGCTACAAGGATTCCAAGGAACAGGAGGGCTGTGTACCGGGTAATAAATCTACAAGTGGTAGTCCTCCCTGGAACTCTCTGGGTGCAAAGCCGAAGAGTAAATCATTTCCATGGGATTTGGGAGGACGGATAACAGGCAGAGCCCAACACTCAGAAATATGTGATGCGACCGGCTGGCCTGCATTGTTATCACCCAGGAAGAGTGCCTCTTCAACCCCTAAAACAGCAGTGGGACAGCTGCTAAAGGGAGAA